>NC_046371.1:30862513-31217118 GCF_011125445.2 Fundulus heteroclitus
AGTACTACCACCTTACAAGACTTTGAATATACTGTTGACAGACGAGTTTACAGAGCAGTTACTTTCTGTGCACATGCTGCCTATGCACCTTTAGTTGAGACAAAAGACACAATGCTCATGCCTTATAAGCCTCTGTGTGGTTTGCTGTATAACTTTTCTCTTTGCATGATGTGAGCGTGTATGCAGCTGTCAAAGCAGATGAAAAGCTTTAGACGCCATAGGTTCTACAACTTTGTGAGGCGTCACTGCTCTCTACTGGTCCAAAAAGGTATTGCACCTTTTGTCACTGTGTCAAAAGGAAACTTTTTTTTCCTTTTTTTTTTTTTTACTAATCCAGGAACTGCAACCGAATTTGTATGCTCAGAGAATTGCAACAGCAGCGATACGCTCGATTCAGAGAAACTTTGCTCTTACCTGAGACGATTATCCTCGAACCCTGCCAATAATCCAACAGGTTTACTTTTTGGTACTTGACTGGTGTGTAAAAACAACATACCCATCTCATTTGCGTTTTTGATGGTCAAATGCATCATTGCTACTACTCTGTATGAAATTATTAAAGAACTTTTAAAAAAGAAGTCAGTGTTGTGCATCCTGCTCTCTTTCTCTAGCTTCCAACCTTTAGAAACAGGCCACACCAAGAACGTCTATGCATTGATAAATGGCATCATGCAACCAAGGAACCCGGCAGACAGATAAAGTTGTGGAGACGTTTAAAGGAGAGGTAGTTAAAAAATAATCCCCAGTTCATTCCCTCGTCCTAAAATGTAAAAGGTTTGGCAGAACCACAAACCTACTAAGACATGAACGTTCATTTAAAGAGGCCAGGGCTGTTGACACTATCAGAGGAGGCTAATGACTTGAGGCTGGGTTGGCAGTTCACCTTCCAGCAAGACAAAGTCCCTAAACATAGAGCCAGAGCGACAGTAAAATGGTTTAGATCAACATTTAGACCTAAATCCAATTGAGAAGACCTGAAAATGATTGTTTCCCTCCACCGCTAAAACCAGTCTTACGAGCAAACTGAGGCAACCCTGAGTCAGTTGTTGCCACTGTAAGCCACATTTTAGCTGAGCTGGGGTTAAGGAAAATGTTCCCATTCTTCTTCATAATAGATAGCAAGTCCTGCAAAACAAACTAAAGTTGCTGGCTGAGATATTTTGCAAAGAACAGTGGGGAACAATTTAGTGTCTAGATGAGCAAAGCGGGTAGAGACCTACCCTAAAAGACTCCATTTGCCTTCCACTTAAAAAACATATGATACTTTGTCGTTGTCTATCACATAAATTCCCATAAAATGACACTGGAGTTTATGGTTGCAATATGCTGTGAAAAACATCAGGAGCTATACATGCTTTTGCTGAGCACAGTAAAAGCTGGTAAGAAGATAAGATTCCATTATTTTTTTTATCAACCTATCCCTTTTATCTTCACATCTTGTGTTTCCACTGTCAACAGGCCTGTTTGGATTGTCAAGAATGTAGTAAAGAGTCTTATTAACATGCCCCTACTACTAAACTAAGACAAAACTACACTATACTTGCTTTTCAAATTAAAATCTTTAGATTTTTTTTTTAATTATTCTTATTTTCATTAGGTAAGAGTGTATCAGGTACTCTATGGCAACTGAAATGGACAGGAATATTATAGGCATTGTGAGACCTCTTAACATTTTACGACCAGGTCAGGAATATGGTGTCAAATTTTAAATAGAGGACATTCTATCTTGTGAAGCCACTGTGTGATGCTCCTGCAGTCGCCAGTTCAGCCGTTTTAACCTGCGTTGAAGCTTTTCAGGCGATCCCCGTAAGTGATACTCGGCAGGAAACTCTAGCTCGAATCAGCCTGAAACAGGCACCAAGGAAAAGTGCTGCCGTGGCTGCAGTTCCCTTATCTGTTATTAGCCAGACAGTCAGATGCTCATAAAAATCTTTCTTTGCAATTGCTTGTCAAGGAAAATAAATGGTTACATCTATGGCTTTGAGCACAACCAGCAGATGGCAGCCAAGATGCAGCAACACAGTAGTTCAATACATTTATGGTGCTGGACTGGATTTTTTTTTTCTATTTAACTTCTAATTGTGGATTTTCATCCATCTTAATTATTGGATATGAGTGTATTTTTAATAAGGCTATCAACCAACCCATTCTCAAGTTTACCAACTGAGAACGTTTAAAGGAGCAGAACTACTGAGTGCTCGAATAATCATCTAGCCCTTGGAAATCTGACACTTTGCTGAAGGACATGTCCAAAGAAAAGGAACCGTTCGGGGATTGCAACAAGGAATTCAGGAAGGAGAGATGATGTACAAAGGCAGTGGGTGACCTTTCACTGGAGGACACACTCTCAGCTGCTATAACGTCATCCACCGCAGCCTCCATCTGCTGCCACTAGAGGACGAATGGTGGGCAGTGTCTGAAGTGCCGAGGCACACTCCTGACCTGAATTCAATGGGAAAATCCAAGCTCAGTTTAGATCCAAATAGGGTGTCTCTACTGTGCATACCCCAAAATAAAAAACTGCAGTCTTTGTTATTATGAGATAAGCCTAGGGTTCCCATGATCAGAGCCTTTTTTTTCTAATTTAGTGACACAATACTAATCTAGATATAGAATAAACAAGACGTCTATACAGCAAAGAAGTTAGTTATTTTGCCAACGCAGCACTCCATTAACCTGTGGACATGCTCTCTAATCCTAGTTCAGGAAGACAATGGTAGACCTTGACCCTATGGGTAATTATTACAACTTAACTTATACAACCTGAGTGCTTTAACCTAACAAGACACAAATAAGATTTAAATTGAAAATATATGTATATTTTACGACCTTTTCGGTGACCTTGTTAGCTCTGGCTCCACATTTTTGGCCATCAATCTGCAGTAATCAGTTTTCTTTACGCAAGATTCATATTTAAACAACTGCACTGAACAAACTGTTAGAGTTTGATCAATAAAACTGTCTTAAACATTTGCGTGCATTTGAGTCTTAGTCCATTTGAATGATCTGTGTAGAAATTATGTGAGTTTTAAAGTTAAAGCTAGTTATTCATCCTGTTCAGAAACACTTTTTGTAATACTCGGTAAAACGATCCTTCCATCCTGAAAGTAGTAAATACATTATGTATTCACAAAATAAAATATGTTTTCTGTGGGAGCTGCAGGACTGTAAAAACTCCTTGTTAGCTTCTGCTTGCTGACTGCACATGTGCACTTCTAGTGTTTATGTATCCGGTTAGCTTAGCGGTTAGCTTGAGTGTTAGCCATTCATTGTAGCTCCACTGCTCTCGAGTCGCAAGAAACAAATACTATTAAGTTCATAAGAAGAAGAGGAAGGCCTCAGCAGAAAGAAATAAGACCAGAGTGGATTTGGGAGATTTTCTTCACATTGATCACCCTGAGAAGCAGAAGCCCCTCGGTCCGAATGGCATGGATTTTACAGAGTGTTATTCCTGCTTTCATTCACTTCTGTCCCTCAAGTTCTGGGGTACCAGCATATCTATTGGCTGTCTCACATGCCAATCATTCTGACGCGCTCATGTCCCGTTAATATCTGTGCTCATTCTTTCATAGTTTCCGCTGGCTGGCTGCGCATGCACACTTCTGGTGTTTATGTATCCGGTTAGCTTGGCGTTTAGCTGTTCATTGTAGCCCTGCCGCTCTCACCGTAGACTTTGAACATAACTGAGAGTCGCAAGAAGCAAACCGCGTTCATGGTTACGAGAAGAAAAGGAAGGCCTCGGTAGAAAAAAATAAGATTAGAGTGGATTTGAGAGATTTTTAAGACTGAAGAACGGAAGAGCTAGGCAAGCCAGTCTTAGTTATTCAAAAAGGGACTTGGGGAAACTTCCGGAAAAATCGCTGACCCTAGCTTTAAACCAGCTAATAGCGAAAATGAACCTACTAATTACTAAGATATTTTGTCCATTTGGCTCATCAGTAGCTGAAAATACAAACTGGGTTGACATGTAGGCATAAAATGTTACTTAAATATTACTAAACCTTAAAAAAATATTCTGTGAAGGTGAATTGTGAGTGTTTTACCTGACAACAACAGCTAAGATTTGTTGTTTAGTGTCAACGACGGCCTTGGGGTTTAAGAAGGCCATAGTTGCTAGCAAGTGTGATTTTAGCATGAGCGGTACTGCTAAACTACCTAAAGTCGTATGCAAACTTAGGCCCTGTTTACATGACAACGATCCGCTGAAAACAAGACTTTTGTTCCATTTTTGTTGACATGTTTACACGACAACGCTCTTATTACACTGTCCATTTACAAGGCAGCAGTAGAAACTGGACAATGGTGAAATTCCCACACTGCGCCACTAGTGGTGCTATGTTACTTGAATCTCAACATGTGCATACGTACTGCCTAAAAAAACACTGCAACTAATAAACCTTCAAGACAGCAGAGAATAAAGGTTTCCTATGGACAGACGAAGAGATTCAACTGTTGATTAAGGCAACTTTGAATTAAATCCGTGCCCATCTGTGGTTATATTGAGAAGAGTCAGCTGCCAAAACAGTGGCTGCATCCAAATACGTCTTTTGGGTAAGGGCTCTTTAGCCAAAGTAGAAGTGCGTCAGCGGTCACCATGATAAGTGCTGTCCGAATAGTGCAGTCAGTAAGAAAGGAGGTAGGAAAAGGAGCCTGTATGCTTCCTCTTGCAGCTAATTTAGCATAGGAACTTTGCAATCTCCCTTACTGTCGTTAAGGAGCCATTAGGAATCCCACAATCCTTTGCATGACATGACATATAAGCACAGCCCACCTCAAGGGAATTTATGATAATGTCCGGAGAGAGGAGAGCGCGCAATTTGTAGTTCAGATTTGACTAGAATCAGCCATGTGCGTTTCCGTCGCATCATGAGGTATGAATTACAGGCTGTCTGAAATCGGCGCAGCAGTTTGAAGCTCCTTTCTTACCCACGATAAAGTTCTTATTGTTAACCCCATGAAAGGTCAAGGAACAGGAGCTAGGAAAAGGAGCTAGGATCTATAATTAGACGTTTATGGATGGAGCCAGTATATTTTGCTAGGCAAGTTTATAAATAAAGCACTTCTCAGTAACAACACTATTCAAAGTGCTATATTCTCCATTTCTATGTTCTTCTTCTTCTGTGGTTTTTAAAATTGTAGGCAGCCATAATGTGTCTGTGCATTAATCTCTACGGATCTCTGTCATACTCTGCATGGGCCAGGGTTTCCCTGGAAGAAAAGTTCTGTCTGTTCCCGTTTACAGAACAGAAACCGGGACGTTTTCTGCAACCCGTTTTCAAACCATGCCGTTGTAAGAAAAAACATTTACTGTTGTCATGTAAATGAACAGTAAACACGCAACCAAACTGTTCCTTTTTCAACAAAAATTGTATAAATTTTTTTCGCCACATGGAAACTTGCTCAAACACAAGTCCCATGACTGGTTCTTGACTTTTTATGAAAGATAATATCTAAAAGTTGGGTTCGAAAATAATCAAAACTTTTTCGGCTAACAAACGGGACATCCTGTATCGAAAATGCACCACTTAATAACTGCCTGGGGAACTTTCTTTTTTTTTTTTTTTTTTAACCAGCTTTGATAACCCCACATTGACGTTTTTCTTAGATTTTATGTAATATTTGAAAAGTTTATTGCTATTAATTTACCTGAAATTTGAAAATACTTAAATACAAAGAATTACAAACTGGTCTACAATGGTTTAAGTGCATGACTATGAAAGTTTTTTTTTTTTTTTTTTTTTTTTTGCGAGTACAAAACAGTAATAGAAATGGAAGAATTGTCAAAGTTCTGGGTCAATCCCTTCCCCACTTTGTACTTTTGCAGATTTAATCGTTTCTTTCTTATCTTCTCAAGTACAGAATTGAGCCGCCTCCATGTTTTGTACTAAATGTGTTAATTAGTCTCCACCTCCTTGACATTTTCTACCTGCCTAGTGAACATGTAGCGTGTGGTTCTCTTCTACTTGCATACATTTTCACATTTATCACACTATAGAAACACACATTTCCAAATGTGAAAGCTAATTAAAAAAAACAATTTGAATAATTGAACTGCTATTATTTAATTAATCTTTACTGTAGTCATCTCCATATGGAAAGTACGTGCATGAAACACGGTTCTGATTGTTGTTTGAGTGAAACGACTTTAAGGAAATGACCGACAGTGACCTCTGATCTAATGTTAGATATATGTTTTCTTGGAGTCTTGCTCACAATAGGTCATAGGTGGTTGTTAAAAAAAACATCCTCTGGCATGCGGCACAATTTCTTACCCCTGAAAAGAAGGGTATGAAATTATGATAACTATAAAGATACAATATTTAAAGAAACAAAGTGATACAAAATGGGGGAATGAAAAGGGCAAATTGAATCTCAAATGAATTTTACTGTATTTGAGCCTTGTTTAGAAACATGAATGAATGTAAGTAAATTTAATGGCTAATATTTAATACCTTCCACAATTTATTTTATAGTGTATGTTAATGATTTAAATAAGTATGATGTTTGCTGTAAAGGTGTATATTGTTTTTGTGCAACTTAAGACTCACTGGCAAAGCCTCTTACTCGCTTGTGCATAAAGGCACAATGGGTTCCTCCTTGGTATTTATGTGAGCCTACACCTGTCTGAGGTCATGACCCGCAATAAGGAGCACCATTGGGACCCCAGATGGCATCCACCACGCGTTACTTACACCCCGGCCGTATTTTAAAGTCATTCTCCATGATAAGATAGCCTACACGCTGCACATACTTGCTAGAATACAAACCAGTAAATCATAAAACTCAGCCTGCTTAAAAGACGCGTGATTTTTATTTTATTTCCCCCCCTCCGGACGCCTCGTGAATTCTTCAGCGTGACGGCTTTCTCGCCCGGGATAATGCCGACTCTGCAGCAGAAGGCTGTGATGCAGCCCCGCAGAGTTGCAGCGTCTGCAGCGCTGAGCGAATGACCTTGGTCAAGGTCGCACTGACGGCACCGGGAGTCTTTCCTCTACTCTGAGTCGCGAGCCCCGCCGCCACGCGCGTGTGACCGCACTGAGATCCAGCAGCTCCGGCAGCACGAGAGAGAAAGGGGGGGGGGGGGGTTAACGCGAGCGTGACCGCGTCGGTTCCGACCACACTGGCGAACGGGACTGGGCTATATTTAGAAGCTGATAATGGTCTGGGTGTCAGGGGCGGGCTGGAGGGGGTTGTACACTTACCCAACTTCTAGTTTGAACCAAATTATATTTTCCTTGCCATAATTGAAAGAGTACGAGTAGCTGTTCAAGGTTGAATATCCCCTTTTTTGGCAACTTTTCTGTTGCTTTTTGTGACCAGCTGTTACCATCAGGCATGTGGGTCTATATTGAGATGCGGGGTGTACAAAGTTTGGAAAAAAAAAAGACAAAAAAAAAAAAAGATATAGGCTATATAAATAAATAAAAAGACAATTGCAAACGACTGTTTCCCCACAGGGAACTTCTGAGCCGATCTTCCTGCTACCTTATCCAGTCAGCGCTACGCTGGACGGAGCCCGGTCAGTGTCATAAGACCAGGAGCATGACTACATTTTCCATAGTGGTGTCCCGCAAGAGATGCAGCTCGATCTCTACTACTTAAAACAAACTCTGTCGAGCATCTGCAGGGGATTATATACAACAACACACAAATAGACACAAACCGTCTGCGAATAAAATCTGTTTCAAACGTAGCTGGCGTGCAGCGTATGAGTTGACAGCAACTCCTGGTTAAGGGAGCGGACCAGAGTCTGAATTAGTTGCCGGGGCAACGTCATGATGAAAGCTGAACTGATTGAGTTTATTTTATTTTGGGGTTGCAGACCCTTGTTTCAACGCCGACGATGACGGTGGTGGAGGTGTCGTCGGACGTAACGGAGAAAGAGAGGACGCAGAGCGGGAGGAGGGAGGAGGGAGGAGAGAGGAGCACGAGACAGAGGCTGCGTCACAAAGTCGTCAAGCTGGCAGGAAGAAGGTCGGAGGGCAGCGGAAGCTCGGCAGTTGAGTTCAACAAAATAAAATTACGTTTCGTTTTTACTTTGTTGGTTTTGACGTTTTATATTTTTTTGGGAGGGGGGGTACATTTACGTAGAGCTCAACTATTTTTTAAGTTTGTTCTTAGTTTCAAATTTGAAAGCTATGACCAGTCTGAGAGACGTTGTTGAAAAAAGTTCGCGGTAGCTTTATTGTTAACAACATACTACCGGAAGTTCTTTTTCCCCTCATGTCTTGACGTCAATATTCAAATACAGCCCAGTTGTAGAAGCCTAAACGGGAATTGGCAACGCCAGTGTCCAGGAGCGAGCAGCCGGGTAGAGCTTTTGGTCGCCGGTTGCTGCTGCCGCTGCTGTTGTTATTGTCATCATCATCACCTCGTTTCGCTGGGATTTGCTTTAAAGGTGATGTGACGTGAAAAAAAAAAAAAAAAAGAAGCCCAGGCGCCATCAGAAGCAAGCCCAGCCGACTTTCCAGCCCTGGAGGACTTGACGGACTTCTCGCCGAATAAGACCAACGAGATGCGCCTCCATCCACCAGTAAGGACCACCGGGGCTGTGGGGTTTGAGACATTATTAATGCTGTTTTCGTGGGCATGCCTCAGTGATGTCCCGATGCGCACGCACGACTCGCCTGGCACAGCTCTAAGTTCGCCTGACCGTGTTATTGGGCTAAGGGGCACAAGCCGCCGAATAAGTAGTTGCACAAATTGTGTCATAATTTGCGGCACACGCTTCCTGTCTCCCTTCCAATCCCCTCATGTGATCTCCATGCTAATTCACGCGTTGGCTCTGTCAGTCTGTCTAATGGTTAATCCCCCAGCTCCCATCAAAGGCTCCACCAATCTGCAAAATTATATATATATATATATATATATATATATATATATATATATATATATATATATATATATATATATATATATATAGTAGAATGCAGAGATTTGGCTTAGTTCACGCAGCAGATATGTATGTCCCCCTCCACTCACCGCAGCTCTTCACTCATAAGACAAATGCTGAATATTCATGACACCCAGCAGTTCCACAACTGCATACTGGGCTATATGTTTTCAATATCTCGAGTCACTCGTCTCGGTTGTAATGCATCGAGCTATCTAAGTCACCGTGCCCCGCTGGACCAGGATTGGGATCCGTGATCTGAAAGCGTAATCCACTTTGGCAATTAACCTTTCACCGGTCCAAGATCAGTAGGCAAGGTCACCACTGGGGTTGCTGCTCCAGCTCCACGAGAGCGCCGCATTCAAAAGCCTCAAACTGAGTTTAATGTGCAAGTCTGCGCCGATGCACTGGCAGGGACAGGACACCCCAGCTGCCTCGAACTAAACCCATAATAGCAACAACAACAACAAAAAAAAAGCCTCTAAACTGCTTTTCAAGTCCTGGACTGTAAAGCTTGAGTAACAACATTCTGTTACTGGAAAAAATATTTTTTTTGCAGTCAGTAGTTCAGGGTGAACTAATGTTATGTTCTGAGTTTATTAAAGCGGACAGTTCACATGAATTCATTCTTGTATTTTTTTCCTCAGTTTTCTGTCTAAGCTCTCATTTCTGTAACCGCTTACAGAGAGTAGTGACCAAACTTCTGCTTACGCGACTTTAGATGAATGAGGGACAAGGTGTTGGCTTCGCTCCATCTGTCCTTCAAGCATTCCTGTGACTGTGACCTTTGGAGTGTGTCATGCAGCATTCAAGGGGGAGGGTAGAAGGGAAGATTCTGCATAGACACACGGGGTGTATTTTTATTTGAGAAGAAAGTAGTTTTTCTTTTTCTTTTCTTTTTTTTTTCAAAAAGAATTAGCGCATGCTTTTGGATCAAGAGACCAAGACTTTTTGCAGGAGGCATGGGCTGATATCAAAGTGTTATGGTAAAATAGACTTGATTGATAATGCCATGTGCCCCCCCCCATGTTATTTAGCCCAATCTTTTCTACAAAACCAAACCCACCTGATTTATTTAAGACAGAAAAGCAACAATTATTCGACTGAAAATATTGTGAAAGGCTGTCTTCTTTCAGCCAGCTGACCAGTTGTGTTAACTGGTTCATGCCTGGAGCTGCAGCGGCTAGTAGTATCTCTGGTCTCCTTTTTTAATGAGTTGTTGAAATTATTAAAGATTTTTTATTTTTTATTTAGCTGCTTTTAGATTTTAATAAATTAGCAACTGCCTTGCCTCGCCTCTAAATCCCGAGGGGCAACTCATAGCGCTTTGCTTACTCTGCAGATGTCCTGATAACCACAGAATTCAACCTGCAGCGCGAACAAGCCAGTGACCTGCCAACAGGACCGAGTGACATATAGGTTTCAAGCTCCAGTTCACAGAACAGGTAAGCTGTCCTCACGTTACCTTTTTATGCTGATGAAATATCTGGCCACAAAACTACGCTTCCCTAAGGATTATAGACGTCCGGGCGACTCGCCGCTCTTTAATCCCGCCACGGACCTTTCGACTGACATTGTTGGCGCCCGCTTCAAAACGTAGCCGCTCAGACTAAAGACGGAAGAGAGACGAAGGAAGTACGGAGGGGTGGAAGGAGCTTTTGGCTTTAGAGTTCAAATCGAAAACACTTCAAGCAACTTGCTCATAGAATCACTGATCGACCGATTATATTTGCTTCAAGCACTCATGAAAGCTGTCATAAGCCACGTCGCGGATCTGTCGTTTAGTCTTTTGCTTCAAAATTTATGACATAAACAGCGTAGAATGGTTTTTTGATTACCCTGCTGGTAAAAAACGACAACGAAACAACCAAACGTGGCGTCAATCGGCCATTAAGTGTTGGCTGGAGAGAGAGCGAGGACTGTTCTTCGTCTCAGAGGGATAAATTAGTCTGAGAATTTACTGAACATGAAAGCAAAAAAAAAAAAAAAAACACCCATTAAAATAGCTTAAAAGTTGTGGGGTCAGGGGTCACAACAGCGTCACAATAAAACAGGGCGGTGGTCATTTCACCCCTGCATCGTTTCATACCATTGGAGTTTTAGGTGTGCTCATCTGTCTCAAGTCCAAAATGAAGGCATCTGCAGTGGGAGGTTTCGTAGCGACCATGTAATAATAAAGTAATAATAGTAATATTACTATTATTATTATTATTATTATTATTATTATTATTATTATTATTATTACTAGGCGTTTGGTCAGATCAGTGATCCTAAATCTTTTGTATTTCAATAGGTCAGATGGCCCAAACAGTGATCAAAAATTATGGTGGAAATAGGATGAATTATTAATAATCCCCAGAAAATAATATTGTTACATTGAATTATATGTTGGATTTTTAGCACAGCTCCCTCTGGATTACTCTATGGCTAAGGCAGCGTCGATCCAACCTATGAAGGAAGCTCATTTTAGAGGCTGGTTTGGAAGGATCTCGTTACTTTTTGACAATTTCCTCTTGTGACCTTTGGTGAGAGTCAGATTGCAGATGCACCATAGAGCTTCACTTTTTAACTCATACCGGAGCAGTGTCCACATCGCTGTAGACCAAGCCCGGTTCTGTCCATCCACCTCACCGTCTATCCTACCACCAGTCATTAATCAACACAAAATTTGGTCACGTGACTCCAGTAAACAATACCCACCTACATGTGGTCGCTTGGTTCTTCTGGTTTGATCAGGGATTATAATCTGTCATATTAAAACTGAGGTAGGGCTGGGCGATATGGATTAAAAAATAAATCTCCGATTTTATCATACCAAATCCGATTAATCGATTTTTTTTCCTCCTTTTTGTTTCATAAAAATAAATTGAAGAAATTATTTTAAAACCTTGCTTTTTATGTCAAGCATTTCGTCAGGGAGTTGACCTGAAATCAAAGTGCAACTAAAAACAAGCTGTGAAACATGCTTGGAAAACAAGATGGCAGCCATGCCAATATAAACAATGAAAATATAACAAAACATTTGCTGCTAGTGGTATTACACATTGAGCTAAGAACAGGCTTCTTGCCCTTGTGAACTTCAAACTAAGTTAAAAAAAAAAAGTAAATAGGTAAATTAAGTACCTCGTATTATGGTAAAAAAAAAAGTTTCTACTTAACAATATTTTGACAATACATTTGCCTAAACATATATCCAGCATCACATGCTGTTCTCTTCATGGAAACCCAATGAGTTTATTGGCAAAATAAAAATCCAGATTTTCCAAAAATGAAATCTTAAAGAATTGTAAATTCGAATTAATCGATTAAATCGATTTATCGCCCAGCCCTAAGCTGAGGTTACAAATTGAAACTGCAATCAACTGAAATAGGGAGCAAATTATTATTATTATTATTTTTATCATTTATGCCTATAATTCATGCCAAATACTTGACTACTAAGAAGAATGAACTGATAATTAAAGTACATAGAAATGAAATAGCTTCTAGCTAAAATAATGGAAGTTGAAAGGGGCAACGTTTTTTTTTTTTTTATAGGGAATAAAATGGGGCTAAAAAAAGGGCGATAATTTAGGACAGAGAGAAAATTTACAGCACAAGATCTACGTGGTAAATCTGGATTAAAAGTAATCGTTCATCCTTTGGAGCGTCTTTGGTTTTTCTGTCAGGGCTGCCAAGTTGACATATTGGAGTTATAGCAAAAAAAAAAAAAAAAAAAAAACCCATCATGATACAGTTACAGCTGGAACTATAATATTGTCTGTCCATCCAATCAGGGGATCCTGTGGCTTTAGAGGTGCGGGTATAATATGTATGATGCACCAAGCTCCCCACGGGACGCTGCTCCTGGATCTACTGCGTTCATCCATATCACAGCAGCTGTTACGGAAAAGCCGATGTGGCCCGGCCCCATGTGAACAACACGCAGCCGGGCCGACGCACGCTAGCGAGAGGCCGGCCGGTCGTGTGAGCGCAGATCCTCCTCCTCCTCTCCTCCGAGCTGAGCCATGAGACCGCGGCGCAGGCACACCTGACCTTTGAGTGCGGCGGTGGTCGCGGCTGTACGGTAAGACGCCGGGCTCGTCCCGGGTCAGAGTGCCAGAAATAAACCGCGGCGGAGGAGAAGGAAGCCGGGGGGGGGGGGGGCAGTCGGGATTAACAGCAGCTAGCCAGCTTAGTTAGCTAAGGTTAGCTAAGCTACAGCTGTCACCCATAGGCGCTGGTTAATGTTGACGCTTAGCTCATGCTAACGCTACAGCTAAGCGCGCCGCCTGCAACACGGGGGGGGTGAAGTTGATTAGGAACACGTTTGTTTGCCTTGACACGGGTTTAGCATTGTTTAGGCTAAACCTAGCAACAGTGGCCTGCGTGTGTCTCACTTTTTTTTTTTTAATAGTATGCCAAAGTCGGCGCACATGGTGGATGGGTGGGGGGGTCAGTCTGGTTAATGTCGGTTCTTGCGCAGCGCTCTGCTGGCGTTTCAAGTCAGGGATTCACCGCGCTTTCCCAACTCCGTCCAAAAAGTGGGCTAAACTTTAAACAGGCCTGGGTTTGCTGTGACCCCCTCTTCTGCTTGTCAAACAAGTCCTCGCATCCAGAGAGGGCAAACTCCAAGGAACGCGTGTGCCAGCGCCTATAGGTTCCAGCTGTCCGCCCGATTAAAGGCACACTGGCTCTGTTTCAGGACCAAGTGCTGAAATTCTCTCTGTAGCATCGTGCGGTCAGTTTCTATACACACTTTGAAGTCTAAAGTTTTCCCTAATAGCACTATAAGAGCCCCCCCCCCCCCTTCCTTTCTTGTTTACATGGCTGATATTGAACAGCTTTGATCACCTCCACAACAGCGGATCATGGCCGGGGAATAAAGGGGGAAAGTGTTTAACAGATTAGGAACAGAAGTGTGCTATCAGGAACCATGTTTGCGCAAAGGAGCGCAGGACGCCGCGGGGTCACGTTAAATAAATGCACAGAGCGAGGGATCTGAACGTTGTCGGTAGGTGCCGGTCTGTTCTAGACATCTTTTGCAAGCAGCCGGGGGCAGTTTAAACACGATAACGGAGTGTACAGAAAGGAAAAAAAAAGCTTGGCGTGGTGCGAGTTACCACGAGGCCTCTGGTTGCAGACGTATCGAGGAGCAGGCTGGGTCACGGCTGCTTTCAACCCGGGGTCTTCTACCCAAATTGTTTTGTTTCTTCCGAAACACGCACGTTCTCACTCAGACTGATCTCGGGGGGGAAACGAACAAAGAAAGCAGGCGAACAGGGGGTATCTCAACAAAACATGTATGAATATATAGGTCCCTGCATTGCAGCATGCGTGTGGCGGTTTGCAACCAGTGGCGCCTCCAGAAATGTTTCATAGGGGGGGGGGCCAGATGGGGCCCCTCAAACTCTTGGGGTGGCACTGAAACTAAAGCCATATTTTATTCTACTGTTGTAGTAAAGCTGCCCTGTAGAAACCTATCAGAAAGACTTAAGTAAACCTCTACTAATATCTTTTGGTTTTTAATGTTTTTGGGGGGATTTTTAACGTTCCTAATGATCTAATGTGCATAGATCAATAACAGTACAGTTAACATTATGAGTTGAATAACAATTTCTTTTTATTGTGCAATTATATTTAGAATAAGGTGCACATTTATTAACTTATTGGAGAACAAAACAGTTACTAGGGAAAAGTAGATACTGGCAGATACAAATAAAAGCGCGATAGAAGCGTGGTTGCCTACAATTTACACTGGCCAGTGGGGTGGCCAGGACATGGCATGGGGGGGGGGGGGGGGCATGGCCACCCCTGGCCACCCCCTGGTGGCACCCTGTTTGCAACTCCTCACAAATTCATCGGCCGCCGTGCGCCCTCTAAGCCGGCTGCTAACCGCACATTTGTGGACTTGGCTCGCTCCGTCGGCTTGTTTTATAAATCACGTATTATGAATGATTTATTTCTACACGTGGAGTTACGCTGTGATTGATTCGCGCCTAGATTCACTCATTTGTTTGTCACAGCAGGCCGTTCCGAGATCAGGACACGACGTGTGAAATAGGTCGGACTGCTTTGCAGTTGGTGTTGGTCTACGGTGTTGTCTGTAACGTCTGACTTATCGGACACATAGAGGGGCTGAGTCAGTTTTTTTTCTCTGTTTTGGATCTGAGGTCTGCACACAGCCGCCGTCTCACTCCCAGGTTACTGCAGCACCCGCGCTGCGTTGTGCGGAACATAAGTCATATCTCTGGATCTGAAGGAGGAGTGGCCACCGTTTTTTACGAGCCCAGTGACCTTCATTCTGTCACCTTGGCCGTTTTAACGACTACAAACACAACCGACAGACTTCCCACTGCGGGGACCGTCTGAAGACCGCAGGGTTTTTTTTATTTGGAAGCGTTAAATGTTATATTTTGATTGGCAGGCTAAAAACCTGAAAGCAGGGAACAAGGAGCGGCAATGCTGGGGGGGAGAAAAGGAAAAAAAAAAAAGACCCCTGTTAGTGATTAAACATTTTGTAGGGCTTCTGGGGACGTCCACGTTCTGCTGTTTTGATAAATCAAGGTGCTTTTCACTTTCTGTGACGACGGCAGGAGCAGTGACTTGATTCTCGCTCCCCGCTTCTTCGTTTGTAAACGGGAGAAAAGGTTTCCGATCGGATTGAGACAGATTTAACACCACAGATTGTGTCGAGACTTTTTTTTTTTTTTTTTAAATTACTAACATCCTGTTCTTTACCATGGCTGTGTTTACAGTCAACTCACGCCTTGTCCGTGACATCAGTGCAAACCTTAAACCTGGGCCTGGCTCACGGAAAGCCTCAACAACATAAACTGGAGAATGACTGTAATTGGCTGAGCTCTGTAGCCCGTGTTCACGTCAAGACTTCAGCTGGATTTTTAGCTTTCTCAGCATGGAGAATATGGATTTTTCTTTTGTCTTTTGACGGTTAATATAATTGAATATGATGTTAGAAGTCCTATATATTTTTTTTGATTTCCTGGGCTGTGGCCAGGAATTCGTACAGATCGATTTTTTTTCCTGTTGCGTTTTCTCAACCACCTTGCTGTTCAGTGTCAACCTTCTCATGTTGGGATGTGGCTCCTGCAGGAAGTTAAATGGCTTTGACTGTAGTTCTTGCTGAGAGGAAACATTTCACGGAGAATGCAGCACAGGTTGAAGTTCTCACGTCTCAACTTGGCTCGGTTTCACCGTGTTCGCACATACGGCGTAAAAGAGAAAATCAAAAGCTGCGGCTAAAATAATAAAGTAGTTATTACTATTGTAAAGTTACCTAAAAACTGTTGTTTAAAAAATACCTTTGAAACCTCCTAAATTTAGTAACATTTCTCAGGTGCTTATGGAGTATATGAAGATTTCAGTAGTATAGCAAGCTTATATTAGCAGCAATTACTGGGGCTCGACTAGCTAACCGCTGTTAGCATTTGCAGCTAATGTTTGAGCTCATGCCGTGACACTTGTCTGCGTGCTTCAGCAGCTAAGTTCGTCTCTCTGGGAAAAGCGTTGTCGTTTTGTTACAGCCAGCTGACCGGAAGTGTGCAGAAATACGTGGGGGAGGGGCACAGTTTGCTTTCCTCTCCATACAGACCAGAAAAATGACTGTCGGGGATCTCATAAAAAGGCTTTTCTAGTAGAAAATGGTTTTGATTAGGGCCATGCCAACAGCTCTCTTGCCGGCTATTTAACTAGCCGGTAGCTAATTTCTTCAGGTAAAGTGAAACTAGTTTATGCTCCTGCTACGCAGTCGGCTTTCTCCAGCCATAATGTGGTTTAAAGGGCAAACGCATGCGAGGGAAGAGGGTCCAGCACCAGTATTTACTTTGACCTTTCTTTGTTTACGTTTTCCTCCGTCAGGCATCATGTCTTCCCGGGAGCGTCGCTCTGATGTCTACATAAAGGCGGAGCCGAGCAGCCCAGAGGGAGGCGGGGGAGGTCGGACCAGCCCCGGCGGGGCCTCCTCGGACTCCTCTCAGAGCGGCGGCGGGGGGGCCAGGGGGGACGGCGCCAAGCGCTACTCGCCGCCGCTCTACACCCCGGCGCTGCGCTGTCATTTCAAAGACGAGGGCGGCGACGGGGCGGAGGAGGGCTCCGCCGGCAACGGAGCGGGGCGATGCAAGTACGCCCTGAGCACGCTGCCCAAGAGGCTGTGTCTGGTGTGCGGCGACGTGGCGTCAGGGTATCATTACGGCGTGGCGTCATGCGAGGCCTGCAAAGCCTTCTTCAAGAGAACCATTCAAGGTGTGTGTGTGTGTTTAGGTGAAGCAGATGTGTTGGCATAACAACGTAATTTGTCTATATGCCCTTTATACGTGTTTATTATGCCTTCATGAGGGATAGTGTAGAGAATGTGATAAAATGATTATGTGTGATAGCTGATGCCGAGCTCAATAAGGAATTATGGGTGTGTGTGGTGTAGATACATACATAACTGATGCTTATTCAGTCCTTGGCATTTAATTAACTGGAAACTGCTGTTTTCTCTCATTAAGGTAATATTGAGTACAGCTGCCCTGCGTCCAACGAGTGCGAGATCACCAAAAGGCGACGAAAAGCCTGCCAGGCATGCCGCTTTACTAAGTGCCTCAAAGTAGGCATGCTGAAAGAGGGTAGGTGTTTGATTTGGCATTCTCAGTCATTATTCGGCTTTTTCATTTTGCACCACATGTTAATTGCTGATTGATTAAGTTAGCTCGGAGTTGGTGTAAGTATTCATCCCCCCCCCTTTTTTTTTTTTTTTTGTTATTTAGGAGTACGTCTCGACAGAGTCAGGGGTGGAAGGCAGAAGTACAAAAGGCGCCCGGAGGTGGAGAACGCAACATATCAGAGCGCTCCTCTATCTCTCACTAAAGAAAGTGAAAAAGGTGCCATTTATTTTACGTCTTTTTTTTTTTTATTTTTTATTTTTATCTCTCTTGGTTTTCTGGGTGTTCTTTAGGCAGCATACTCAAATCACTCCACAGCTTTATTTTCGCTAATAAGACTAAAACGGGTTCAATTGGACTGCATACTTTTTAGTGCCGTTGATGCTTGAAACTGAATATTCATAAGCTCAGCTTGACCTGAGCCTATTGCCTTGTGAGATCTAGGTGGAAAATTTGTGAACGTATGCATGCATGCAACAACTAATTTGTATTTTTTTAAGCCAGCCAGGATCCAATAGATTATATAAAAAGTACATATTTGAGTGGATTTACAATTCACTCGGATAATGAATCTGTTTTGAAACCTTTACCTTTCTTTTTTTTTTTTTTCTAGTGAGGCTTAAATTGTTTCTAAAAATGCTAAATTGTCTGTAACAAAAAACAAGTGACAATTTATTGGTGTATTCAGGCACTTGATAAAAACAGTCGGTCCCTTTTCCTATACTTATCACTCAGTTGAAATGTACAGGGAATCCATTAAAAGCATTTGTGACTTGATTAAAAATGCATCAGTAGTGAAAATGGCGCCCCCTACTGCTAACAAAGGTTCATTGTGCTGCTTATGGTTTGAAACGAGCTGTTTGGTAGCAGTTCTGCACCAGTTAGCAAAAGCTTCATGAAAGTTTGACGCACCTAGCTTTAATTTTTCACAAATCTAGCTGCAGCACTATTGGAGAAGAAATCGGAGTGTAAGCAAAGGGAGTGATGGGAAGTCTCTGCCCTGACAGGTGAATACAGTCAGAGGCAGGACAATAGGGCTTATTGTGGGGTTATAAATTTGGTATATTTGTGTCGGGGTAATCGGTTCGGCGTTGATTTAGCCATTTATCTGACCGGTTTGTTTTGTGCTTTGCGCAGGTTCTTCCAACATCATCGTGTCCCATCTTCTGGTGGCGGAGCCCGAAAAGCTGTTTGCCATGCCGGACCCTCTGCAGCCGGACACGGCCCAGCGCACGCTCACCACCCTGTGTGACCTTGCCGACCGCGAGCTGGTTGTGATCATCGGCTGGGCCAAACACATTCCCGGTAAGAGGCGGTGACGAAACCCCCGCTCCTCCCGTATAGCGATAAATGTACGGCCAGCTCGTCCGGAGCGTATTGATCTTCATGAATAAGCAGCGGGAGTCTGACGCTGAAGGCGGGCGGGAGCCAAATGTCACGGTGAATGTATGTAGGAGCCTGACGGACCTGCGGAGCGTACAGCAGGCGCTGTAAGGGGAGAAGGTCATGTAGAGTTTACAAAAACACTTAAAGGCTTCAGCATTCATTACGGGAGGCGTTTATGGTGTTATGACTGCAAGAATCACTCGTCTTCATCACCCTTGAGCAGGAACGGCGGCCCTCTTCGCCGCAGCCAAGCGCTGACACGCCTCCTCGTTGTTTAAAAGGATTGGGCGGTTATTTTTATTACCTGCAGGGGAGGATTCACATACGGTTTCTATTCCTGACACGTTTGTCACCATCACTTCTAAAAAGGTGATCAAACGCATCTCTACTAAGAGGCCGTTACCTGCCGCAGCATCTGCCGTCTGTCTACTCCACCGGTGGCTGCTTTTTGTGTAATGATGGGTCCAAACAGGATCTAATGAGGTTCTGGGACCATCAGATGGTACAAATGTCTTAATGAAATTAGGGCTGCGCGATAAATCGATTTAATCGATTAATTCGAGTTTACATTTTTTTTAGGAATACATTTTTGGAAAATTGGGATTTTATTTTTCCAAATTAATCATTGGGCTTCCGTGAAGAGATCAGCACGCAATGCTGAATATATATTTAGGAAAATATATTGTCAAAAAGACAAAAGGAAACTTTTTTTCTTTTTTTTTACCGTAATGTGAGGCACTTTAATTTACTCATTTACTTATTTTTTTTAAACTTAGTTTGAAGTTACACAAGTGATGTGAAGCTAGGGCTGAACGATTTTGGAAAATAATCTAATTCCGATTTTTTTTTTTATCTTAATATTGCGATTTAATGGAATTTTTTGTTTTTTGAATTTGTTTCTTCGCTGTGCAGATTAGTTGTTAAAAGACCCACAGCATCTAAACTCGGAGCAGAAATGATTGCGTTCTGCCTACGATATATTTTTAACCAAAATTGCAATTTTCACTTTTCTCTGCATTAACCACAAGCAACAAAAATGGCCTCTAAATAAAGATGTTTGTAAACAAGGGCTATTTAAAACAAGAACTTTTAATGTTTCTATTAATCAGAATATTGTTCAAGAGAACAGCTTTAGTTGATTTGGACATCGATCCTTGTTGAACATAAAGTGCAACCAACAAGCAAGTCTATGTATTAAACTGATTGACCTGTACTTAATGCTTTGTATGATTATATAAACTGTAAAACAAGTAATAAAATTAGATTATCTCACTTCTGCAACTGTCTTTCCTTCCATGTGGAGGCAAACCCACTTTAAACATTTTACCAACACCTAATGGACGCGTCTAATTCCCTAATTGTTACATAGCCAAAAATTGCAGACTCTGCGATTTGGAAATTGCGTTTTTTTTAAATCGCGATTATATTGAAAATGCGATTAATTGTTCAGCCCTATGTGAAGCCTGCTCTTAAAAGCAAGTTTTTAAATTCATTTCTTTAATTTCTTTTTCTGAAAAGAAAAGGAGGGGAAAAAAGAAATCGATTAATCGGATTTGGTAAAGTAAAATCGGAGATTTTATTTTTAAGCCATATCGCCCAGCCCTAAATGAAATAAGATAAAAATAAAATACATTGAAGCTTGTGGGTGTAACATGAGCCCATTTGAAGAGTTCTTGGGGTGTGAACACTTCTGGATGGCTGTAAATACCACCGTCTGTCACTGGACTGAACAATTATAATGAGTAAAACTGCTTTTATGTTGGGTCGGGTGAGACGTGGCAGATTTGCTCAGCCCAGTTGGGTTCTGGGTGTGTGGGCAGAGGTTTTCCTGACAATGTGGCTCTAAAGGCCCCGCTGCTCCTGAATGTGGTGCAATCAGGAAGCAAAAGGTAGTCCTGAGTATTTATGATGCACAAATCCAGCAGCTGTTTATGCTTAAGCTTGTTAGATGTGGAAACAGGAAGTAGCCTCATGCCTGATAATATGAAGATTATAAGGACAATATGAGGATTATAAGAGACATTAGCATTCCTTTAGGTGTATTGTCATCTAGAGTCAGATGTCCTGCTCCCTACAGTAACTAGAGAAGTTATTAACCTGTCCTGTTGCGTTCCTACAAACCTGGATCTTCGTTGTCCGTCGCGTCTCTTGCAGGCTTCCTGTCTCTGTCCCTGGCCGACCAGATGTCGGTGCTGCAGTCCGTGTGGCTGGAGGTGCTGGTGCTGGGCGTGGCGTTCCGCTCCATCGGCTGCGAGGACGAGGTGGTCTTCGCCGAGGACTTCGTCCTCGATGAGGAGATGTCACGCGTTGCTGGATTGACGGAGCTGAACGCCGCGATCAGCCAACTGGCCCGCCGTTTCCGTGCGCTAAACGTGGACCGGGAGGAGTTCGTCATGCTAAAAGCCATCGCCCTCACAAACTCAGGTACTTTACTTTTAGTTGTGGTATATACTGAGAAGCTATATGTACGTTAAACAACGTTACGCCGCGTGTTGCTCACTCAGAACGCCGGCCCCGCCAACCTTGCTCAGCTTCATGAACTCATTCACACACATGCAGCACTTTTCTAGAAAAATCCTTTTCATTGATTGGCTGAGTACACATTAATGAGCTACAAAAGGACGTATGCGTGTTATTAAGGCAAGCTAATCTAGAGTAATAAAACGGCGAGCTCTTATCGGTGTCGAAAAGTTCAGCCTTTGGAGAACAGTTGATTCAGCAAAGTCCTGTTTTAAGGCTGAGGGTTGTAGCATGTTTGGATCAGATTATCCTATGAGGCTGCCACCGCTCATCCACACAGAATAAGAGTTTGCTGTATGCAAGCTTACGGATCTTAACGATGAGCGTGAGGGAACATTAAGGTAAAACATCAATAATTAATGCAAAGCGTGTATTCTTAACAGCAGATTGGCAAATTATGTCTCACTGCTACCTGATGGCAGCAGTTCAAACATGGAGAGGATGTAAGGAGTCCCTTATGATCAGTCCCTTCAACCTGAGCTCATGGACAGGGGCTCTCTTCTGTTTCCATGTTGCTGCCCGTGTACCACACTTAATGACGTTAGAAAGAAATATAACAACATACAGGTTATCAGCCCAAATTTAGGTTAAATAACTAACACAGACAAATTAATCTTTGTGTCTGTTGTTACCAGACTGGTAATTTTAGGCTCTGACTATATTTGTTGTATTTAGGGTTGCACCGGGAGCTTGACCGGAGAACAGACCCTCAGCGACTCTAAAATCCTGTAATTTTCCATTCAGTAAATGCAACCAGGTCCCGATGCCGCTTATTGAGTGAAGGTTTAAGTTTGCTGATTTAAGAACCACTGAGGTGTTCAAACTGAAGGAAGTCAGGCAGTCAAAGCAAGGATCTACATTTGTAAGGGAATACATTTAGTAAATCTAGTCGCACTAACTGCGCTAGCTGCCAAGATAAAATGCTAAAGCCAGTTTAAAATGTAAAAACCTGAAATCATTTTGGTTGTTTTTTTTTTTTTTTTTTTAAATGGCAGCAAAAGCCTGTTTTACAGAGACTGCTCTCACACACAGGCCTAAACATCTTAGGAAGGAGGGCGAGAAAAATCATTTCAATTTTTTCTCAGGATGGTAAATTGAAATCAACCGAATTCGAGAGTCTTGTAAAAATCTGTCAGCAATCAGCATAAACATTTGTGTTTTTTTTTTTTTTTTTTTCAAAAAAATATTTGGCAATTTAGTCTAGATAATCATGCTGTAGAACAACAAAAACAAGCGTTTAATAGTAAGAAAGATAATCCATTAAAACATCAATTCTTACTAAATAATCGTGCAGAGGAAAGGAAGACGTCCCACTACCTGCAGATGTGCTCTGGCCACAGCAGCTGAATGAATTGGAACAATAGTTTTGTCCAACACATGGCAGCATTCCTTGCTATTTATAATTAGGAAGGGGGGGGGGGGGGGGGGGGCACGGAAGATGTAACTAAATTAGCAGCAGAGAGAGAAGTTGTAGGAGAATCCACAGGTGGAGTTGGGGCTTAGAAATGCAAATCTAAAGGCACAGCAAAAAAAAAGAATATTGGTACAAACAACATATTCCAGTTTCATATATATTTTTTTAGAGGGTTCTGACAAATGTGGGACTAAAGCTAAACTAGTCTAACGGGGCTGCGTTGTGTCCTAACCCTGTGCTCCCGCTGTGCCGTCAGACTCCGTTTACATCGAGGACATGGAGGCTGTGCAGAAGCTCCGGGACCTCCTCCACCAGGGCCTGCTGGAGCTGGAGTGTCAGCGGCGCCCAGACGACCCCCAGCGGGCGGGGCGCCTCCTCTTAACGTTGCCTCTCCTCCGACAGACTGCCGGCCGCGCGCTCACCACCTTCTACAGCATCAAGACCCGCGGCGGCGTTCCCATGCACAAACTATTTCTGGAGATGCTGGAAGCCATGATGGACTCTCCTTAGAGGGCCGAGCAAAGGACATAAAGATGGGAGGGGGGGGGGGGGGGGGGAACCGACAGAGAACTGGTCTACAAGAGTGGACAAGTGGTTTATAAAAAAAAAAAAAGGAAAGTTTTTAATAGAGAACTAATAATGAGGGATTTATGCTTCTTGTTTTAAGCTGCGTGAACAAAGAAAATGCGAGAAAAGGAAGAGAAAAAAAAAAGCATATTCACATTTCTAGGAGGGATTTTGCTTTTTACACCATGAGGGTACCTGCCAAGTTCCAGTAAGAAGAAGAAGAAGAAGAAGCCATGACTGGGTGCAGAATATTTCACTACTTTCATGGAGGGCTTTTTTTTTTTCATGCCATCAATCTACAAATACTTTACCACTTTTAGGTACACCGCAACCGCTTTTGAACTTTTTAACACAACGCTACATCTGCACATAAAAGCCATATTTAGACATCCGGCGTGAAGCTCGAGGGTCCGTCAAGGCGGGGGTGCGGGGGTGCGGGGGGGTGCTGGAGTTGTTGGCGAACCATAGGAGTTACTTGCAATATGTTAAAAGCAATATTGTCCGTGACGTTCAAAAATACAGAGAACAAGATGCTCGTTAGTATTTGTGTGCGTCAGTTTCTCTCCAAAACTTTGGACCCCAAGTGCTTATTATTATTATTTTTTTTTTATTTCTGTCATCTCGTGTTCTAGGAATACGGGATGACTGGGCGGAGAACAGGAAAGACTGCAGCTCTTTTTCTAAGTTAAACCAGAGGGTTATTTAACATTAAGCCACCGGGAATCCGGACGGATTCAAGCAAAACTCGCGGCGCACAGGAGGAACGTGCATCCGTACCGTTCTGCGTTTGCCGTAAATCCTAACGGCAGAACCACGGCTTCCAGGATGCCCGTCTGCGATGGTGTGCAGTGGAAACAAATGAGATCAGGGAAGAAATCAACTTTTTCACATTGAACGCTTCTGTGGCTATACCAGCGGTTGGAAAAGAGATGGATCCGCCTCATTTGCTAGTTTTTTATATATATATATATATATATATATATATATATATATATATATATATATATATATATATATATATATATATATATATATATATATATATATATATATATATATATATATATATATATATAAATAATAAAAAATCCCCTCCTCCACTACAACCACACTTTGACCTCTGCAGCTGTGTGTGCAAAAAAAGAGAGGAAAAAGAAACACTTCTTTCATATGTGGGGAGGAACATTTTAACACTAACCTATATGACTGCTAATTAATGTGTGGTGGGATTTGGCTGCATTTTTTTTTTCTTTTTGGCAGTAACGACGAACATTGCATAAAGATCTTGAACGGTTCAACGTCGAGATCCTTCCTCCTTCCTCCTCCTCCTCTTCCTCCTCCTGCGGACGCACACCCAGTGAAGTCGAACCCACGCCCTGGATCGGTGCTCAGGGCTGCAAGACGTTCAGCTTAATGCAACATCTCTCTTTTTTTAGGATGTTGAAAAATCCTTGTCTGGTAATGTGTCGAAGGTCCTACTCTTTATTAGAAATATTTGTATAGTCACAGTGTAAATGATCATTTAGGTAAGCAAAAAAACAAACAAACTACAATATCTGATGTTTATTGAAAAAAAACGAAAAAAAAAAACAAGAGAAAATCAGATCCCTATAACTATTTAGAGACCAAATGGTCAGTACTCTTAGCTATGTACAGTTCCATTTAAATAAAACATGCAATTTGTAGTGGAAGCTAATAAAGCCAGCAGATGTAATACTAATCCCTCCCCCCCCACTTCCCCATTACAATATTTGTGCAGCTTCCTGTGTGCTGATGTTCGTAAAGATTTATCTTAGTTTTCTTATAGTTTACCTCTTAGGATATATATAAGGGTATATGTACATCGTTTCTGTGGGTTTGAGATTAAGCGTTTCACGCGGGCTGTTTTTCTTCAGGGGTGGGGGGGGTAGTTTAGGGATCAATTTGAAATGGCACTATAAACGCAGTGGCTAAGTAAGGCTACAGAAGGCTACCTCAGGAGGCAGCATCAGCCACATGGCCAATCAACTGTGGAGAAGGAAGAAGAAAAAAAAGTCAATTTTTGAACTGTGGATGTGGGGAATTTGTTAAACATGCATTCACTTCTGTTTGCGTTATTTTTTTACGACTCGGTGACGCTGGTTGGGTTACACAGTACCACATTAGCAAGGGTTGAAGCAGGGTCCGATATCTGGCAGAACGTGACCCAGATCAGCTGTTTTTTTTTTTTTTTTTCTCCTTTTTGGTTTTCCAGCCACGGGACGCTTTTGTCTCCGACTTCATCGATGCCACGCAGTTCTTTGTTGATGACTGGGTCCTTTTAATGCAAAGATGGATCTGTTCTGTTTATCTTTTGAGTATACCTGTGTGTTTTTGGTACAATGGGTTTGCGGGTTGGGGTTGGGGTTGGGGGGGGGGTGGATTGCCTGTAGTGTTCAAATGATACCGTCATCTCTAGGTTCGATTACTAATGTGCACATTAACATAAATGAGCAATACGACAAATTACCAAACCTCACACATTTCCTTGTATAGCCACCGTGTACATTTAACATTGCCAGTTCTAATTCTGAAAACCGACTTAATGTTATCTTATTTAGAAAATTCAAATCAATGTTTGTATTTTGAAAGAGTATTTAAAATGATTAAATTCTATTTTTTACTCAATTTACTGTCGTTTGTTGGCACCGCTTTAATTTTTGTGTGCGACGCTGGCTGTAAATTTCCGTAGGGATTTTTATTTATTTTTTCTTTTTATTTCTATTAGGTAAACAGTTTGATGTCCTTGTCTAAATATGTTCACATTAAATTCACTGTGAAAAAAGCAAAAAAAAAAACAAAAACAACTCGACAGATCTTCCACTGTGTGGCGCAGCAGGGAGTGGATCATTGTAGGTGCTTTGTGTTGTGTAATAAATGGACACACCACCACCACATATCATTGGCCTCATATCTCTGTGGATGTGTATCAATGCGTTGCTGTTGTCGCTGTGTCTTCCACCCGCTTCACCATTCCCCGTGCAGAACAGCCGACACCGGACCGCCCGAGTGTTAACGCCGCTGCCGAGCTCCAATCCTTTTAAACTAAATCAGCCCCATCCATTTAAATCAATTTGGCTTTGGTCGGCGTCCATCTGGTTTGGCTCTCGCCTTCTAAGCAGACCCGGAAGGTCTGTGACGACGACGGTCAGAGCCCTCTTCCTCAGATCCTTTGTTTACCAGTGTGCTATGGCTTTTATTTCGGCGAAAAGTTGGTGGGGGAAAAAGGAATCGGGTTCTTGAGTTTAAAAAAAAACAAAAAAACAATGCAAATAATAATAAAAGACCTTCATGAGACAAATTCTTCCATGAATAATCCACACCTCTGCTTATCGATTGTATCAGTAATTAAAGCAGCATTGCAGTGAAAGTATCTTAGTAAAGCTCCTTTGAGCTTGTTCACGTCATCACATTCTAACCACAAACCTACTCAGATGGTGTGTGACGTATCTTATTGTATATTTGAGTTTCTTTGCAAAAACTGCTAAATAGCAGTCCGACTAGATGGAGAGCGTCTCTGACGATCAGCCACAGATTTAAGTTTGACCCCCCCCATCTGAGTTGGGAATCTCTGCAGCTCCTCCAGAGTCACCCTTGTTCGTTTGGCTGCTTCTCTGGTTAATGATCTCCTTTTCCAACCTCTCAGTTGAGGTGGATTATTTTTTATTTTTTTTCGTAGTCCAGCACTTTTGGCCATGCTCTTTCCATTTTCCGATGATTTCTTGAACTTTGTAAAACGTGCATAGCGAAGGACTCTTGTTTTCTAACCTCGTCCGGTTTTTACCTTCCCCACATCTTTCTCCCTGACCTGTCTGCTGTTTTCCTCGGCCTTCACGGTGCTCTTTGTACTCTAATGTTCTCAAACAAACCTCTGAGGCCTTCACTGAGCGGCTGGATCCACGATGAAATCAAATTGCACTTATTAATAATCAGGTGCCCTGTGATGGACTGGCAACCTGTCCAGCCCAATGACCACTGGCACCAGACTGCGGCTTTGCACGGGTAAGCAGCTATAGACTATAGATCGATGTTTAATTAGGTGACTATCAGGTGAATAAAAATTTATTTTTTTAAAGAAATAAGGTATTTCATTAAAAAAACCTGTGGAAGTATACATTATTTTGAACGTGAGTACTTACACACAACCCAGTCCAAGCAGCAAATCTGTACTGGCAACACTTAAACCAGGGTTTAGCTCCTATTGTATCACACACCACTAATCATCCTGACGAGCTAATGGGGCTTTTAGCTGGTTGCTAGCAGATGGCGCTGTGATAAAGTTTTTTTTTAGCAGACCTGAACCTGTAGGATAATCAGTGCGCGACACACTATGCGGGCATTTGCTGCGACTGTACAGGGAGGGGAGGCGGTTCAGTCGGGCTGACGGGAGCCGGAGCGCACCGAGCTAAGCACGCCAAACCGGTGACGCATTCGTTAACGCTAGCCGGGTAATTAGCCCCGCGGCTACAGCAGGCAGCCATGATGTTTTCCACCGCGGCCTCTTTGCTCAAAGCCCCCAGAGCCCTCCGCTGCGCCAGACTGCTGCGCTCTTCCCCGGCCTCCAAGATGCCCATTCAGGTAAGAGACCGTTAGCTAACGTGGGCTCCAGTGTGCGCCCTTTAGGCTGGGGGTTAAATATTGTCCTGCATAAAGCTAATTTAGATGTTTGTGGGCTCCAGAGCTGTGCCTCGCACTGATATATCACGCCGTCGCCATGACAGCAGCATCTGAGACGGGGCTGATGTTTGTTTACAGTTCTGTCATGTTTGTTCCGCTCAACCTGGAGCTGACCGCACAACCCCATCATTTGCTTAGATAAACCTCTGTACTTAAAAACTACTCTTTTTGTCTTGAACCATTTTTATTCACAAAAAGGAAGCGCCGTTACGTCACCCTTTCAAAACCCATACATGTGTCTATTACGAAAATGACTTTGGGCTGGGATTGTCGCTTCCGCGTTTGGGAAGAGCATCTTTAATCTAATCTGGTTTTCAAACTACATTACTTGAACTCGTTGAACGAGGATTACGTTATTCTGCACCAATTATATATTATTTGATTGGGGGAAGTTAAATAAAGGGTGATTTCAGTGATTTATTTATTTCGCATATGGACCATTACAACTGTATTTATTAAGATTTTCTAAAAATTACACAGAAAAAAACCAAGCCGATGCATTTTGTATGCTTCAGATTAAGATTTAATCTAGACCTGCCCATCCTGCCGTGCTATTTCTCTAATCAGTAGAAGTTTAATGTAACCATGACGAATGCGTTTATCTACATATAGGTTGTGTAAATAAACGCCTTTTCTCTCTCTTCGTAATGAAATGTTGGCTGTACACCTTGTCATTTTCAATAAAGTTATTAAAAAATATATAATTATTTCTTCGGGGATGTGTCTCCCCCTAGTGGCCATTAGCAGACATTTGCGCATTTTGGATCAGTCCGCAATGATTTTCCTCCTATCATTAAAACAAGGCATAAAATAATTTAATTAATACCCGATATCAAATTCAGTGCAGTTTATTAATATTACTCGAGTCACACAGTTCTAATTCATTACCAATTTAATAGAATTAATCCAGTTTACTTACTTCTAGGACAATCTAATCAAGTAGTTTGATGTGGATCCATTTATATAGAATAGAAAACAATTCAGTCCTAATCAAAATGGAGTACAACGGAACTCACTTGCTCACAATATTGCTCAGTGGTTAAAAAAAGCTTCCTGTCTAGAGAAGCACTGGTGACTATATTCAGTTGTTGACTTTGCAGCAATTACCCAACCTGAGCAAATGTATCGTGAGTACGCTATTACAGCCTGTACATTACATCTGTGTTTGTTTATTATCAAGAAAATAGTTGCGGAGCCTCACGTTTTCTTTTGTTTAGATTTTTGTGTGCTTCATATTTGTTTTTTTATAAAACATACTTTGAACCTTTCAAATAATAAAATAAATTTGTCAAAGTACGTCATTCAGTAAATATCAAAACAATGCAATTTGCTTAACTCGTAAAATAATTGCTAACCGCTTATATGGGAAAATAAAGTTAACGTTCAACATAAGAATCCAAGAAACAAATGGCGCTGTCTCCAATAAATATTTAATAGCTAATTGTTACTATACCTTAACATTTAAGTTAGCGTTTAAACCCCTGAGGAGATATTAGAGTTTTCATTACCTTTGATGCTGTCATGGTTTTAACGGCATCTTTTTTTAAAAATTCTTCTTTTCCATCTTAATTGGTGTCAGGTTGGTGAAGCTCTTCCTGCCGTGGAGGTTCAGGAGGGTGAACCAGGAAATAAAGTGGTGATGGATCAGCTGTTTAAGGGGAAAAAAGGAGTCCTCTTCGCTGTACCTGGAGCCTTTACCCCTGGCTGCTCTAAGGTGAGTCCACCCCATTAACACCGCTTGCCCTGACCTCCACCCACCGATCTTTGCAGCACCTGGCCTCATTTGTCCTCTCCATCCTACAGACTCACCTTCCGGGCTTTGTGCAGCAAGCTGAGGAGTTGAGAAGTAAAGGTATACAGGAGGTGGCGTGCATCTCTGTCAACGATGCATTTGTCATGGCTGCATGGGGGAAGGAGCATGGAGCAGATGGGAAGGTATACATTTGACTGAAATGCTGCGTTTAACCAGCGCACCACGTGTACTTAAACATGTGCAAATGCACAGTATTGATATGGAAAAATGCTGAATTTGTTTTTTGTTTTTCCCACTGTAGGTTCGAATGCTGGCTGATCCCACTGGTGCATTTGCAAAGGTAAAAATAAATGTCCTCTATATGCCAGGGCAGTTCAGTGTCTTATGTCTGTGTACTCATTAGCTTCTATATGTTTCTGCTGATTAGGCAGTCGACCTGCTACTTGACAGTGATCAGATTGTGCAGGTACTGGGCAACCATCGCTCCAAGAGGTAAATGTTTTTCATTTTGCAATAAGCAGTCAGGAGTATTTCTTTATATTGATATTATTTATATTGATAAATATTACTTATATTTTTATTTTTATTTAGAACTCAAGATTTGTCAATTTTTTTTTTTATCAAGTAAAATGAGTGTGCTGTCCCAAGCCTGCATGCTCTGTACTATTTTCCTCGCTTTATCACATTAAAAACCACAAACTTCAGTGCATTTTATCCGGATTTTATCGACCACCACAAAACGGCGTATGTCTGTGAAGTAGAATCAAAATGAGTAAAATTAGAGACATGAAAAGGTTGGCATCCATTTTTATCTAGTTCCCCTTGCTCTAGTAGCCCAAAATAAAATCCAGTGCAACATTCAGAAGTCATCTTAATAATAATAATTGAACTTTATTGAACTCACAATGGAGAAATTCACTTCTGCATCTTAACCCATCCCTTGGGGAGCAGTGGGCTGCCACTGTGCTGCGCCTGGGGAGCAATTGGGGGTTAAGGGTCTTGCTCAAGGACCCAGAATGGCAGCTTGCGGGAGTTGAACTCAGAACCTCTGGGACTGAAGCTCTGTGCTCTAACCACTAGGCCACCACTCCCCCAGAATCTTCCATTCCATCTTATAAAAAACTGAAAGTGAATGGAATAATGGCAATGCTACCAATACATGGCTGTCCACTGGGTTTCTATTTGGTCTTGAGAAGACAGAAATTATTATTATTATTACTATTATTTTCCCAGATGTGGAGGAATATGGAAAACTAAAAACCCGAGAGTGGAGAAATATTTTTTTCCAGACTTTTGTTCTTGCTTTCATTTCCTAAAGGACAGTAATCCAATAATGCTTAGTAAATCAATATTAAATGGACATGTTTCATCTTTGATCTGCCGTTTTGATGGTCGTTTTTAACATCTGACCCATCAGCGGTTTGGTTTTTCACTTACTTAAAATCAGACGAGCCATTTTACTACCTGTTTGGTCTCTAAATAATTTTAAACTCCGGTTGAAAGAGATCCATAGTTCTTAACACTGGGCGTGCAACAAAAAACAAAGCTCTATTATTACTAATTTAAGGAATTCAATGAAGGCACCAAAGTTAACAAACTGTGCTTTAAAGAATGTGAAGTATCTCAGTATTTATGAGTGGAAGATGCTTCCCTCCTTATTTGCCAACTACAAGATATATAGAGTTAAAGGTAGGGCTAATCTAATTGTGCTTTGCTAGAACTATTCAAAGGTCCCAAGAAAGGCTTCGATGTAGAAATTTGAGTCTGGAAAAATGTGGAATGTGAAAAATTTATTGGAACCCTGTGCCCACCTCAATTTAGAGACTGGATATATAGAGTGTTAATCTATGGTGCAGTCATGGTAACTCTGGAGGAGCAGCAGAGATCTACAGCTTAGGTGGGAGAATCTGTCCGTGGAAAGACTTTTGGTCGTGCACGCCACAAATCTGGTGAAACACGGTGGTGGCTGCGTCATGCTGTAGGATGCTCGTTTGTGACATGGCAAATGGTTCAAGGGTATACCTGCTTTTGCAAGGCGCCTTATCATTAAGCAAACACGGGAACGTAGTGACTCTGAAAGCGAAGCCACCAAATCTCTCATAGATTCTCTTCATGCTGCAAAGGTCAACGATAAGCACTTTATTTCTGGACCATTTTATGAAATGATTTCACAATCTTTTAACGATCCTTTCGGAGATGGCCATTTGATTTTTACCTGCTGTACAAATTGCGATCTTAACCTTCTGCACTCTAAATGACGTGTTTCAGATATGCAATGTTGGTGGAAGACGGAGTCGTGAAGAAGATCAACGTGGAGCCTGACGGCACCGGGCTGACCTGCAGTCTTTCCTCCAGCGTTTTAGCCGGGCTGTAGGCCTGCTGCTGAGCTCATCAAACCCAGCTCCTCTCAGTCCGTTACTGTGAAAGCTGTCTGGATGAAGCTCGCCCCCCTACCTATTCGACCATGGCCCTTTTTCCAAAGAAGGGTGCAGATGCTGCACCCTGGTGACGGGAGGAAGCTGATTAATGCGCACAATTATGACATGAAGGGCCTTTCCTAGGACGGTCCGTTAGTCTATGCATACTGCTACTTTATAGTCAATAAACTTCACTCTTTCCCTCATTGTGTGCTTTGTGTTTCCATTTGGTGTTGATTTATATTATGCAACAAAATGTTTTGCTGCTTTATCTTGCCACTACAAACTCTACACCTGCATTAACCTGCATGTCACTTTCGGTTACAGAGAGCTTCTAGGTATTTTTTTTTCTTTTACCTACACATGCAAAATAAATGCATAATGATTAGTTTACAAACCCTGCATTCACAGTTCTATTTGCAAAAAGTCTGGCATAGTCTAATAAACGCTGTGCTTCCTGAAATGGTGAACGTAGGCTTGGAAGTCATCAAACCGGGCTTCACTAACGACCTGTGGTATGCTTCACAGTTATTTTTATTGTTTGATTATGATCTGTTTACACTCCCCATGGACAACAATTAGACGGCGGGTACTTGGATGCGGCGGGGACATCTGACAGGACACTGATCCCAAACGCATCCAAACCGGTTTCAGAATGACCAAAGCAAAGCCCATGAATCGGTCCTGATCTCAACCAGTTTGAAATGTATGTGTTTATACTCCATTTACTGCAAGTTGTCGATGGACTTTTATCCAAATAAAGCAGTGATACAGCTGTCCTATATCACTAGAATAAAAAAGGTTATTCATAAGGAGAGGTAACCTTGATTAAATTGCTCCCTGGATAAAAGGTAACATAAAGTGGTGCTCAGCTAAAATGCTCCCAAACTCGCAAAAATACATCTGAAAAAGTCCAAATTTGCTAAAAGACGCACCTAAATGGCCTAAAGAGAAATAGAGTGACATTTCATGGATGATCAACTGTTCTTTCAGGTTCTTGGAGCTGCTTGTCAGGTGACCCTTAGTGACAGAACTGACGCCACAGCACACTGAAACATGGCTGCTCAGGTACCACGCAAACGGGACGTTTTCCATCATCCCAGCTTGGAAGGTCAGACTGAGATGCAGCTACAAAGGAAAAGGTCTCGCAGAGTTGTCTGTAGTGGGCAGAGCCAGCTCTGACTACAGGCAAACGCTGAAGGCACCATAGGGGGTACACTGAAGGGTGCATGAGCGCCTTCACAGTAGACATGGGTGGGAGCCTGAATTTTAGCTTGCACTCAACAGGCCTACCCTTGACCCACCACCTTACCCAAAGTAAGTGACCGTTGCACCGACTTCCACGACAAACGATCTTCCCAAGTGATGCTCTAAATGACAACATCTTCAAGATACACAGCAAAACCTTCCACTTCAATCCAACATCTACTTTATTCAGCAATCTTTGAAAAGCTGCCGGTGCATTCTTCAAACCACAAGGCGTGACGGGTTGGAGTATGGTCTAGTTGAATTGGTGGAGACGATCTGACCATGTGCAGACGGTGACACTTACCAGTAACCCTTCAATAAATCTGATTCACCGACACATTTTCACGAGCCTACCCTGACGAGACAGTCATCCGCACATGGCAGTGGATATGAATTTGTCGACCTTGTTAACTTTAAGGAAGTCTGTTCGAGGTCAAAAGGCCATAAATGGGTTTGGTGATAAGAAAATGTTCAGGGGGCACAAAAGAACTCGGGGATTAGAGCACAACAATAAACTTAAACATAAATTCGTCCACAGTCTCCTGCCTGCTCTGGATTTTTAAGTCTGAGCCGTCTAGTCCAAGTTCCTCTATCCACTTTTTTCCCCTTCAGCAAAAGTTTGAGGACATTATTATTCTATAAATAAATGAGCAAATTTTCTTTTCCCGTCTTCTTGTTGTTGTCGTCTAAATCTTCCGTTTGCATTCACCATTTTGAGCGACATTCACAGCTTGTCGTTAGCTCCCAGTGGTGTGACAGGTAGGATGAATTAATCAGATTGGATGAAGAATGACACAAAACGTGTTGACTGGCCACGGGTGCAGAGAGCTGGTCCCTGAGGAGAATCTTAAATGAATTAAGCAATTATAGATCGGCATGAAGTCACATAAAAGCCGAAAGTTTAAGAGCCTACACACACACACACACACACACACACACACACACACACACACACACACACACACACACACACACACACACACACACACACTCATCCCTCGCCATTGTAACGTTGTGTGTAGCCTACACACACAAAAAAATAACCCCAAATAAACTGGAAAACAAACTGGAATGGGAATGTTGAAAAAACAAAAGTCAGACACATTTAAGAGAGAACAGATTGTGATAATTACTTTTCTGTCATAATTAATGTTTACTGAATTATAAACAAGAATTATAAAGAGGACACGTTTCTGGTGGTGGTCAGAGGGCCCGGTGGCGCTGATGTATTTCAGCCTCAGTTCTGTCAGTCTGCCCCAAGGCAGCTGTGGCTACAATGTAGCTTTTCTCATGCATTTGGCAGTAGGGGTGTTATGCCACTGAGCTATATTATACACTGGAGTGCTGATTTGCCCAAAAAAACTGAAGTCACTGGCCGCCATCTTGCAACTCCCTACTCTCCCAGAATCCCAAAGGATTTGGTTGCAACAACAAGCAGTTTTCTGGCTGTGGGAAAACGTTTCACAGGTAATTCTACAGTCAGTGGATGTACTAACACTATCAACTACTGGGAAATTAGGTGCTGAAATATTTTACAAGTTATTCATATTTTATATATATATATGTATATCTAAGAATGTATAAATATATATGTAAATATATATTTTTGTATATAGTTATTTATATATTTATACATTTATATCTATATATATATATACGCACGTATTCCCTAGTTACTGGGGGAAAATAGGGAGTACCAATATGGCGGCTGGTGGCTTCAAAGCGACTTGTTCTAAGAGTGGGCTATTAGCACTCCAGTGTATAATAGAGCTCAGTGTGTTATACAGGTTTATAACTCTAGTAAAGAACCAGCTTGCTGTCGATTTGCTCAACAGTTTATGAAATGATCCCCGAGACGAGTTGAGCTCCTGCATATTCACAGGGGAACTGAAACAACAGAGAAGTTGACCCATGACACGTTTCTGAAGCCTGTCAGAAAAAATGGCCCCACTATAAAAATAAACAAAAACAGAACATACCTGGTCCCCCCATTTGTTACCAACCTGGCAACAAAAAGAGGAGACACCACGGACAAACCTTATTTAAGGCTTATTTAAAGTCAAAAAACTTTGTGTTGTAGCTAACATTTTCAGTTGTAAGGAGATTTTTAATTTCTGCAATAATTTTGCACAAAAAATATCTCCCTGGGCTGCAGGAAAGGAGGAAAAAAAATAAAGATGCCCAAAGCAGTGTTCCTAGACCATTATTACACACCCAATTCTGATTTTTGAAATTAATTAAGCTGCTTGTGATGAAGGAAAGCCGCTCATTAAATATTTACAGGCTCAAAATAAATTGACTAAAAGTTTGTCATGTCAGAACCTTTGAAAGTCAATGTTTCGCGAGCCTGCAAGTTCACGCTCAGGGCAAAGAAATTCAAACCCGCCAATGACGCGACGGCACTGACGCAGTGCATTGTGGGTGCCGGTGGCGAACAGAAACCAAATAGCTTGCTTCTTGTCAACTTCGGTTTCATTTACTCCGGGCGGGACGCAGCAAGGTGCGTATTCACACTGGCATATGGCGCAGCTTAAAAAAAAAAAGAGTTTTAATCTGTAATGTGGATAAAATAAGGATAGACTATAATCTGCAACGTAGCGAAGCAAGCAAAAAAAAAACTGTTCCTATTTTAGCCATAAGGCGCCATCGGTTTGAGCTACATCGGGTCTCCGCAGCGCTAATTTCAAACCTTCAGCCTTGAGCTCGCTCGGAGATTTCTAAGAGGTAACGCAGGGTTCTGACAGCAGCAGCCTCTGGCCCGCTGGGTTTATCGGGCAGGGGCTTCTTTAGGGGACGGCAGGCTGGCGGTGAACGTCGGCTCATTGTAGCAATCCCGTTAGCTGGCGACGCTGCGCGCCCACTTTGGGGAGGAGGAGGGGGGGGATTCATCATGGTGGCCTAGCAACGAACACTACTTGCTGTAGGTGAAGCTAGCAGGCAACGTTGCTTCTCATTTGCCTTTTATAAAACGCTGACGCTTTCTATTCAGCCCTTGAGCAAAAGGGCTGTTAACAACCTCAAATAACATTTAGTAGTTGCTCAAAATCCGACATCACATCAAACAAGTTTATGTTTTCTATGAATTCTGCCCGGCGCGACTAGACTGGCCAGACTAGAGCCAATGAGAGCTCGGCGTTTCCTTTCTGTTCTGCTTTCTGTTTAAAACCGACAGGACAGGATTATAGTGTAACACGATGCCAGTAAACAGCTGTGAAATAAAGCAAATGTTGCTTGGAATGTTACCTCATTTATGTAATTCCCCCTCTGGACTAAATAAACTTTTTTTTTTACATTTGAACGGATCATAATTTAACTCATAAAAATGAAAGTATACCAATAAATTACAGTTGGCAGGCAGTGAGTGAGAGTCCTAGAAGAAGCAGAGGTTTTTCACTAAAAATGCATGCAGACATGTAATTTGGCATCACCTGCTTGAATTCCTTCGTGATCCTTCATGTTGCAGCTCAGAACTTGGATTTCCGGCACAGCCATGTCGTCAACGTCCCAAAAGCATAAAGAGTTCGTGGCCGAGCCCATGGGTGAGAAGCCCGTGATGGCTTTGGCGGGCATCGGAGAAGTCCTTGGCAGAAAACTGGAGGAGAACGGTTTTGATAAGGTGACTTTTTGTCTTTATTTCTATATATATATATATATATATATATATATATATATATATATATATATATATATATATATAAAATGGAGATGATTTTTGTTAATTGCAAACAATTTACTGTTTCCCACGAACGTTTGTGAAATAAACACCAAATTTATTTTAGGTGATCATTGGAGATGAACCGATGATTGGCCGGTACCAGTTGCTCTTTTTACGTTGAGGTCTGACTTGCTCGCTCAGATTTTGACCAAATTGTTGTTTTTTTCTTGGAAGTTGTCATTTTGACTCCAAAAACAGGAAGGAATTACTACTACAATGGTCGTCATTTATTCATCAAAGCAAGGTTTCTCCCAGAAAATGGTCTAATCCTGGTGGTATTGTCTTCAAAGGAGGGGCGCATTGTAAACGTACTTTGCGCTGAGCTAATAACAGCTAGCTCGTTGGCTTATTTATACCAGAAGGTTTTCTCCTGGACGGGAATTTACGGACCATTTTATGTCGCTTTCAGACACCGAGGGATTTAAAATAAACGAGCAACGCGTAGCCTTGGGGGTCGAGTAAAGTACGGTGGCCCACCAGGCTTATAATACGCTGGAGGAAACCCTGTCAAAGCGTTGGTCTCTAACCGAACCGTTAGCACATTTTTAATAAATCCCCTGAGATTATTTTCCGATGTTTGACCTGCTGGTCAGAACCAATCAAGGTGAAATTGTCTGATTCCAACCCATGGCTTAGTTGTACAACAATGGTTTCGTTTTGACCATGAACAACTATTAAGTGTTGCTATCTCCAGTCAGAAAAATGTGACGTGTACAGATGTTTCATAAGGTCCTTTATTCATGTTCTGCTATAATATTTCCTTAATTTGAAACCTTGGCTTCACAAAAACGCAGTTAAAGCTAGAGAAAGAAAATGAGAACAAAGCTGATCACCATAGGGTTCTTAATGAGCAGTTAGGGCTGAACGATAATTCAATAACAATATATATCGATCGATAGACGTGTGGCGCGATAGGAAAAAAAACAGGTTGATAAAACTTCGATAGACGGTTTTCTTTCCTTCCTTTCAGCCTATCATATTAGTTGATGCTACAGTCACTGCTTCCTCTCGGCCAATCATAATCGCGGACCCAGGCACGCCGTCACAAAGCGCCGCCCTCACAAACCACAACACAGAGCACGTGAATATGTCGCAGCAAGGAGCGGCGAAGGAAACGGTCCCAAAACGGGATTTTACTAGTTCGCCAGTCTGACAGAAATAAACCAGTGATTTGTAAAATTTGCAAGGAACCGCTAAAAACAAAGTCTGGTAACGCAACCAACTTGTTTCATCACGTAAGCTGCTCAGACCCGCAGCAGCGCGAGCTGTGCAGCCCTGCTGCTGCTCCGCGTCTTCAGAGGAATCTTCTGGAAGTTCTTCCAAAACAAAGCAGGTATAGCAGCTAAACTGGGCTTCCTTCTTTGTGATAAAATGAAAAAGCGTCCAAGCGGCATAAGGACATCAGGCATGCAGTAACATGCTTTATAGTGAGGAATCTGCAGTTGGAAAAACCTGGCTTCAAACAACTACTCGCCACTCTTGATCCGTGATATAAAGTACCAGGACGCAAGTTTTTCTCTAACAGCGCTCCCTAAATTGTGCAACTAGTGCAGCCTCAATTATGAAACCTGAGTAACTAGTGTACTATTCCCACCTAAATAGGCTATTTTATAAATTTATGTGGTATTTTGGTCATTTTACTGGTCACTTTAGTTTATTCTTTGTCAGTATTTAATAACATAACTCAGGTCTCTTAAGTTAATTTTCTTTAAAAAAAATTCTGTTATGGCTAAAAAAGTTGGTTAAATAAAGATTTTATTAGAATTCTGTGTTTGTGTTCTTTATTAAAATTAAACCATTTAGCAATATCATAAAATGTCCAGGCAGAGCTGCACATAAACTATGGTTTTAAATATTTTCAATAATTGTCGATATCGATCAATATGCATTTTTTTTTTTATCTATAAGCTTTTTTTTCTGTATCGTCCAGCCCTATGACCAGTCAACATCGGGATTGGTCAATGAATGCTGACTAGTGCCAGTCATAGAAACATCACCTACTTTGAATAAATCAAACAAGTCATACCTTGTTCCCAATCCGACCTGGAAGCTAAATGGATTGGACAATCACTAATTTTAGAGTTGACGACAGCAATAAAGTTCTCAGTATAGAACATATTCTGATAAAGCACGGAGGACCGGTAAAGCGACACTTCCGCCGAAGACTAAAGCTCGCCAGAAAAACAAAATAATTAACTAGTTGCTCTTACTTGTTGTCTTTCGATATATAGACAGTTTTACTTCACTTATAACAGATTTAAATAGGTGTTTGACAATAAGTCAGAGCACTATCTGGTTATCAGGAGTCAATCAACAACTCAGTTATTGCTTTATGAATAGTTGTTTGGCGAGGTGTGGCTTTAAGCAACAATAGATGGACTAAACCTGTGCACTGGTGTTCTCAAGACAAACAACTTCTGTCCAAAATACAAGAAATTTATCAAGAAAATGCTTCAACTTCCGTTATACACGCTGTTTAACTAGGCTGGTAACTTTCAGCTAAGTAAAAATGACAAGAATAAGGAAAACAACTGCAGGAAAAGCAGTAAAAAGGGAGCAATAAGAATGAAACCAGTAAAACGATAACAGCGGTATCACTGTCCAGTGTAAATATGTAGGTTGAGCAATTGGTATGAGGCCAAATTAGGTTTAAAAGATAATAAACTGGTAAGTGGTGAAACAACCAGTTCATAAAATGTAACGCAACAGAGAAAATGGTTTATTGAATTAAAAATTGATAATGTTTTGAACAATTTATTTTTAAAGGAGCATAGTGTAACTTCCAGGATTTTCACCATGGCGGTCCTCCACATGCTGCGTGGGTCGTCACACCACAAGCAAAGCAGAATACAATTAAACACTATTTACTGTATTTTTCAGACGATAAAGCGCACTTAAAAAATCCTTAAATCTTCTCAAAAATCGATGGTGTGCCTTTTTATATATGTTTACCATTGTGCTGATTTTATGTGGTACAATGCGCTCAAAAATCTGTTAAAAAGTTTAAGCGTGACTTTGGTTAACAACAGCTGATCGACTGATGCATCTCAGAACCACGATTATGTCCCTGTCCTGTGAAGAGGAAATGAAACTTTGTGAAAACTGCACCAACACAGAAATGACTGTTGGGGGTGCAGTTTTCTCCCTGCATTTTATTTTTTTTGTTCCAACACAGCTTAAGACACTAAAGCCTCCAGTTTTTAAAAAAAAAAATCAAAACCTGCTGAGTTTATTTAGAATCGGAGCCGTTTCAGTTTTCAGATGTTATGGAATTAATGGGTCCGGACAAACCGGTTTAAAAACGTGACGGGGCAAACGTGTCGTCTCTCACTATCTGTTTGATAAAATGTCTCTTCCTGATAAAAACCCCCTCCACCCTCCTGGGGAAAACAATCTGTTAACACCACAGCGGAGCAGGAATGACCTGAGCTGCTTTACAGGTTCAGCTGCCCAACAAACGGGGCTCTCGCTGTTCAAAGAATGCTGCAGGCGTGTTTAACGCGGGCGTTGTTTGTTTTTTTTCCTCCGCAGGCATACGTTGTCCTCGGGCAGTACCTGGTTCTGAAGAAAGACGAGGAGCTTTTCAAGGACTGGCTTAAAGACACGTGTGGAGCAAACGCCAAGCAGCAGCGAGACTGCTACGGCTGTCTTAAGGAATGGTGCGACGCCTTCCTATAAACCCTGATGTCAAGCTATTTTTTTTTTTTTTTTTTTTTTTCCTACTTCGGACGTCTGACATGTACACGACCTCTTCAGCAGACTCCAGACAGTTCAGTTCAGTTGCGAGTATTCACTTGCTTTCACTAAATCAGTAAAGCGACACACGCCTTTTTAATAGCATCCGTTCAGCTGCCACCTCTTTCTTTCAAAAGTTGTATTACTAATCTTATAATGTTATACAGGAATGGCAGCTTGCAATGTGTACTCACTGTTAATACCCCTTTTTATGCAAAACACGTCGGTGAACATCGGCTGTGAACATTAATACACTGTCATTGTCTCCTTCGGTGGTAGCCCACTAATAAGTCAGGGCTGCAGTCGTGCTGATTATAGCGTAGCTAGGGCTTTTTTAAATGTCGTCACATCTGTGTTTTTTAGAATTCTCTGAAATAAATATCTGTTTGTGAATGTTAAGCTTTACCCGATCCTTTGACTCAAATATCCCCCACGTGTACGGGAGAACCTGCCGTTCTATGCTTCACGCCCGCGCCAAACGGAGCTCCTGCTGAAGAGAAGCATCCCCGCAGCATGAGGCAGCCACCGCCGTGCTTCTCTGCGGGGATGCCGTCGTTAGTCTTCCGCAACACGTAACGTTTTGCATGCAGGCAAAGCGCTTAAATTGGGGTCAATATGATCATTTTTGCCGCTATTAATGAAACAACCCCACATCCACCTGCTTCTTAGCATACTAACTCAATCCTTTTGAGTAATACCTACAGACGAGATGTGTGAAAAAGCAGCATTTTACCTAATCTGCTGTAAGTCCACCACAAGCTTGTTCAAAGTGTCTTGCTGAGATTTTTTTTCTTCTTTTTTTTTTTTCTGAAAATGAAACAAACAGACTTGATCTCGTGGTAGAAATATGAATTAAGAAGCTGCTGTTTCCCGTTTTGAACTTTTGAAATGAAGAAGCATCACCGTCACATTACCTCTGAACTGATTTTAAGCTCTTTCTGGACCTGAAGATGGAAATGTACATGACCGAAGATGCAACCAACCTAGACACTGTTGAGAAAAACAATCGCCTGTCTTTACTAATCAAACGTTTTGTGTGCCGTGCTTTTCTGTGAACATCCAAGCTCACCCCCCCCCCTCCCATTAAGTTTCAGTTGTTTCTCCTCATCAGATGCCTTAAAGCTTGCTGTTGAAAACGTCTATTTAAAACGAACGTCGTTTTGCCATGTAAGCTATTATATGGCTTGATGTTTTAAACGTTCTCATCAGCAGCTTTATCATAAAATAATCATTTGGGTTCCTTTTGTTCAAACACTGGCCTGTGTGTTTTGATCTGAATGTGAAAACTAAAGCTTTTCTATTGTGTTCATTAGAAAACAATAAACGGCATGTGTCAATTTCAAGCACGTGTTGTCCTTTTGTGTGTTCACTGTAAAAGAAAAAAAGAAAAAAAGAAATCAGAATCACAGTAGAGTTCATCTTTGATGACAGGAAGTTTATTTCAGTGCTCCATTTTTCCAGGATAACCTTTTCTGCCATAGCTCCAGTTTTGATATTTGTGAGGTACTGAAAATGCAAGGGATGGTTGGGAGGGGAATCACAAAAGTCTCATGTTCAAGATGCCAGATATAGTTTAAATTTTCTTTTAAAAGGATTTACAACAGCTAACCTGGAGGAGGCTGGCCCTCTGCACAGGAACGTCTGTAAAAGCACATTATGCAGTTATATTGTGCTCTGAAGAAATAGAAAATTATTCACACAACAGACTTAACCTAAAAGTTGGTTTTTGCTACTTAAATTGCACATAAAATGTTCCAAAAAATAAAAAATAAAAAATCCTGGAATGAGCTGTACTGGGGCCTGTGCTTTCTTTCACGCTGTTAAATCACCAATTTTTATCTCCAGGTATCTCCAAATACATGGACTTGCTTCATTTCCACAGTAGCACCTATATGCCTATACGCAAACGCTTCCACGCTACAGTGATACTAGAAATGAGTACAATGTTAAAATACTGTCAGAACCTAGAGATAAATTAATTATACATCGAAGTTCATAAATAGCTGTTGTCTTTAACTGAGACAAGTAACTGCCAAAAGACTGGGGGGGAGAACATGAGATGTGGCAGTAAATGGGAAGAGAAAGCACAATATCATCGGCGTACAAATAAAAATTTGTGTTTTTAGAGGGAAAATGTGTCTAGCTCCAATTTTCCAAATCTGAAACTACAGCACCACTGCCAGCTATAAACTGACTGTAGAAGTGTCATATCCTTGTTGAAGCTGTCCATAAGTATTTGAAAATAAAATCTGATGATTAGTATAATGTCTGTTTTGGCAGTTACTTGTAGTTTCTAAGAGCATGAGATGTGCGGGATTCAAATCAGAGGATGGCTTTTTTTGTTGTTTTCTTTTACAAGTTTTAGCATCTTCAATTGGGGTTTTTGAATTTTGTCTCCAATACTAATTTCCTTTTAGAAAATTTGGCAGTTTCAGAAATTTTCGATCAAGACATTTCCTAGCTGATTCTCCACTGTACATCGGCAGCTTTGATTTCTGCGAGGTTACTATAGTACACCCACATCTTGTTGGAGTTGGAAGTACATGTACACACTGTACAAACATGTACATACTGTACAGTTGTACTTTTAAATAAACAACAATCCCTGATTTGCCTCAAAGCAGAGCGCAGAAGAACTTCTTCTCCCTGAACGGGTTTTCTGAGGTGGGCACGGGGGTGATCAGAGGGTCGTCGCAGGCGTGCGCGTCGCAGTACGCCATCAGGTCGGCCGCTGCCTTCGACACCTGCCGGGGGGAAGATGATCTGATCAGCACATCTTAGACATGAGGTGTGGAAAGTATCGCAGTGTCTTTCCAGTTGTAAGTAGTTACACTCCCCTGAATGCAGGGCCAGATTATCCATAAGGGCCAGTGGGCCAGTGTCCAGGGGCACCAACCATGGGGGGGGGGGGGGGGGGGGGGTTACCACATGACACATGCTTTAAAAATATATTTTTCATAAATTGTTATATTATTTACTTGAAATCGTTGAAAGACCATGCATTATTCGTTTTGTGAACACTGATGTCACAATAATAATAAATGATAAATAAATCAAGATTTTTTTTAATTTCAACATTTAAAAATGAGATATTTGAATATTGCTCACTGCTCATATGCCTACATGTAGTTGTGTAAGTTAGTAAATAGTAAATTACATTACAGAAATCCCCTTGATTATGTCTGAGGTTTCGACCGGAGGACAGCACGGGTAAGGGGGGGGGGGGCTTTGAGGTATAGTGCCCAGGGGCACCACATTGTCTTAATACGGGCCTGCTGGATGGAAGTGGAGCGGATGAAGTGGGAGTGAGATAGTCAGAAGAGTTCGCCAGAGCTCCTTGGACTTTCAGGAGTATATAAACAGGATGTGGTTTGACAGAACATCCCAGAATCGATAAGCCACCAAGAACATCAGGGAAGTCAACACAATGGTGGCTTGAATATCTAGGTTATCTAGTGCTACATTTAGGTATTTGTATATTGTTCTGCATTGATAACTTGATTGAGTCACCTGGCTTATTGTGCTGAACTCGTTTGGTCACACAATGACACTAACGTGGAATGCCTACTGTAGTTTAAATATATTGAATACATCTGTTGTGTACTGTTTTGCTGTTTGGTTGTTTTTTCTAGCTATTTCGTCTCTACAGACTTCAGGGTTGGGTGTCCTGCACGCAATGCTGTTTAACTTTTCAGTAAATGTTCACTGCATTGTAAAACTTTTCACAGTCCTTGAACTCCTGTTGCACTAAACTAGAAACGACAATGCCCTGTACTTGGGATTTCATGTGCTGGACCTGATTTTTACAAATAGAAATAAGTGTGGTGCCCCCTTGAAGCAAAATTCAGCACTTTTTCTTTTTTGGGGGTCCCTTCCAGCTTTTGCACATCTGAAAATTGTATCTCTCCTCCACTATAAAACAGCTCAGGCACAGTCAGAGAGTGTGTTTTAAAAAGAAAAAAATAGCTTTCAATTCTTGCTACAAGATCTCCTGTTGACTTCAGCCTGGACTAAGACAGAAATATGTTTGGATTTGGACCATTTCTTTGATTCTGGCAGTACGTTTGGGATCGTTGCCCCAATGAAAGGTGATTCTGCGCCCCAGTCTCTTCCTGGATCGGTCTGCCTTTTGATCCAGGGATCTTCCCATCCACTCTGACCAGCTTTCTGGTGCTTCCTCAAGTAAAGCGTGATGCTGCATGTAGGCAAACAAGGTCCCCTTTGTCTTGTCCCACCGGCACACCTTCTTCCACATGTCTCCTACATTAATTCATCCTCTGATGAATGCTTTAGGTGGACGGCCATGTCTTGGTAGGGTTTGGAGCTGTGGCCTACTTTTCGGGGGACAAGCTGAACAGTGCTCTGTGAGATGTTCAGAGCTTAGGGTGTTGCTTTGAAGGTCTTCCCCTGACCTTTCTGCTGTTCTCCCTCGTCTACGTGGGATTTTTTATTTTTAATTTTAATTAAATTTTTAGGTGAATACAAATGCAGGCCACACTCTTTAGATTTTTATTTGTATAAAAACAGTTAAACCCGTGTTTGATTTTCCTTCTGCTTCACAATTATGCACCTGCTTTGCGTTGGTCTGTTGCATGAAATCCCAATAAAATAAAAATAAAAACCCAGTTTCAAGAGATTTCAACAGTTCTGCAGGGCACTGCAAATGGTACCATGGTTAGATGAGGGTCTCTGACTCTTGGAGCTTCGGACATGACAGTTCTATGTTTTATTCCCTCCATTTCTTGCCTTGAGCTCCGCTCTTTCTTTTTGAACAGTTGCACGCTGTTTAAGAAAATGTACTCATCCATCCGTTCCTGTCTGAGGTTCATTGCACACATTGTGCGCAGCCCTAATAATAACTCAGAATAATGAAAAGCATCATGTCAGAGCCCCATTCTGTACGCATCCTTGGCTTTTCATTCTGGATGTTTTGCTCACATTACGCGGTGCACATCTCAATCATGAAACGGCCCAGTTTACTTTACCCTGAGCTGTAGGCGTGCTGCTCAGGTTAGAATACGAGCACAGGGGAACCCAAATGGAGATTATAATGCGGGAAAACTCAGTTATTTCTGCATTTCTCATTAAATGCTTAAATGTTTGCAGTGGAGCTTTCATTAGCGAGATAGTTATGTTGGTCTGCAAAATGTCAATGGATAGTACAGTAAGCCTGGCAGCTTTCAGGTCTGATATTAAAATGCCGTAAAAGAACAGGTTGTGGTTTGGCAAAACATCCCCGAAACGAGATTAATTCATTACATTCATTTTGAATTCAGACTTCCATATTTATGGTTTGTTCCTTTAAAGCGACATGATGCCTCTGCAAGGTGCCTTTAAAGCCACCAAGAACATCAGGGAAGCCAACACCATTTGGAAGCGTTCCAGTAGGCTGCAATGAGTGGAGGTACATTTGAGAAGGTCCTCTGTGCCTTGCTGCTGCTTTGAGTTAAATGAGTTCAGAAAGTCTTACACCGATGCACTAAATGGAAAAAAATAAAAATGTGCAGTCTTCCAGATTTCTTCTGTTTTTGCTATTTCTTCTCACACTTTCAATATTTCAGATCATCAGACACGTTCTCATATCTGGCAAAGATAACCTGAGTAAAACAGTGCGATCTCATTTGTGAAAGAGCAAAGCTTTTCCAAACTAATCTTGTCCTCAAACCTACTAAATTGTTGTGCCACCTTAAGAAACTTCAAAAATCTTAAGCCTCAACTGGAAATGAGTCTTTTGCTTTGGAGGTATTTTTGGCCCGCTCTGCTTAGCGGACCTGTTTTAATTCAGCCACATTTGAGGGTTTTTGAGCAGCCTATTTCAGTTCACGCCACAGCATCGGAATGGACTTTGACTAGGCCACTTGTCTTTTCCACAAATGCTGTGCCGGTTTGAGCACACCTCCCAGAAGTTCCACTTGTATCTCATCAGTGCACTGAATGTTCTCCTAAAAGTCATCTGGATGTTTTTTATATACCTTTTTGTTCTTTTCGGTCGGCAGCGGTTATGGCCTTGGAACTCTCCCATAGGTGCCATCCTTGCCCAGTTGCTTCTTCATTGATGAACCATGAACATACAGTCTTATTCAATAAATTGGAATATTATTGAAAAGCTAATTTTTAGTAGCTCAATTCACTGAGGGAAACCCGTTAGCCTATAAAGATTAGGTTTTAAAGCCTTTATTTCAATTAATTATGATTTTTTTCCCACCCTCCACTCTCCAGCTAATAAAATTGCATCAGACAAATGAAAAGGCAACATTTTTCATGCAAAAATGGCAGCTTAATGAAAAGTATGTTTAATATTGGCTTAAAGATTGATTCTTTTTTAATATGCTTATAATCATCTTAGAAATACATATCCTAATTTATTGAATATGACTACATACCCTGACTAGCCCTGGTGAGGAATGCAATGCTTTAGATGTTCTTCTGAGTGCTTTTGTGAGCTCCTGGATGGGTGGTCTATTGGCCTCTGGTGTTATTTTGACAGGCCGGACCCCCCCCCCCCCCCCCCAACCCCCGTCCCCCTCCTCACACACACTTTTATATTATGACTCTCACTGTGGTTGACTGACTTCCCAAAGCCTTAGACATGGACTTGTGAGGATTTCTATGACTTTGTTTCTCATCTATTCATGGATTTCTTTTTATCAGGACCTACTTTGGTTAGTCAGACAGGTTCTAAGTGATTTCTTGATTGTACAGGCCTGGGAGTGGCTAGTAAAGGCTAAACCCAAAAAAAAGGGGGTCAATCAACAACACGTTCAATATCGACCAAGTGCAATTTTGACAGGGTTGGACTGACTTAGTTGTTTTTCCTTTAAGAATTAAATTGCAATGTACTCTATGTTTGTCTGTTGCTGAAATTTGTTGGACGATCTGAAACTCAGAAGTGTGAAGAAAAAGCAAACACAGAAAACTATCTGTATAAGGCGGCAGATATATGTATCTTTTTTTTACAACACTGTGTATATGTTGTATAGTAGTTTTACCTTTATCCTGCAGAAACTGGCCTCGATCTTCAGCTGTTCCACCAGCTTCCTGGCTTGGCCGACACTCATGGTGCTGTTCACTGGGGTGTCTCCTTTCATCCTGGCCACAAAAAAACAGCAACATTTGTGGTTTAGAAAAAAAAATGTTCCATACATTAGTCTTGTTAGTGCACTGCTGCATGCTTTTTGAGCCAAACACACAGTGATGCACAATGATGGAGATGGCGATTGGATCTCATTTAAGAAATAATAGAGTTAAATGGCTCTGCTGTCAAAGCAAGCTCAAATCCGGTCAGCACTTCAAAATTATAAATATCTGACAATACTGTGTCACAGACTCCTCACAACTGATTCATTCTGTCGTTCTTTACAGGGACAAGAGGAGGCATATTTCTTTGATAAGGCGGAAAGGAACATAAACTGGGCCAACGGGGCAAGTCTATTCAACATGGCCCTCTATTTCCTCCCCCAGTCTGTGCCGGAAAAGCCACAGAAATATAAAAATGCTAGGAGCAGATGACTGTAGCCATTCAGACAAGGATGAGATGATGACTTTATATGCACAGGATGAGATAAGAAAAACGAGATCGTAAAGAAATCAAGTCAGTTAATAACAGAAAAAAAAAAAGCCAAGCAGAGAAAGGAACAAATCTGATTCTTTTATTCTGGATCTTTCCTCACTGTCTTCCCTTTCCCTCCATCCATCCATCCATCCATCCCTCTTTTCTCCTTACCCGTATGATATTCCTCTTCAGGTGCAATCTTCCCCCCTCTTCTCTCTCTCTCTCTCTCTCACGCTCTCTTTTTTTCCTCCTGTCTTTTTTCCGCCTCTCTGTGTCTTCCTCTGTGAGCTTCTGATTTTTGGTGGTATCAGTGTAGCCGAACCCCACCCCTCACAGACAACAAGCCTTGGATGGTACCCTGCTCTGTACCGTCCAGTGCACTGCAATTCTGCCACAGTGAGCACAGGATTTGTGGTGGATGGATGGGATCACCCCCCCCCTCTCAGCCGTGAATGGTACCAACCAGATGGAGGGAGTGTGTGTGTGTGTGTGTGTGTGTGGGGGGGGGGATATGCCACCGGTGATGGTTCTCTAATGTGGGTGGACTGCACCACATCTGTGTGCAGGGAACCAGGTCCAACTGGATCAGATTATGATGCTGAAATAGGATTTTGAAGTGACTATTTTATCATAATTTTTTTTTTGGTCTCTAGCTTTCGAATATTGACGCAAAATATCGTGGGAAGTAAACCCCCCTCCTCACAGACCTGTTTCGTATTGTGTTCCTGGGAGATTTGTGATGCCCACCCTCTCTCCTCCGTTGCTATGGGGACTGCTGCAGTCTGGGTTAAAGATGTGTCTTGTCTCTGTTATTTGAAAGACTCGCAATTGGCAATAAAACAAAAAACGTTTTATTTATTTATTTTTCATTTTGGCGTATTAGCGTGATGTACGAACAATGAATAAAATGGCAGAGGAGCGGGTGTGTGTGTTTTTGTGGACGCTCTCAGACCAAACACCCTGTAGAGGAAAAGATGTCCACAGGCACCGTGGATTTGTTTTTTCTTTCCTATTTTGGTGATTTAAAATGGATGGCTTTGGAAGTATATGGATTTGATTGTTCCATAAATATTATGGTATAAATTTCACATAACAGCAGAGGAAAGCCTCGGGGTGACAATAAGATCTCATTTCCTTTCCGGAACCTATAAAGGTTCGACGCCATCTTTGTTTTCACTCCTTTAATGGCGCAATGAACGCTCGTGTCCGGCACCTCTGTTTTCCAGCGGAGGGATATCTTCTTCCTTTTATCATCTCCGAATGCCTGCCGTAAATCGTCTCTAGAAGGCGGAAAGGCAATGGCCAACTTCCAGTGCACATAGGTTTTCATACGTCTAGATCTTTTCTACATTTTGTCAGGTTACATCCACCAAGTACATTCCTGACAAAAGGAGGATAACAAAAACGCACCATAATCGTGAAGAAGAAAAAAAGGAAACATTGTTTAAATTTTTTTTTTTTAACAAATAACCAGAAGTGGGTAGTCACAAATTGTGCTCAAGTAAATGTAGCTCTACTTCAATATATTTTACTTGTTAAAATATAATCAGACAATCAAAATAATTGCTCAAGTAAGAAAGTATTTGATAAGAAGATTGCTCAACTAGTGCTTTGTGTTGATCAAGATTTCATGTTTTAAAATTATGCTATGGACAGACAAAAATATGAATTTATGGTAAATGGACTGAACTTAAATAACTACTCAACCCAACAAGCCACAGTCGCCCAGTTTGTACAGTTTATGTAAAAATGCAACAAAAAAAATCACCAAAAGCATCATTACAAAATAACAAGTTAAGGCAGAAGAAATACTTTCTAAATATATTTTTAGCATAAAATGTATGAACCCAATACTTACAGCCGTTGTAGAAACATAATGCTAGAACAGAGCAAAGTAGGCCTGTTTCCAATCACAACATCTACAGCCCACTGTCTGTTCGAGTGGCTCAAATGTGCTCAGCGGAAAGAAAATAACATTAAAACAACAAAGCTTGTGTACAAACAAGAAGTCTCACTTCAACATTTCCTGTGTGTCACCAGGTGTGCCTCTCTGGTGCATTTTTGGTTAAAACTAGCCTGTTCTCAATTCGGTGAAGTTACTCGGCGAGTAGAGTAGCCAGAAGTTTTACTTAAGTAAAAGTAGTGATACTTTGTTATAATATTACTCAAGAAAAAGTAAAAAGTACTCCTATAAGTACATTTTGTTCAAAAAAAAAAAAAAATACTTAGGTAAATGTAACTGAGTAAATGCGACTATTACTACTCACCTCTGCAGATACCAGAGATGTCTGATATGCGTTTATTAAGCCGCTTTTACTTTGATTCCCTAAGAAAATAGAAAATGATGGCTGTAGAGCTGTTCTAGAATTTATTTTTTTTTTTTAGCAAACAACCAACGGTTATAATAAAGAGATCGATTTCAACATCTGAGAGAGTACGCCATAACTGTGAAAGTAAGAGATTTGGTTGCAACGTGAAAAAATGTGAACAACTTTGTAGGGTGTAGGGCAACCTTTACAAGCTGAACCTTTCAACAAATAAAACGTCTACAAAAAAAAATCTATGTGATCTCAATATCCACACATCTTTGAGAGCTCTCCGGTCAACCAGCCACTCTCTCCATGAGGTTCCAAAGTTCAAACGAAGAGCAGATTGAGGATTTTGTCGTGGCAGCCCCAAAACCGTGGAATGCCTTACCTCCACGCTTCCGTACAGCTCGGAACCATAGGACCGCTTAACCGTCTTTTAAAAGCTACTCTCTTTTCCTCTGGTCTCTTAACAGACTGCGTATGAAACAAATAAATCTCGACTCTTCTGTGTTTTATTTAGATTTCTCACAGTTTATTGTATTTTGCTATTTCATGGTCGTTGGTGTAACCGTTGAAGCCCTTTGCTCAACTGTATTGGTTTTTTTGTGTGTTACCTCAGAAATGCATTCCATCAGAATTAGGCCAAAAAAGTTTCACACATATCACTTTATTTGAAAAACAACCAAACTAAAAAAAAAAACGAGCATTTAACTCATCGCTGTGCAGAAAGGCGTTGATCCATTGTAGTAGAGCAGGGAACAAGGAGCAGAGGGTTTCAGCGGACTACTGCTACAGGACTCCATCTGCTGGCAGGTTTGAATGACTCCTGCATGTAATCCCCAGAAACCAGCCCTGTCCACACATTTCCACAGTTTGTTAGTTTTATGTTGTTGTTTTTTAATTACTAGTGGATGCAGCAGCTGATCGGAGGATGCAGCAGTGAGCCCAGCAATGAAAGCAGCAGAAAAATAAAACCTTTGGGAATGAAGGTTTTCGAGGCGAATCCCTCATTTCCTGGGCTTCCCTTGGTTCAGGTGGAATAGATATAATTGGCTGATCGTGAATATATTCAGGCCTGTCCTTAATCATTTATCTGAGCCACCTAATGTGCCATGTAAGAACTAAATACATTTTTCCCACTTCATTAACATGTCCTAATTAGGTTAAACGTAATTACTGTAGTGGCAAACGGGGACCTTTGAGTCTGGAGACACTGAAACTGAGAATTTCCTGCGCTTTTAATTCACGCGCTTGACTCAGAAAAATCAGCTGGAACCTGTGGAACAAGTAGAAGCACAATTCAATCTGGAGAGACTCAGACGGAGAAAGAGAAACGATTAACAAATTTAATTTACAAAATGAATAACAGTTCTTTGGCGCTCGGGCCCCGGCTGAAGATTTGAGCAGTGAATTCCGATGAATTCAGATGAGCCCATCAACGCTGAATAGGGATGCTCCCCCGGGGCCCGACACTGGTGGTGGAGGTTGGAAAAGATGACGTCTTGGGATGCTGGTGGAGAAGGGGAGGAGGTGGGTCGAGCACGGCTGGAAAGCGTCAGGCGGCGTGGGTGTGGAGCCTTTTAAACGGAAGCTTGATTGAAGATTGGAGAAAGCGGGTCGAGGTCCGGAAATGAAGATGACGCTGTAACAGGTAGGCGGAAGTCTTCCAGCTTGAATTTGCGCCTAGGCTTCATTTTAGGTACGTCTGAAAAATACACAGAACTGATGAGCGGGTATGTTAGAGACGCACCTGATAGGTGAGCTGCTGTCTTCCTAGACGTGGAGGAACACCATAAAAATGTGCAAAATATGCGCCACGTATGTATATCTCAACTTTTGATGCAGAGTTAAACCCAATTGGGGGAACGGGTCCTGTAGTTGGACTTTATGGCTGACAGACACCATAAGGCAGGATTTTGTTTTAAGTTTAATCATAAATATAATTGTGGATGTTGTCCAACATATTGGTGAATCATCAAATTGTACATTAAGAGAATGTTTGTATTTGCATACTGTCCAGCATAGCCGGTATTTGACTGACGGGTCTACCAACCCTTAACGATCAGATAATTATAAACTATAGTGAAAGCTGTAAAGGAAAATTTTCAAAAGTAATCTTACATTTTCAATTTTTCCCCCTATTTATTCATGTTACAAAACAAACACGACAGAGCAATGCACAGCAGTATTTAGTTGTGGAGAGGAAGGAAAAGGACACCTGGCTTTTAACAGTTGTTACATTATTATTATTTTTAAAGACATAAATATAAAAAAATGCGGCGTACATTTGCAGGTTTTCTTCCAGGACAGCCGTGCATTTGGCTCCATAGTTCTTCCCATGAACTCTGACCAGCTTACCCATCTCTGTCAAAGAAAAGCATGCCCTGCTTCCTCTACATGATTCCTCTACATGTTTGTTCACTAATATTCTCTAACATACCTTCACAGAATAGCTTCATTGGTACTAATATCAAATTGCACACAGGTGGAATCTGTTTACTTACTGGTGGACTTCTGATGGCAAATAGTTGCAAAGGATGTTATTTATGGGTATCAGATTAAAATGGGCTGGTTTTAAATATTGAATTGTTAATATTTACTGTTTTTTTTTGCCCTGGGATGATTTTGTTTCTGATTTGATTGAATAAACTGAGACAATAATATTGGATCCTTTTTGGTTGATAAATTGTGTGAACAAGATGTTAAGAGATTATTATCTGGACTATGGATTGGACTACCTTATTGTCTTTACCAAATAGATATATTTTTCTTTATAACAGTATGGATAGATCAACAATTTGCTTTAGGTGAGGGGCCCTTTAGAGGCCACTTAATGTAGCTACATGTATACATATGTATATACATGTATATACGCCACTAATAAGGTTTTATGAACTTGTGGCAGAAAGTACAACAACAAATGGACAAGCGACAATCAGGATTTCACAAACACTTTATTCAACTAACCAAACGCCCCGGGGGTTCCATGAAGGCACAGCATGACCGGCCAAAGAGCAAATGCACTGGGAGGGTGACTGGAAATAGGTCAGCTGATTCACGACACACGGGAGGTGGTGGGATGGGGGCGCTGAACACAAGAGGAAAGGCATGAACTACAGGAACTAGAAGAAGGGAAATTAAACAGAAAGTACGACTCATACACAAAGACCAAACCTTGAGCCTAAATTTCAAATTCAACTGAAATATGAAAAGACAACGTTGAGTCTACGACATACCTCCCTCCAAGTGGTTTGGCTCTCAGAAATCATTCCATTCTTCTTTGCTGAGTGAGTGGAGTGGCCTTGAAGGTAGAGAACTAGCAAAACAAAGGAAGTACAGAGGCTCTCTCACTGGCCAACCCAGGCAGAGGCTGCAGGGAAACAAAGCGCAAACATTTCTTCACAATCCGGCGAGATCTCTCAGTGATTCGTCCCACCTTTGGATGTAGGAAAGGCAGACACACCTGAGCCTCCATGATAACTAGCTGTGGCTGAGACTTGATGTCCTACATGGCCGCTCCTTGGCTCAGGGCTTGAGCAGAAATCCTTTCTGTAGCCTGAACTGTTCAGATTCAGAGCGTGGAGGGTAATGTAGAATGAAACAAGTTTTAGTGTTACAATAGGGTAGCATGTTCTGGTGCATCAAGAAGGTGATGCATGTTCTTCCCGTGTATGCCCAGGATTTCTCCAGGTACTCTGGCTGCCTCTCACATTCCAAAACCATGACTTTAATAGTTATTTGGTCTCTCTAAATAGCCCTTAGGTTGGAGTCTGTGTATGCATGGTTGTTGGATAGGAATGAACATTCAGTTCTACGTCTCTGTAAATCAGTCAGGGATTGACTGCTAGAGTCCTAACGGCCAATCAAAATCTCAGCTAAGCCAGCAACCTTCTCAAATTCTTTGAAACATTGTTCAGTGACTGTGGCTTAATATCTCAATTTTGTTCTCATTTCACCACAAAACCTTTGCACGGAAGTCACCTAGCTTGCCCACGTGGGCAGCTACCTGTGTTGTTTTAGAGTTAAAGGTAGAGTATAGGCGATTTCTCCCGAAATGTAAGTAAGAAACATGCAAGTTCCTTTTTGAATAACTGTGCATGCACAAGACCATCTTACCTGCTCTTCTGCTCCTCAGGGGGATCAATGGGGGAAAAAAATCTCCCAAATCCACTGTGGTCTTTTATATTTCTGCTGAGGCCTTCCTCTTCTTCTCATAAACTTGTTATAGTTTTTGTTTCTTGTGACTCTCAGCCATCTCCAAAGTGTACGGTGAGAGCAGCGGAGCTACAATGAAAGGCTAACACTGAAGCTAACCGCTAAGCTAACCGGATACATAAACACTAGAAGTGCGCATAGCAGCCAGTACTTTGGTGTTACGTGATCACGTCAGAATGATTGGGATGTGGGACAACCAACTATAAGATGATCCCCCTAAAACTTGAGGGACAGAGGGGGGTGAGAGCAGGACCAAAACTCTGACCAATCCCTGCAATTTGGACCGAACGGCAGGGATTGGTCAGAGTTTTTACAGTCCTCTGCAGTGGACCGTGTTCATGTTTATGAGGCGAGGAAGGCCTCAGTAGAAGGAAATAAGATCAGAGTGGATTTGGTAGATATTTTCTTTCATGAGATCCCCCTGAAGAGCAGAAGAACAAGGTAAGACAGTTTAGCGCATCCACAGTTATTCAACAAGGGACTTAGGAAAACTTCTGGAAAAATCACAGACCCTAGCTTAAAGGGTTTGATGTTTCAAAACTGCTTCTTGTCTTGGTCAGCACACTCTCAGTCCACAGTGATCTTAAACTGGACAATGACACTGAGGTGCCAGCTGCCTCAATTATATAATCGACTTGAGCCAATTTGTTTTATGTGAGGTTAAAGGTTTGGGCCAGATAGTTGAAGATTGGATATGCTTAGAGACACCAATGTATAAAATCTACCCAATTCTGGTTTATTTGCAACTTTCTAAAGAATTTTTGCCCTAATATTTGTCACACTGATGCACTTGACTATTGCTCCTAACTAAGCCGTATGATGTATAATTCCACCCTGATGAAACAACTAGTCAAAAGGATCAATGTTTAAAAACGAATAAGACATTTGTGTCCGTGATGAGCGTAAACTTCTCACCAGGACCGTACCTTGATAAGTTTAAATTATAAAAGGAACACTAGTCCTCACAGGCAGCAGTCGGTACAGTAGAGCTGTTTGAAGAAGTTACATCAGGCGGATGCTGAGTTTGTTTTAACCTCTCTGCCTCTCTGATTGATCTGCCCTCCGGGTGCCGCAGCACGCTGCTGTGAATCACAAACCGCTCTTATGTAATGATGATGAGCGAAGCAGATGATCACTCGAATCATCAGCCACAATTGTCCATTTGCATTGACGGAAACATAAAGACTCGATACTTTCCAAATAGACACTACTGGCTTCATTCATAGAGTGCCGGTGATCTGTTGACAGTGCCAGCCTATCACAGCGCGTGGTTTCATTGCATGATTGAGCTCAGAGGAGCTTTTAGTGCATTAACACACTCCGTTTCTCTCTCTCTCTCTCTCTCTCACACACACACACACACACACACACACACACACACACACACACACACACACACACACACACACAAGCGGATCACCACCAGAAATCATTATTTCTCCTTTTTAACTCAGACAAACCAGTTCCAGTGTGTTTACTTGAAAACCAACATGGCGAACCCTTTTTGAGTCCTGTCATCAGGTCTGGCTGTACTGCACACAGTAGCATGTTACCGTGGTAACAATGTCATCTTTAAATACAAGAAACTTAAGTGACAGGATGACATTCAGGTTACTTAACGTGAGACCTGCATTCATGTCACCCACGCAGAGCAGTCACCTGCAAAACATGGAAGAAACTGAACCCTGGTTACATGGGAACTGAGCAGCGTCTATCAAAAAATGCACTTTAATGAAATGCTGCAGTTTAAACGTTTTAAGCTATGAACTTGTATGGCATACTGTAACTATTCTACATAAGTGAAATTAGACAATATATAAAAAAAATCATCTATGTTAAGGAAGATGTGTGAACAGACCTTTGGATCAAATCTTGCCCGTCAAACTTGTGGGAAGTGCGCCCTACATTTGTATTAAGTCCCCTTTAAAACGTAAACATGACCCTTCTGTGTGTAACGTAACCTCAGTATAAATCCAGCGGCTCTGTGAAGGCCTCGGAGTTTTGTTAGTTCCTTTGACCAGACAGGCCAAACAAGCGATACGCCATCTGCACCATGAAGCACGGCGGTGGCAGCATCAGGCTGCGGGGGATGCTATTCCTCAGCAGGGACAGGGAAGCTGGTCTCAGTTGATGTAAGCTAGGGACTCATTGCTTCTCCTTGTGAGTTTCAGAGCCATTCTCGTCTCGTCTGGTATCTGATCCCCTCTCCTATCATTTTAGAAATCTATTCCCTCTCTCGTTGGATCATCAGTGACCAATCGGTGACAAGCATACATTGAATTATGAAATAGCATATTGTTTAGAACACGCATCCATGCAGGTTTTAGTATAAAAATGTTGTATCACTTCCAGTGGACACAAAGCCTGAAGAGCTTTAAAGTGGAGCTAAACACCATGATTATCTTTGGAGTTTTTCACCAAATCAGTGATCAGAGATTCATCTAAAAGCTGGAAGAACGTATATAACCCTGAACCTAGGGCTCGATGATATAGGAAAAAAAGCATAGTGATAAAATAGAAATCATATTGATTAATATCGATAATTATCATGAGATTCAAAACATATATTTTAAATCCAACCCTGGCCATTTTATGTTGTTGCTTTTTAAAAAATAAAATAAAAAAAAAGTATGTGTGCTCTTTGAACTCTTTGAAGGGGGCGGAGCTTGGTGACGGGCGGAGTTTGGTGACAGAGCGTTTCTGGATCTGTGATTGTGATTGGTTGAGAGGATGTAATGATGTAATATTAACCTACGTGGCTAGAATGCTAACAGAAGGAAAACTGTTATTCTATTGAACTTTTTATTGACCCTTTTTTTCTATCATCAACATACGTCTATCGATCGATATATATGGTTATTGAATTATCGTCCAGCCCCACCTGAACCAATCGATGTTAAATCACTGAACAGACAGACACCACACCATACACATCTGCATCTTTATTATCCTTTGCAACATGTCATACAAATTTCTCAAAATGTCAGTTTTAGCACGAATGACTCAACAGCAGTTGGATGCCTATTTTAAAACAAACGTAACTGTCCCCATAATTCAGATAGTTGTATCGTACGTTTGGGCTCAGCAAGGAGGTCCCATCATAAATATATCACTGATTAGCCATAATATTGACCAAAATCGCTAGTGCTGCAGAAAAAGCAACACAACAGTGCTACGAGAAATGCTCTAAAAGCTACACTTTGCTTTCTTTTCTTTAATGCCTGTAGAGGAAGACCACCGTGGACAGCTTCAGATCCTGCAACTGTGCACTTTAAGCTGGAAAACACTGGAGGCAGCACATGGATTTAAAATTGAAACAATTTAAGCCGGGCTTTATGCTAGTACCCGCCCAGTCAGCCACTCGCTAACTGTGAGCGACATACTCTCTTTGATATAGCAGCATCGCGTTTGTCACAGTGCACCTCAGGAGGATTATGAAGAGTATAGTCGGTACGCGGAGGTAAAAACGTCTAAATACAAGGACCAGATGCTACAATATGAAAATATTACAACTGGATAAAGAGAAACAGTCCATTATGAAAAGGGAGGGGGGGGAGGCAGCAGAGGAGCATAACTTGGAAGATCGCATGAGTTTCTGGCTCTCCAGGGGAGGCGGGATGGAGAAACAGCACAGCGTTACTATGACGACGGTCGTACCTGAAGAGTCCTCACCCCTATCAGGAAGGAGGGAGGTGCTTCTTCAGTCATCTCATTAATAACTTCAAATTCCAAATTTGGTACAGGAAATGCCACAATGTTAGAAAATAAGCCTCCAAACAGGAATAATGGAGTTCCCATGAATAAACAATGCAAAGATACAAAATCTTCCCAAACTGTTCCCAGATGCACAGAAACTAATAACTCTCCCCGTTTTTTTTTTTTTTTTTTTTTTTTTAACAAGAGCAACAAACAAACAGAAGATCTGAACACATATAGAGACACTAACACGCACATACACAAATAGAGAGGCCCTTCAGTTCCCAGAAATTAAAGAGACAATTTCCTTCAACGTGTCTCTCGGGTACAAACGTCTTTGAGGTCAGCTACGAGCCCACTGCGCAGCGAGTCCACACAGTGCAGCATTAAAGTAATTGCTTCGGCAGCCATTTTGCATATAAAGTTCATACAAAAATCCGGGGGGCAACGGCGAGCGAGCGAGCGGGCGGGCCCCCTCTCCTTTCACGGCGAGCTGAGATGCAGGAGTGGTCAGCTTGTTGGCCTGACATTTCTACGGCTGAAAGGAAAAGGCAGGAAGCCAAAACCAAACAAAAAAACACCAGAGCGCATTGTTGACCCTGGCTCGCCGAGGTCCAAGCTGTCATGGCAGAGCTGGAGAGAGTTATTCTGTCAATGTTGGCCTTTGTATTAAAAAAAAAGAAAAAAGAGAGAAATATATGATAAAAAATAAAATACACAGGTACATGTGCATATCCAACATAATCACGACGTTTGTCTGTAGAAAAATATAAAGACTATAACAAAGTCAGCCAGAAAATAAATCCAACGAGCAAAATTCAGGAATTTTTTTTTCCCAGCCTGCCTCCACAGCAGCTGTGTATCACTTTACACAGACTAAAGGCAATTTGGTTTTTAGACAACTTGAGCCAGAAGTTATACTAATCACAGCTCAATCCTGGAAGAAAAGAAAAGGGTAACCATGGCTGGAGCAGAATATTTAAGAAAAACGGAGATAATTCAACAAGGATTCCTCTACACCTCTGCTCTCTAAATCGGCCACGTGCACAATCTGATTTTGGTTTTGCCATTTTTGAGCTTCTGCAAATGTTCTGTCAAGCTTTTGGACCTCCGAGTCATCTTTAGTGTAATTAATCACCAAGTATGGCAAAAAGCTGCACACCTAGCCCTCCAACACCATCAATAAAAACAGAAGCTATTACATTAAGGTTGGTGAGGAGGAGTTCAATAATTATATTCATTTCCAATGAAAGTCTGGACCATCTCATACCTTTGATGACGGCAAATAATGCATTGCAAGTATCAATACATCCAGTTTACTCACAAAGCCATAAACATCAATGTATATATTGTGATTTTATGGGATGGATTTCTAATTCAAATCTGAAAAGTGGGTCAGCCTCGTCTGTATTAAGCCCCGTTTTACTCTGATACCTCTAATTGCCTTTGGATCCATGCTATGGAAATGAAAGGAATAAGGCGGAACTGCAAACCTATCACAACACGGAGAACGTTAATCTAAGAAGCAGCTAAGAGACCTATTATAAATCTGGAGGAGCTGCAGAAATCTGCTTCTCATGTAGCCAGGAGAGTCTGTTGGCAGGGCAGCTATTAGTGGCACACTTTACAAATCTGGCCTTCACTGAAAAGTGGCAAGTAGAAAGTCATAAGAAATCCTGCTTGCAGGTTGTCAAAAGCCATGTATGAAACACAGCGACTAAATCTGTTAATTAAGCCGTTTTGCACATCCCCTCTGAAGACGCATCACCGCTGTGAAACATGGCGGCGGCAGTATCATGCTGTGGGGACGCAGGGACAGGGGAGCTGAACCGTGTTGCCGGGAAGTTGGATGAAGCTGATTACAAGACAGTGACGAAAGAAAACCTGCAACGAACGCAAGACTGAGATGGAAGTTCCCCTTCCAGCAGGATAACGACACTAAAAATACAGCTAGAGCTACAGCGGAACCGTTTCAGCCATGCTCTCATTTTGCCTTCGGCAATGTCCAGATCCAGATCAAATAGAGTTTATGGTGAAACCGGAACGCCTCTCTTCAAAGACCCCTCCGTCCATTCAACTGACTGAACCTGAGCTGTTTTATGAAGAAGAATGGGCAAAATTTTAATCTCAGCGTGTAAAACTGCATTACCTTCTCACTAAGACTTGAGGCTGCAGCTGGCATAAAGGGCAGTTCTACAAAAAATAAAAAAATAAAAAATGGAGCCACACTTTTCAGATTTTCTGCTGTAAAAGCTGTAGAAAACTCCACATCCCTTCACAATCATGGCTACAATGCGTAGCTCTGTTGGGAAAAAAAAAATCCAATGGCATACATTAAAACTGGCTGTAATGAAAGCGAATCCTTTTGCAGAATAATTTCTGCTGTAAAACCATAAATATGACTTCATACAAAAAATCCTTACCAGGCAAACAGAAAACCCCAGATCTAGTCAGATACAACTCTTTAAAAAGGTCCTGCATGTAAAATATCAGTTGGAAGTGCAACATTATTCAGCTTTTTAATGAACTAAGCTAGTTGAACCTGCAACCACTTCTATTCTCGCTCACTGAACAGGAAGCATGTCTGAATCTGAACCACTCATGAAAAAAAAAGAGCTCACAGTGAATCAACAAACATCTTCTAATCAAACCAAGCTCCTTGTTATTGAGTTAATGCATAGTAATGAGACATGGCTGAGAAGGTCAGTATGGGCTGTAAGGCCAAATCTGTAGAGTTTAGGAATAATAACAACATCAGGACTGATGATGGTTAGTCGTGTGAAAGTAATTACAATATTTATGGCTTGAAGACTGTAGATAAATGTCAAAAACGACGGCACCGGCGGCCACATTTATTGGCACCCCTCATCCAGATGTGTCAAATGCCTAAAAGTCAATGCTCCGTTTAACATAAATGTCACTGAAGCATTTTTTAAAGTAACTATTTTGTCTTTTTTGAGTTAAACAGAGTTTATTGGGACTCCTAATGTTCTGCTTCCATGGGGTAAAGTCAACACAAGACTGGATTAGGTTATCTTGTGACTGCACAGTGAGCAGGAAAGTAAAAATAAATAAATAAAATAAATAAATCCTCCAGAGCTGACTGGTCTCCATAACAGCTCTTAGATGGCACCTACATGCAAACAGTTAGTTTGGGAGGAACGGCAGCAGTAGAAATGCTAAATGTTGCGTTTGCTAATCTCTACATGGGCATAAACTGGCCCTGTGTGCTTTGGTCAGAAAAGGCTAAAAACTGTGATGCACATCCATCGGCAACGATAAATCGGCACCTTTAAGCTCTTACTTCCTGAATTTGTTTACATACCCAAAAACAATACCTGACATATTTCCTGTTGCGTAGTGTGCTGTTAATTTGTTGGCCAAAACTATGAGGAAAATCAGTTTTGTCAATGTTTCTTTTTTAATGTATAACAATTAGACAAAAACGAAATGAAAAAAAAAAAAACATTTAGAATGACCGTGCTAATGATGAGTATCATTGGCAGCTGGCTGAGTGTGAATTCAATTCAGTCGGTTAAAAAAAAGTATGATTTTGCCAACTAATACCTACACATAGCTAAAATGTGACCAAAACTCATTTACATTGTAGTCAGAAGATGACAACAATAACTGCGTTCAAAGTTAACGCTGCATGGATGCGTGTTCTAAATGAAATGGAGATTTTTCATTTGAATGTAGAGCCAAACTGAACATAAAGGAGAATGGCGAATGCTATCTCTTGGGCAAAAGGAGGTTGTACTGACAACAGGGGGACCTTTAACTCTGCCATCAATGTTTATGTTAAAACCTACTTAACATTTACCCCAATTTAAATACATGGGCTGAAATTCAAGTGAAGCAAATGCTGCACATGTCTAAACGTTTCAGTGTGGAATTTTACTACTGCAATAAAAATACATTTATTTCGAGGCTTTTCAAACATCTTTCCCAGCAGTGCCAATAAATGTGTCCGGCTCTGTTCGGTGAACACGATTTCCTATTTTATACATATATAAACACTTCTCCAACCTGCTGCAGGTCAGATATTTCTTGATCAAAAGTAATTTTAAGACCCAAAAACGTTTGCAGGAACCTAAATGTCATCCATGTGCTCTTCTGAATTTCATAAAACCTCTGCAGGTCTGCATCATGCTACATATTAACCTACTTCTTTTGAGTAGGAAACAAATTAATACAATTTAGCATAAAAAAACAACAACAAAGTTTGCACACTTCGGTTTAAAGACGGTTTAAAGCACATTGTAACAGCAGGAAACATCCTGCCAACCCCACACCTCTGCTCAGATGTCCTCTGTAAAATGCCCCTAGTGTTGTAAATGCATTTATAGTGGATTTATTCCATTGGAAAACCTGCATTTTTAGGTGTACATATTAACATTGCATGTTAATGTACCTTTAAAACTCTTTCTGGGCAATCCTGCAGGACTTTACCTAAACCAGTGAAATTGGGAGGAAAAAAAGTGCTTCCTTGTGAAAACTTTCCTTACTAGGTCCATGCCACACCGTTCCACATTTCACAGTAAAAAAAAAACAACATCGACAAAGAAACGGACCAAATGAAAGCTAAAAGAATTATTTAAGAACAGCAACTGAGGTACTGAGTAACTTCTGATAATTCACTTACCAAATGCTTGGGAAGTAAAGTGCATTGCTCTGCTACGTGTGGCGGAAACATCAAAGAGCTGTTGTAGATGAACGATTAACTAGAAACCCTTCCCATGTCGCATTCACATTCTGCATGCATTTATGGTTTAGGGTATTAAAGTCACTACTTCTGCGTGGAGGTGACTGTAAACCGGAACAAAAAGGAGTTGGCATCAGATTTTTAAAAAAAACATATCTGAATTATGTTAGAGCTGTACAAAATATTGGCACGTTATCTTATAAACAGTATACTGGACGGGGATCAAATTGTCTAACAATTAAACAAATTAACCATCCGGTCCTCTGTCTCATGTTTCACAGTATCAAAAGTGCACTATTTGCCAAACCCACCAAGGCTCGTTCGAAAAAGGGGCTGCACTCTCTCTTTCCTTTTAATGCCCGTTTAATGCTACACGCTCTTGACCCTTGACCTCCATCACACCTGCGTCTCCACACCATCCAGTTTAGGCATCAAGATCCGAGGAGTCACCCCGGAGTTAAGGTCCCTCTCGAACTCCAAGAGCTGACCCATGAAGTTCAGGTTGGGCGAGACCACGGGCCGACGGCTCCGCACGTATTTGTAGGCGTCCGTCATTGTCATGAGGGTGTGCTTCATAAGGTAGGCGATGACGATGGTGGCAGAACGGGACACGCCTGCTTGGCAGTGAACCAGCACACCCTGTCCACTCTGATATGCCTCCTCTGGGAATGAGAACAACAACTTAATCAACTTTTGAGCTGATATACAAAATGTGACATTCCTCTCTGTAATTTCTCTCTCTCTCTCTCTCTTTCTCTCTCCCACACACACACAAATATTCATATTCGCACGAAACTGGTCAAAGATCTAGCCTCTCCATCTTCATCTCGGGTAGATTTCCGCTTTGAATCATCCAACATTTAGTGTAGCTGTGCAGTGCCTGATAAAAAACTACTGGATTTGGCTGTTTTTAATCACTGCAACCAGACAATGAGGCTATTTGAATGAATTTCTTTCCTACTGCTTTGTAAGCAAAACTACATTTTTTATCTTAGTTTTTCTAAATGAAGAAATGCCCATTTGTTAATAGGTGCAGAATCATGTAAAAGCAGCAGGGCCAAGTGAATTATTACAGAACCAAAACATGTCAGCCATTGGCCAGTTCCCAGCATAAAGTTATACCAAAAACCTACCCTGTCTACACTGCTAAGGTTTCCAGTCACATAAGCATGTAATAACACATTCTTCCTCTCTTGTCACTGTGCACAACTGCATCAGTTAGCTGACTGAAAGAAGACTGCTGCATTTTCCTCTTGATCCTGGATTACCAAAATTATTTTTTTTAAGAATTATTGTTTTAAGGCTTTCTTTGAAGTCAGAAGTTTACATACACCAACATTACGATGTCTTTAAATAATTCGGGGGAACCCACATGATGATGTCACGACTTTGTAAGCTTCCGAATCAAAACAATTAGTTGCATTAATTTAATTCACAATCTGTGAGACGGGGGCACAACTGTGGATTAATCTCAAGGAAATGCCTGCGACACACTTTCCTTGAGAGACATCAGGGAAAATTGTAGACCTCCACAAGCCTGGCTCATCCTTGTGTGAAATTACGAGATGCCAAAGATGGCGGCCAAGATCTCTGGTGCATAGAAAGTTCATGGGCAGAGCTGAAAAGACGTGCAAGATCTAGGCAGCCAAAAATTAGAATCAGAATCAGCTTTATTTGCTAAGTTTGTGCACACAAACAAGGAATTTGACTTTAACTTTGCTCCTAATTAGGACCTCTTCAATATAAATATGCAAATTAAAAGGGAAAATAAAAATAAATGTGGTCTTGGACCAGCAGAACTGCCTCATGTTTATACACAGACTTGTTACTGTCTTGTCCTTAGACTGCCGCTGCCATCTTGGTGTCACTTATTGAAACATAGGTCACGGTTCTCGCCATTTCTGTCAGGACGAATGGATCAAAATACAAGCAAACGATAGTGAGACGTAAGTCATATTGTTTAAAAGGCATTTCTACCAAATACCAAGAAAATGCATGTAAAATTCTGAATTGGAAGTAGGGCTGCACAATTGATAGCATTTGCAATATAATCGCAATTTAAAAAAAAAAACGCAATTTCCAAATCACAATTTTTGGCTATGTCACAATTAGTGAATCAGAAACGTCCTTTAGGTGTCAGTAATATGTTTAAAGTGGGTTTGCCTCCACATGGAAGGGAAGACTGTTGCAGCAGTGAGATAATCTAATTTTAATATATGTTTTAGAGTTTATATAATCATACTGTTTTACCAGAAACTTTCAGGAATCTCACCACAGAATTAAGTACTGGTCAATCAGTTTAATACATAGACTTGCTTGTTGGTTGCACTTTGCACTTTATGTTTAACAAGGATCGATGTCCAAATCAATTAAAAGCTGTTCTCTTGAATAATATTCTGATTAATAAAAACATTAAAAGTTATTGTTTTAAATAGTCCTTGTTTACAAACATCTTTATCTACAGGCCATTTTTGTAGCTTGTGGTTAATGAAGAGAAAAGTCTAAATCAAATCACAATTTTGGTTGAAATATATATTAGTCAGAACGCAATCATTTCTGCTCCGAGTTGAGACGCAGTGGGTCTTTTAGCACCTAATCTGCGCAGCGATGAAACAGATTGATTTGTTGTTTTCATATGTTTAAAAACACATGATCAATTAAATTAAAAAAAATAACCACATTAAATCGCAATATTAAGATATAAAAATCACAATTAGATTATTTTCCAAAATCGTTTAGCCCTAATTGGAAGAGAGAGAAAAAACAAATACTGGCAGATTTACATTCTTGGTAATCAAAAATGACGCTACATCACAGCACAACTCTGCTGTGATGTAGTGCTAAATATTTAAAAAAGGCTTGTTGTCTTTTCATTCAGTGTATTTAAGGATATGGTATCTGCTCTATATTTGATGATGCAACCACCAAGCACCGTTGCTTTTTAAGTAAAAGCTTCAAAATACAATCCAACCATATGAATGTCCACGCTGCCAGCAGATGTGACGATATGGATGCTGTTGATGCACGTCTGCCAGGTATAGAGGTTTTTGTAAAGGCTAACATTATGGAAGCTTTTAGTTGTCCAAAAGAAGTGCGCTTTTTTCTTTTGAAGGAGTTTTTGGGGTAGACTTTAGTTTCATAATACAGGCTATATGAAAGGTGTCAATTGATGTTAGTTAATATACCAAATACCCAATTAATTCCAGAAAACAGCGCTATAAGTGAAACCTAGAAAACATTATAAGGGGAAAGCTCTGAAAACACAGTCGTTTTGTCGAGCTTAAGTGACTACAGTGGGAGTGGAACTTTCTCTCCTAGGTTTACTTCTACTTAACTGGATGAAGAAAGCTTTATCCAAACACCAGCAGGCTAATAAACAAGCCAAGTCTCAAATCCTACAAATCCCACACCATATACATGCACGCCCACACATTCGCAACAGGACAGGTCCTTACCGATGAATTCAAAAACCTCCTCGAAGTACTGCCGGAGGTTTTGCTTGCTGTTGTCAGTGGCTGGGAGCCTTTTGTAGCGGAGCCCCGAGTTAATGTGGTAGAGGGGCAGGTGTGTGGTCACGTTCACCACGTAGCCAATGTTGAGGCGCAGCAGCAGGTCCAGGTCCTGGGCGTCTCTCTCGTTCCCCAGGAACAGGAAGGGCAGGATCGGGCTGATGACGGCGTTCTCCGCATCGGGAGTCATCACAGTCTCATCGGACAGGGAAGCTGGCAATGACGAGGACAGCGGCAGAGAGAGCCTCACTGTGGAATAACGAGGAAAGTGTGGAAGATGCATTGGCATTTTCCTTAGTTCATAGTATGGAATGTCATACTGGAAGTTAAACAACAATCATTGTTGTGTGTAATTAGTGCTGGCAACAAGAACGTTTTATAGCTACTTTATAATTTGTTGAAATCTTCTCAAACGTGTCTATATCAGGACAAATCACAAAATGTGTCAACCAATTACTGCAAAACCTCCAAAACATAACCAAATGTAGTGTTGGAGTCTAGCTGGTCTTTAGACTTTAGACAACCAGATTTTTCTCCATTATTGAGGAGTATATGTACTTTCTTCATTAATAAGGGAACTTTAACCTGCTACACTCAGGAATATGAACAGCAATATAGTCTTACTTCGGTTGTTCTCCTCATCTTGCTCTCTGTTGAGGGAGTTCAGGGCCAGGTGAAGGGACTGAGCAGACGGCAGCGAGTGTCCTCCCTCCCTGTCTCTCTGCCAAGGTTTGGGTTTGATGAGTGTGCTGGGGGCCGATGGTGGAGGGGAGAAAGACACAGGTGATGGCGGAGACACGGAGCGGGGAGAGGCGCATCGTGGATACACTTGGTCATGCTCAGGGCTGTCGCTCATTCCAACATCTTCTGCTTTATTTAAGAGCCTCTTCAGCGAGTTGCGGCCATCGTCATAGCTGGATCCCAACCTGCTGCCTACAAAACCGAGGGCCGCCATTTTGCCCTGCTGAAGTCGCCGTCGGCCGGCATGGTCTGTGAGATGAGTCTGTGCGTATCCCTGAAGGTTCTGACAGTCCAGGAGTGCAAGGCCGGCTCCATTGCTGTCATTCTGGCTAGAACAGGTTCTCCCAACGCCAGTCCCGGCACAGTTGTTCTTTTGGGCTTTAGAGTGGGTCATTTTCTTGGCCAGTTCCTCAGGCCAGATGGTGCGTACACTGTAGTCATCATCATCCGCTTGTAACATAGCCACTGGGTGAGTCGGCCCTAAGCCTCTTCCGGGGGGTTTTCCGCGGCGAGGGTTGAATGTCACCACTATCGGGTCGCTGCTGCAGTAGCTGCAGGAAGAACTGCCGGTCTGGGACGCTTTGTTGTTGCAACCAGACACACAGCTTTGAATCGCCCGCAAAGGGGTTGAAGAAGACAGAGAAGTACAGGGAAGGCATCCTCCTACTAGCTTTTTCCGAAGGATAGCAGGACTCTCAAAGTTTCCAGCTTCTCCACCGCAGGAGGCACAAGGTAGAGGTTTGAACCGAGCTGCTCGACAGTCAGAGGCGGTGCTGTTCGTTGAGGAAGTGTTGGACGTGGAGGCGGTGGAGAGACAACCACCCAGATTCTTTAGCCCCATGTCTTTACTTCCTCTCTTCACTGTGCTGACATTGTGGCCACAGGAAAATGAGGTAGAAGTGCTTCCTCCACCTCCTTGGTAGCTGGAAGAGTCTCCTTTACACCCCGTGCATCTTACCAACCTCCAGCAGCCACAGGTGAATGGGTGCGCACAGTCAATGGTGCAAGTGTGGTCTGGACTAGGGAACCCTCCGACACGGGAGGAGCAAGGAGACAGCGGAAGACCATGAAGAATGTGAGGGCGGTGATCCCTCGTGCGAGGTGGGTGAGGCTGGTTAAACTGTTGAAAAGAGATTGGGACATGAGGGGGTTGGGACGGGGGGGATGACGGACAGTTGGCGTTTAGGATGGCAGCATGGGGCACAGGAACAGAGTGGTGCGTGTAGGGCAGATTGTGGCTATTATGGCTTTGGTGAACAGTTCCCAGCTTGGAACCTTTCCTGTGACCCAAAGAGGGAAATTCTTGGTCACTTCTGCTTTGAAAAGTGGAGTTTTCTTTCTCTCCTCTGAACGTATGCTGTTGTGCCTGAGCAGGGACAAACTGGAGGATCCCCCCAGGGGAAGATGACAGCTGACGAACCCGCTGTGGCTTGTGCTCCACTCCACAAGGCCTCCCTGAGCTTCCAGTTTTCCTCTCACATTGCCCTTGATCCAGCTGGGAGGAGACACACTTCCTTCTGCCACCTTTTACACTTCCAGTGCGCCCTAATGAGTTGCTTAAACCTCCCCGCCCCCCTTTGTCTACTGATACCTTGATATCGATAGTATGTGTGTGGGAGGGAAGCCGCGGGCCAAGTGTTACTGTGCCATTGCTATGGCAGTGGCTCGGGATGTGGCGGAAACCTGCTGGGATGACAGGCTGGTCGCCCTTGAATCTCTGCACACGGGACGACCTGCGCTTGCATTCCACATTTAGAGATTTACACGCGGGTGAGTAAAAATGGGAATGAGAGGTGTGAAGATGTGAGGGCTGGAGAACCTGTCCATTGGTAGAGGCTGTTATTTGAGAGGAATGCTGTGGGACGGTTTGTGGGGAAGCCTCACACACGTGTTTGGGGCGCTGAATGACCACTATGCGCTCGTCAAGAGGGAGGGGAGGCATCTGGGTTTATGCAAAGCTGGTCAAAGAAAGAGAAGAAAGAGAATTACATCAGTCATGAAGTTACCACTTTGTCACATATACTGGAATTATTCAAAAGCACTTTATATTTCACTAGTTGGGATGTAAACAGCACATGCTAACACATGGTGATGGATATCAAGTTGTAGCCATGGAATATACAGCACAAAAACTGCTGTCATTTGTTTTTGTAGGTTAAAATATGGGATCATTTATTAAAACAGATAAGCTATTTGACTTTGAAATGTAAAGTTTACAAAACTATTGATGCCCTTCAAACCTTTTAAGATTTTATAACATTACAACTGTTAAAGTATTTTACTTGATTTTATGTAATAGACCAAACACAAACTTGATTATCTGAAAGGAAAATGTTTTTGCGAATCTAGAGACTGAGGTTTTTGTTCATCCATCTTTGCATAATACGTCAAGCTCAGAGCATTTGTGAACAGTTATTAAATCTTGCCACAGATTATCGGTTGGATTTAAGATGGGACTTTGACTAGGCCATTCTAACACGGGAATATCATTTGATCTAAACCGTTCCATTGTAGCTGTGGGTGGAAGTTTAGGGTCATTGTCTTGATGGAAGATGAACATCTTCCCCGGTCTGAATCTCCAACAGGTTTTCTTCCAGGATTTCCCAGTATTTAGCTTCAGCCATCTTCCCATCAACCCTTGACAGCTTCCCATGTCCCTGCTGAAAAAAGTATCTCCACAGCAGAATGCTGACACCACTATGATGTGTTGTGTTATGTTTCTCCCACATACATTTTGAATGTAAGCGAAGAAGTTCTAGAGGATCCTCTTCCACGTGTGTGTCAGGTCCTGATGGCTTGTGGCAAGCTGCAAGTGGGACTTCTTATGACTTTCTTTTAATGATTACTTTCTTCTTGCTACTCCTCTATAAGATAAAACTGACTTGCAGTCAACAGATTATCCCACCTGGATCTCTGTAGCTCCTCCAGAGGTACCCTGGGTATCTTTGCTGCTTCTGTGACCAATGCTCTCCTTGCCAGTCTAGTCTAATGGCAATGGAGGGTTAATTGTGTTGGTCACACTACCATACTCCTTCCATTTCAAGACTATGGATCACACAGAGGACTGTAAAATGTTCAAGTAGACATTGTTTTATAATGAAACACTGCTTTAAACATCTCCCCAACTTCCTCTTTGACCTGTCTGCTGTGTTCCTTAGTCTTCATGGTACTTTCTGTTTATGAATGTTCTCTGAAAAACCTCAGAGGCCATCTCAGAACAGTTGGGTTTATTCTGAGATTAAATGACAGGGAGACGGATTTACTTACTATTTGTCTTCTAAAGACATTTGGCTGCACTCAGAGTATGAAAGTAGAGACGGACTACAAATGATGCCCATACTTTTCAGATTTATTTATTTTTGTCATAAAAATTGTAAGATGTTTCCTTTTTCTTCCATGTCACAATTGTCCACCACACTGTGTTGGCCTGCGATAGTAAATCCCAGCAGAATACAGCTTTTTTTGTTGTATATTTTATCGTTTAGTCGTTACAACGTGAAAAAATGTAAAAGGCCTCAAGGATATCAATACTTTTTCAAGGCATTGTAACTCCAAACTCACTTGTTTTGCATTTGCGAGTCACTTCCTGCTTTTTTACACAACAAAACACGGTGCACACAAAACGACCTCTAATGTCAAACCTTAGTTTTGACTTTGGGGAGACTCAACATTTGCAGCGAATAAGATAGAAATTTAACAACAATTCAGGTGCATGTTTCACTGGAATGGATATTACAGTTCATGCATCCATTCGATCATGCAGCTCACAGTCGGGTTTGGCTTATACCATGGGGCACGATGCTTGTCTGTAATTAAAGTCTAAATTGTTCCCCCATGTAATATCTGAAGGTGCTAACCTGTTTGCTGTTAGCAACGCTTAATCCCAGCTAATCCTGATGGCAACGCGGCTTCTTAAAAGCTAAGTCCCAAAAGCTGTGATAAATTAGCGGCAACAACCTTCATTCCTCTAAGGGGCCCTCATTCTTAACAAGATGCATTCATGTGAAATAATAAGCCAAGTCTTCATAGCTGATGGTAAAAATAGCTAAAAACACCATAATTCAGTGGATTTGAAAAGTGATAAAACAACAGACTCTTTCATGCCAAACTTTTCCCACACGCAATGCGACATTTCTTCCGTACATTTCATCTGAAAAACAAACTTACTTCAAAAAGTCAAAATTATGCAATAATCCGGCTGCATAAGTGTGCACACCCATAAACTAGTATGTTGCTAAATCCCTTTCAGTTTCAGTATTAGCATTCAGTCTTACTAATGTCACGCCTATCATTTATTATTTTAACTCCGATTAACCTGAAATAGAGATCAGCTGTCCTAGTAATTAGGTTTTGCTTACTTTTTTACATTTTTATCCCTTAGAAAAAGCCAAGGAGTACCTGAAGGATTGTATTTTACAAATGTCTCAGGAGAAGGGTTACTTTTGTTTGGCTGGAACTTGGGTCTTTAATCAAGGTGGATGGAAAGGTCAAAGGTGGCGTATCAGCCACCTTTGACACAACATCTTCAGCTAAACGGCTAAAGCTGAAGATGGATATCAACTTTTTAAGATCACGGTAAGTCCAAACAATGGATCCAACTCAACAGAAGGATGGCTTCACAGGGGGATAATTTAATTAAATCCGACTAAATATGTAGGTTCACTTGTGCAGGGCAGTTAGCATAGCTGATGAAATGTCCTCACAATCTGATAGATTTAGAGAATCTTTGCAAGGTAAAATTTGGTAAACATTGCCAAATTATTGCCAATTCTTAAGACTGAATGCTAAACTTAAATGAAAAGGTGCATTTATGATGCTTTTTTCACACTTATACGACCAGGTAATTTTCCTAAAACAGATTTATTTGTTTTTATTTGATTTTCAGTTTATTACAGTTTCATCTTTTGATGCCACAAAAACCTACTGATAGGTAACAGTGGTGCATATACTTGTGAGAACCAATGCATCTTGATGAACCTTCCACTTAAAACCTGGAAAATATTTCAAAATGCCTGTTTGGAGATGTTTTGCCAAAATTCTTTGCTATGGATAGTATAATTCGGGAATAAGGATAATTTATAGCCTCTCAGCTTGTGTAACCTGAAACAAATAAAACAATCTATTTGGATTTGCGGTTTCTGGACTGCACTATAAAAGGAAAACAACAAAGTGACTCATCTCTAATGGCTTAGAGCATTTCTTCTCTTTGGAGACGGCTTGAGTGCTGAAGAGTCTTGTGATTATCTGAAATGAAAAGCTTCCACCCTATATCTATCAGATTTGTTCAGCTTTTCTTTGGTATAAACAGAACGAACCAGTTCATTTCTTTGGGCCAGTCAGAAACAAGCATTTGTGCATGCTCTGGTATAAACAGGGAACCACATACTCAACAACACAGTGCAGTCAAGGAGCATTTTTTTATTCCGTTTAATAGCAAGAAGAGATAATCTGAGGGTTTCCTTAATGAACGCGGTTGTACGAAAATCAACACATGAACATTTTTAACTGCTTAAATTGCTCCTGTGTTTAATGTTACCTAGAACAGGTTGGAAAACTTGTTACAGAAGTTTGATATCAACATTCTTGCAGCACAGTCATTATAGGGCTGCTGTAAACATTAGGATGAAATATTCCTGCCATTAAAATGAAAACCCACCCACTTGATGCATCCACTGGTAATTATAATCAGCCCCCGATCTTTTCTTGATGAAGTGCTTTAATTTCCTCTTTGCCATGTAGCAGCACAGCTCTGTGGGTGGCAGCATTGGTCAGCAGGGACGATGCTAGCGTGCTAAAAGTTGCATCAAGCTCAAATCTGTTTTCTCGAGGGAAGCAAATTCCACTATTAGGTTAAAAAGCATTTCTTTATTCAGTTAAAGCATTTGTTTTTTGTTCGTTGATGTCAGTAGAAGAATAGAGAGCGACATAAGAGCTCTCTATGGCACTTAGCAAAGAGTGGAACACATTCAGTATCAAGTGGATGTCTTGAAGTTATCTGATATAGATTGAGCACCTGATTTAGGCGCCTCCTGTATTACTCTCCTTTGGAGGTTTTCCAGGCACATCCCACTGGTAGACCAACCACAGACCTGGCTGAAGGTTTTATATTTCCATTTAGACCCGGGGACACAATCAAAAGAGATTCTGGGGTTGAAGCTGATCGATGAAGGATGGAAAAATTTGGACCAAAAAAAATGATATGAGCTACATGAGTCAGATTATGGTAGCTGGCCAGTTGGTCATATTATCTCTAAATTTTGCAGCTGGCGGGGTATATTTCTGGTTAGCAGGGATGAGCAGCTGTCAAAAGTCGTCTACAGAAGGAGAACCATGGTGCCGTGCTCACCCAAGACACACATATGCAATCAGACTAAAGGGTTGCTTCTGATCTTGATTCCAATGGCAGAAAAATCTCTTGTAGTTTTAATCAGAGATGCACAAAAGAAATCCTTTCACGAACAAACTGACTGACCCTGGCCAGTGATTGGCTGGCTGGAAACAGAAGAATACAATCTCCTTCAATCTTCAAAATACTTTTTTTCACGGAAAGCATCATATGTAGCGCTCTTTCATAGCATCCACAATTTTCAGTGAAGATGCTGTTAATGGGTAAAGTTAGCTGTTTTCAGTATTAAAGGGAATTGAAGTCAGAATCAACACAGAGAGGTAAGAGACTAAGTGCAAACTGTGTTTTCTGAAACTTGTCGAGACGTGTTTCATCTAGCCTACAAGAAAGGGAAAATAACAGGAAGGTGGAAGAGAGTAAAGCAAAGTTGGTTGGTTTGTTATACAACATTCTGAATTTGGAAATTTTGGTGGCATTTTTAAATGTGAGTGCTAAGGTGAGCATCTACATTATCTAGGGTTACGTTTAAGTAAAGCTAGCCTCACTAATCGCAGTATAAGATGCTAAACTCTATCATACAGCCCCCTCTGCTCATATTAATGACCACTTACAGCAAGAAGGAAAGGGAAACATAGTTTGAAGGCCGTTCTTCAATCTTTTTGTTTTCTTTGTTCTTAAATAAACCTCAAAATCCGCTAAATTTGGTCCTAGCAGGTCAAAGATTTACAACAAAGCAAAGATTGGAAATTGCCTACAAAATTCTTATACAGGGCGTCTCTAGGTTTGATTAAGTTGGTAAAAACGTACAACATGCAGGAATGGTCATTTTTTTTGGAAAACGTTGGACTATGCCATTCACGCAAATATTAGTTCGCCCGCTACCACCAACCTAAACATTGTCATGGATCTTCTTCAATAATGCTTCCAGCCACAACCGTGCATACCCTGTTGAAAATTATGTTAAACATTGAATCCATATTCCTTTAAAACTCTGTCCAGTCAATGTGTGGGATGTGCTGGAAAACCTTGTTTTATCCACTGAAGGTCCAGTTTGCTGCTTTGGATCTGCTGCATTTTGTGGAGTTGGAGCTATTGGCAACAATAAAGGGACCTACTATTCAGAAAACGGCTACTTATAATCAATCCCTCTTTTTTTGAGCATGCATTTTAAGCAACCCACTTCCCTCCCTTAGGATGGATTTTCATTTCAACTAGGGCTGGGCGATATGGATTAAAAAATAAATCTCCGATTTTATCGTACCAAATCCGATTAATCAATTTTTTCCTCCTTTTTGTTTCATTAAAAGAAATTAAAGAAATTATTTTAAAACCTTGCTTTTAGGTCAAGCATTTCGTCAGGGAGTTGACCTGAAATCAAAGTGCAACTAAAAACAAGCTGTGAAACATGCTTGTAAAACAAGATGGCAGCCGTGCCATTATAAACAATGAAAATATAACAAAACATTTGCTGCTAGTGGTATTACACATTGAGCTAAGAACAGGCTTCACTGCACTTGTGAACTTCAAACTAAGTTAAAAGAAAAGTAAATAAGTAAATGAAGTACCTTGTATTATGGTAAAAAAAAAGTTTCTACTTAACAATATTTTGACAACACATTTGCCTAAACATATATTCAGCATCACATGCTGTTCTCTTCATGGAAACCCAATGAGTGTATTGGCAAAATAAAATCCAGATTTTCCAAAAATGAAATCTTAAAGAATTGTAAATTTGAATTAATCGATTAAATTGATTTATCGCTCAGCCCTAATTTCAACACATCCTTGAAGCCATAGTTTGAAAGATTCTTTTAGGGAATGGGAGACCACTGGGAGAACCTGGCAATGCACAACACCGGGTAACAGTGACAAAAGTGGGCAGAAAATACAGAGGGACAGGTCAGACTGAAGCACCATAAACCACAGAGACTACAGGGAAAGGAAGGAACATGTCAGAACAATGTTTGGGGGTGGAGTTCAGCCCCAACACAACACAGTTACCAACCCATCGGGAAAGCAAAGCGCACTCCGGTGTCTCCATGTTTTTAAATCCACGCGCAGTCTGGTGATGGTATCCTCATCTCTTTTTTCCCCCCTCTTTCAGCCTTGCCTGTAGTGGAGGGGGTTGGGGTTACAATGACCCAGTTTTATCATGGTGGAAGTCACTATCACTCTGATCACTTTCCGCTCACAAACAGAGTGTGTGACAGAAAGAGCGGGCTGGCCACTGGCGTTTTCACTCAACTACAGTTACAGCTCAGGGCAAACAGAGAAGTTCGAAAATACTCAAAATATACCGGCAGTAGCATTGCTGTTAGGTGTTTATACAGTCTTTTGCTGCAAAACTAGAGGAGAAGGAACAAAAGCATGTATGAAAAACACAGCTGGGGCAGTAGCACAAGCCTCAGCGATTAGAAGAATCCGATTTGTCGCTTTCATCTGTCAGCCTGATTAGGTCAGATGTTCAGCCTGATTTACTTAATAAGTCTAATGTTTAATTGGATGTTTTCTAATAAGACACATAATGTATAAAGTCCTATATTTCTTGAGCATCTTTCTGTTCCCCTGAATGTATTTGTCTCCAGCTTAAAAAAAATAAAATTGTTACATTTATTTCAAATAGATTATCAGGATATAAATCTAAATAAATCTAGCACTGGTCATTTTCAGAAAAAAAACAACAACATTGAAATCCCTGCTACTCAATAAATGTACTCAAATTAAAGGTTGGATGAAAAAATAAAATCAGTGGTGGTCAACATACATTTTTGTTGACACTTTTTTTTGCACATCTTTATGCGGGGTGTCCATACTTTTGGAGGGCATTGTATTTAGCAGACCTTTGATCACAATGTAGACTTATTTATGATCGTCCTGCACGGGTTAATGCCTGTAATTGGACACGCACAACATTTTCATTTGGTATCTTCGCTGTTCTTCCACCGGCGGCCATGTCTGCTGCATCTTTCTTAAAGGCTGATTAAAAATCCACCAAATGTGGGCAAAAACAACGTTTGCTATATCACCAGAGGGGAAACACCTTCAAGAACAAACAGATCTAAAAAGGTCTAAGGGCTGTTAATCAGGAGCTTAATCAAAACTGTGTTTAATTAGGTGGGTTCATGTGAAAAACACTTCTGTTGGGTCCAAATTAGTCTGTTAAAGATAACTGTCTACATCATGCAGATTGCTACACAGGCTCTGACTCAGCCATTAATTGTTTGCACCCTACCCAGATGCCAGGGTAACTTGCTCACACCTTAGCAGGGATGCTGCTTGACTATGATACATAGTGCACTTTGTATAAGCCTGGTACGTATGGAAATATTGAATATGCTATTATCGCGTGTCAGGTAAATAGGCTGCAGTTGTTTTTCTTCCACTACTACATAGCTTTGGTCAATTTTTAGTCTGATATAATCCTTATATTCTACTCTTGGTGTTTTGTTTCTCTAGAACTAACATTAGATTTAATTTACTTTCCTTGTATTCTTTTTTTCTTTTTTTCCTGAATCACCGATAATTGTGTGTGTTTGCCACTGTCACACCCGAACATCCCCGTTGCGAGACATTAAAGGAATTCTTCTCTTAAACACATTAAGAAGGGACTGAATGAAACCAGTCCTGTTGCTCTCCGCGATCCCGAAGCTGCTTTACTTTGAAACCTACAGCCAAATAGCTGAAGTACAAAGCATTCCCGTCTGATGCTTGTTGAAGGAAAACAGCCATGGCGCTAGTGATCGAAGAAAAACAACTATGGCGATCAAAGAACTGACTTGTTCTTTTCTCCCTGCAGCTTCCCATTGTTGTCCACTTGTTAACTGTTTAAACTGCCAAACGGCAGATTGCCTCTGAGGTGACAGCCAAGTAAGAGAGAGAAAGAAATCAAGGAAGCGCGCTCACACACAGCGCCGAGCGGCAGCGTCAATCTGGCTTAGTGCTGACTACGAGGCAACTGAAAAATAAACTCTTTCATCAATTTAATGGCTCAAATCAAAGCGTTACTGACTCAGGGCCATCAGACAGTGTATAATGGCAGCCCTCTGTAGTAAGTACTGGCAGCATTACAGCTGTAACGGAAGGTGAAACTGCATTATATATCTTCCAAAGACGTAACATGGAGCATAAAGCTACCGGCAGATCATAATGAAGGGTATGATCACATTTCAGAGCCGCAGAGGATACAGCTGGAATCTTTTTGAAGCGTCATAGGATGAAATTTGTGGGAAAACTAATGCAAAATGTATGCGTTCAGGATCGAAAGAGCTTAAGTAGGCTACACTACGAAATCCCTTTACCTGCGTCTGAATCAATCCACCTTCATGGAGCACATGAAGATGGATTGATTTGAAATTCAAACTCATAAAGATAAAAAGACGCATGTAAAAAAAAAAAATAGGGGGGTGAGGCAGCACTCAAATTCAAAATTACAAGAGAAGCACAGGTCTGCAGGGGAAGATCATGATGGCCTCCGTCGGCTCACAACACACCAGCAGAGGGAAGATAACAGGCAGCCAAGGGCCAGGAGTAAGAGGATGGAGCACACGTCAATGTTTTTCCAAAAGATTTGACTCCCATAAATACCTAACAGTCATGCAGATAATTTCGGCATTTAGACAGATATAGCCTTACAATGGTACTCATACCCACTGAACTTCCGCCTGCTGCAACTGCAAACATCCCTTTATTTTACAGAGGTTAGACCAAGTAAAGTGGTGCAAAATTGGGAAGTTGGAGGAAAATTATGCATTGTCTTAATTTGTTTTGAGCTTCTTTTTTCCAATAACCTGAAACAAAGTTCAGAGAATTGAACTTACCCTTCAGAAGTTACATAATTAGTAAATACGTGTAGCCCATGCATGTTTGTAGCTTATCCTCAGCCTAAATCCAGCTGTTCTGTGAAGGTTTGTTAGACAACACTGGTGAACAAACAAAATCATGAAGGCCAAAGAACATGGCAGGCCATTGGGAAAGTCATGGAGAGGTTTAAAGCTAGTTTACATTATAGAACAATATCCAGAGCTTTGATCATCTCACAGAGGGCTGTTCAATCCATCATGTGGAAATGGAATCAGTACGGAACAACTGAAAACCTACCAAGACATGGCCGTCCGCCTGCATTTACAGGCTGGGGAAGCAGAGCATTATCCAGACAAGCAGCCAAGAGGCCCATGCACAGATCAAGTGGGAGAAAGTGTTGATGGGGTGACTATTTGTTGTGAACTTCATCCATCCAGCCTCTTTTGAACAGTGGCAAGAAGAAAGAAAGTCATAAAAAGTCTTATGTGTCTTGAGCCAAGTAGGGGCCACGGCAAATATTTTGAAGATGTTTTCAAATGTTAAGACAAAAACTGCAAGCAGAACCCACCATTCCCACGATGAAACATGGTGGTGGCAGCATCATGCTGTGGGTGTAAATTCTTTATCAGGAACAGGAAAGCTATTCAGAGCTGATGGGGAAACGGTGCCAGGTACAGGTCAACATCTGTCAGAGGCTGCAAAAGACTGGAGACTGATGCAGAGGTTTGCCTTCCAGCAGGAAAACAACCCTAAACATGCAGCCAGCGCTACAAAAGGACTTAAAGATGAGACACAGAAAGGAGGACATCATGGTGGTCTTCACGTGCTCACAACGTATTGACTTGATGTGTGTACATGCAGCTGAGTGAGAGCACACATCATTGTGTAAAATGCAAAGTGAGGACCATATCTGGACTTCCATTAATTTTCTACCCTTTCTATGACCTTACCCTGACCCTAACCCCAACCTTTCCCAGGAGATACCTAACCCTAAACTAAACCTAATTGACAACTTAGTTCTATACCTAAGCCCTTGCCAAGAAAAAAAATGAGGACCAAAAAAAGGTCCTCATTTTACATTGGCAAAAAATGTGTGAGTGTCTTTTGCTCATCTTACTAGTAAAGTGAGGACTTTGATGTAAAGTGAGTACCTTTTTTCGGTCCTCACTTTTTTTATGAGCTATGGGTTAGGTTTAGGACTAGGGCCAATTAGGTTTAGAGTAGGGTTAGGGATCTCCTGGGAAAGATTAGGTTTAGGGTTAGGGTCAGGGTAAGGTCATAGAAAGAGTTGAAAATGAATGGAAGCCAAGGTGCAGGCCTCACTTTGTATTTTAAACAAGGATAACTGTGTGTGTGTTATGTGGGGGGGTCTGGGGTGTAATAAATAAATAAATAAATAGAGGTTTGTGGTGTTAACGTGACAAAAAGCTAAAAAGTTCAAGAGGTGTGAATACTATTGCAAGGCACTGTAGTACTTCTTACTTTTTAGATCAGACAATTAAAAAAATACATTTTTCCACATGACAAGGTCTAGTATCTGCACACTTGCAGTGTGAGACTGAATAAAACCTTGGGTGGCCCTGCTAGTCTCCTGCAGGCTCTACAGTCATCAGTCACAGGGCTTGTTTGGGCCGTGGGCTCTGCAGTTCTTCTGCAAATGGAGAGGTGGTGTGTGTGTTTGGGGACAAGCTGTTAAGGGGGCTGGTGTTTCTTGTTTCTTTTGGGGGGGGGGGGGGGGGGGTCGTCTCTGAATGTACAAGACTAATGAAGAGCTCTCCACTCCCACTCTCTATCTCACTTTTATGCAGCTACTTCATCAAAAAGCAAATGACGGAGCCAAACGCCCACACAGCAGGGCCGGACTACATCAGAGCAACAACATTAAAAAAAAAAGAAAGAAGAAATGGCAAAATTTATTCTGCTGCTGCATCAGACTTCAAATTGAAGGGTTCTTATCTGTGTCTGCTGTTTACATTGGCAATGAGCGGGACTAATCGGTAACAGGACAACCATTTAGTTTGTTTTCGTGACACCTCTTAGGTGGGGACTCAGTTTACTGCAAAGCTGCTGCCGTGACAGGAAATGTTGCAACCTACTACGTGTCCTGACTGCTGTCCACATTGTTGGAAACCCGATACTTTCTGACTGACGCTGTGAATCTCAGAACCGGGACGCCACAGTTGCTCCTTTGCATTTCATTCACAACTCAAAATACAGAGCTGGGAATAAAGTCACGGCCTCAAAAACAATATCTCTGCTGCGGGTTAGAAAGGATTCTGCTAATTGTACCGTTTGTTTTAATAAAACAAAAACTGAAAAAAAAAAATGGTGAAAAACAGTTTCTTGGGAAAACGGTTTTAGTCGCTTAAGGAAAAGCTGATGAAGACCCTTTAACGTTTCTTGTTGAAAGTCTTTGGATTTATAATTTCCTGCTAAAAGTTCCAACTTCCGACTCCTAACGCAGCCAGACGATGCACTAACTCTTGCCTTGAGCAGCAGTGTTTTGAGCCTTAGACAAAATAAATAATAGATCCAGTAAGTTAATCATTTATTACTTTCATGTATTTCTAATCTGGGTAACAGAGGTGTCACAACTGTGCTTATTCTACTAGTCTCCATTTTTATATTATTTATAAGCATTGCTCCTATTATCCTTAAGCTTTCTTTTATTTTTTTTCCCTTCATAGAAGGTAGCACTGGCTCAGTGCTTGAGAGTTTTTCTTCTTGAAACTACTACTGGTTCAGAGTTTTAGTGTAGACCTGTTCTTTTCCCCAGGACAAAGTAATTAAGGGGGTTTCTTTATTCCATTACCTGTCCATGCCCCTTGTTTTTTCCTTTCTCCTAGAAAATACTCTAGGCCCAGTTTCAGTGTTCAACCGTGTCTCTTTACTGAATGAAGCCATTGATGGATATATTGCTGTGAAATAACTTTATGGAGTACCTTTGTTATTCTTTGTCACCGAAAGTGACACGGCCTTCTTCAGTATTTATCTGTCTCTTTCCTGAACAAAGCCACTGAGCATCGCTGATATTCCTGATATTCCTGCCGAAGAATATTGTGTATTTTTTTTCTTCTCCTTTTCTCACAGAAAGCACATTAGGACCCGTATTTCAGTGTTTCGGTAAGTTCCTTTCCTGATGAAGACAGTAGACAGAGATACTGCTGCCAAGAAATGTTGCGTATTCCCAAATTTGGACTCTCTGATAGAAAGCACACCTGTGCTTAGCTAAACATCTTAAGTGTTTAGCTAAGTCTCTTTTGTGGATGAGCTCTTTGATGGAGATGATTGTGGCAGTAAAAATGTGTACTCTTTCTTTTTCTTTCCCATAGAAAGTATTCCTGGCTCAGTCCTTTCCTCTTTACCAGGATGATGGTCCACAGCCCCTATAGTGACTTGTTCTTAATCAAAGAAAACAAGAACGAACGTTGTCCTCCTGGATCCAATGAACAAACACTTCTATGAATGTAGAGCATTTATTGATCTTGCACTCTCCAACAAGATACGGAATTTACTGTCGCACACTTACAGTCAACGTGTGCACCAAAAGATTACCGTAGTTCTCACAACAGTGATCAACAACAAACCACGACGACGACGACGGTCGAAACCTCCATTTAACCATGAGGCCACCTACTGTGGCTTTCAGGTAATACACCAAACAAAAAAATAAACACATAAACCACAAAAACGTGGCTCTAACAGCTCCATCACTGAACAAAGCCATTATTGGAGCTATTGCTGCCATTAACTTTGTGTACTTTCTAAGTTTATGTTCTCCCTTAAAGTATTCCTACACTGGTTCTCCCATGCTCCACATAAACAACCTGAACGGAATTAAATAGCTCCCCTAATCCAACCATAAAGCTCCACAAGCAAAGGACATAAAGCCAATTCTACAGCTCAGTTAACGCCAGGGAACTAATCAAGGGAATACATGCAAGCTGCTCGGTTTGTTTTAATGCAGCAGTAACATTTGCAGGAGGGTGCAGAGATGTCGGGTCCATTGGACAGATTAGATGCTGAAACGTACAGCAGAGCCTGCTCAATTAGCCCACGTGACAGGACTAAAGAAGAGAGTCCACAGTGAGAACATGTTTGTTCTGTGGTCGAGAGAAATAACCACCGACAGCTCGGTAGATGTTCATATCTGGACAAGGGGGCATTAAATGATCAAAGAGGCAGAAAATAGGTTCCCGCGCGTTCAATAGCGAACTAGCTAAAGGGCAGAAAAATACCTCTCTAATGTATTGCTTAGCTCTGAGAAATGCACTTGGCTGACCATGTGAGGCGAGCACTAAATACACAAAAAAGGCTCGGGTGCAATTATAAAAAAAAAAAAAAAAACAACAAGAAGAAAACAGATAGTCAGCAAGGCATCATTGGGAGCCTTGATGCTAATGCCACATCCCACAGGGTGGCCAGTGGGGCGCAGCCCTGGGAGGCACACTGTGCATTTCTGTATGACAAGCAGGGGATGAAGATGACAACATTAGCTGGGTCAGATATCAACAGCAAGGCGGGATAAATAGCTGGTTCTTTGCAGAGTGCAGCTCAGGGATGTGACCAGTTCCTCGAGAAGCTGACTTAACAGACATAAAAAAAACGACGATGGAAAGAAAAAGAAAAACAAGAAGATGCCGCGTTCCAGTCCTGGTGACTCAAACTATATTCTGGCTTATGTCACAAATCTAACGATGTCACACGAAATAAACGATGCGTCTCAGTTTAGCATGCTGCCCGCCGTGACTCAGACTCCCGAATTAAAGCGCTGCGCTAACACTGGCATGATAATAACTTGATAACGATCCATCCCGTTGGCTTTAAAATCATTCCGGTGAACAGGGAAAAAGGGGGAACAGAACCGCACGTTTACAGTTAGGTCCTTTCCAGACTGTGGCTGCATTTTGCTTTCCATTGCCTTACACCCGTCTCGTCAGACCTCACATCACATCAGGCGAGAAGGGAGCAAGTCAAAATAATTACATCACTTAATTTCCGCAGTCAGCAGACAGAGAGTGATTGAAGCTGCGGCTCGGAGAGGAAAACCGGCGAACAGCGCGAGGGCAAACATGCAGCAGTTTCGTCTGCCCTCCATTGTTTGGCCTTTCACGTTTTACAAGGGGGGGCACAAAACAAGTAGCATCAGAATCCCCATATGAGAAAAACACATTTGAAGCATTTTCACTGGTTTAAAGAAAAGTATGGCAAAATTAAGTTTGAAGGAACACGTTTGTACTGAGCCTGTACTGTAATGGGCCACAGCTTTAACAGCCTCCTGTACGGCTCAAGAGAAGAGCAGGAAATAAAAATCAGGAGGGTGATCTCTAAGAAAGTTAGAACAAAAACACCTCCAGAAATAGAAATCTCTGAATAGAAGCTAAATAAAAAGGCAGCTCGAAAGGGAGGTTTTGTGGTTGGCTGAGATTTGAGCCCTCTGACAGGCCAAGATAAAACGAACCGTAATCTGCTCTGAAAGTATTTTCAATAATCTTCTTAAAAGACGGACCGACTTGGCAAAAGGGACGGCTATGAAACTGCGCCAATCGTACATGTTCTAATGCACAACATGGCACTCTAACTGAAACGTTTTCTAACTTAGATAGCGCCTTACAAAAGGATGCATTCCCCTTTCACTTTTCCACATCTCAGAAATGAGAACTCCAATGAACGTTGTTTGAATTTTATGTGATGGACAAACACAAGATAGCAGATAGCCGGGAAGTGGAGGAAAAATGATGCATGGTTTTGAAAATGTTTACGAATAAAAACTGTGCTGTACAATTAAATTCAACCCCATTTACTCTCATAAGCATAATTAAACATTTACAGTTTTAATACGATACATTGTGGAAAACCTACAGGAGGAGTTTATACTTTAGGGAGGCGCTCAGTGCGATATGACACATCAAAATCTTCTGTATGAGAGTCATTATTCCCGATTAGGTTGATCTGAAGCAGCTTGGCAGCTCGCCTTTAAATATAGCCTATGTAGCCTTTACCGACTTCAGGTATGTAATAACCTTTGGAGCAAAGAGAGTCCCTGAAACCCTTTAGTGTTCAGGTCTGCCGAAGACAAAGAAGATAAAAAATACCTGAGACAATTCCTTTTGACAGGAGTCTGCTCAACTTGAACTTAAAAAGCCAACAGTAAGATCTGTGAGCTGTACCAACTAACAACAGACTCTTTTTTATTTCCCCTCTGGAATTAGGACCACACAAGCTTTATTTTAGAAGAAAACGTCAAGGAAAAAAAAAGAAAAAAAAGAAAACAACAGTACTGGAAAAATCATGGCTCTCACAGAATCTCTGTCAGCCAAGGAGCATTCTCAGATCATTTTGGCATTAGGGCCGGTATAGATTGAGACAAGCATGAAAACCCAAATACATTCACCTTATTTATACTACCCATGATGCTTTGCGTGAACTGCATGGCCACATTCAAGCACCATTACATATAAACAAATGAGCTCTAATTGAGCGAACATGGATTAAAACACATTGGAACCTTTATGTTTTAAAGGTGCATAACCACGTTATTTGACTTTTTCTTATTTATACATCAGTAGCTCACTCTAGTTGCCTACAACTTTTTATGAAAGATTATCATGTCCTGCTGGCGTATTAGTTATTATTTTGGAGTTTTACACTTTTTTTGCCCAGTTTGTTAGCAAATAAAGCTTTATGTGTTTATTTTTAATAACACGGAAGTTCAACAATGTGCATGCACACCAGGGGATAAAACAAGGAAGCAGCTAACGGTTATTAGCATCTCCCAGCGAGACAATGCAGAATCGTCCAAGATCCAGCAAAAGAAATGCAAAAAATATATGATTCCTAGAGGAAAAAGACTGGAATGTCGCTGGGAATACAGTATGACCGTTGTTGTTCACTGAAGTGAACGCTAAGCCTGCCGAGAATCAGATGGTTGATTGACGTGAGTAAACGTTCTCATATGAGGCTCTTAAAGTTGTTGTAGATCGTTTGTCATCGATAACGCCGAGCTGCCGCTTTATTGCGTGACATTGCAGAGGGTCAGGCTCTGTCCGACATTATTTAATACTGTTTTATTAATTAAGCAAGTTCTGCGATAGTTCTGCTATACTGCCGCTAGTTGGCGCCACATTTGTTCATATCTGGTCTTCGCGCCTGGTGCTGGGGCTATTTTTATCCACAAAAAGGACCATCGAGCTATTATCTGGATGGAGGCTTGGTGCATATAACTTTATTTTATCATGATCAAACGGTTTTTAGTCTTTTCATAAGCATACAACCTGGCTATATACCTTTAAGTTGGTCAATCCTGGACCTTCGGCTTTCAAAGAATGGAAAGATGACCTGAAGAAATGGCCTCTGGCAATGTACAGTACACTAACATATTTAGCTGCTTCGTCTGCTCCACTGCTGCAAATAAATATTATTTAATTTGATATTGACTTGAAGTTTTCTTGCTTTTATATTGCTTAGAGCAGAATAATTGTTTGACTGTTTTTTTTTTAACTTTTCAATTGGGTTTAATAAAATATTTTTAAATCAAATTGAATTGTGAGTGGGATTTACTTTGTTGTAGGTTGACAATGTGATTTGAATGGTATATGAATGCACTGATCAAAGATTATCATTCCTAAAGTAATACCGCATTACCTGTTATTGCCTGAATTTTAAAATTATACCTAATATGTTGTCAGCAGCAGTGTTAACCCCTTTGCAGGTGACATTTCTTCTTGGTTGGATCAACTTGGATGTGGCCAGCTATGACGGGGTGTAGGAATTTTTCTCAGCGGGCTTTTAGTGGATAAGGTGATAATTACTAAAATTACTAACTTTTTGGCGACCTCTCTAAATCTGGAAGCTACATTTCCGGAGATTTCTCGTCGGATGCTAACCAAAAGATTGTCTACTGATCGCAGGAAAATTCCAGTTTCACTTTGGTTCCATTTTTAAGCCACAAGCTTCCTCTGATTATAAGTGCAGCGATGAAAAAACGATCAAGAGCTGATGTGCGTACATGTCGGCAATCTGCAGGGATACCGCCTGTCCAAAGCGAGTGATTATCGAAAAAGACTAAAGAGAGAGAAATCTAGCTGAACTGAGAAACCAGGTGCTTCAGAAAATATAGCTTAGCCACCAAAATAAACTGCTCTACAGCAACATCTGCTATCACACAGGAAGTTACTAACAGAAACTGCCGTACAGCATTACCACCAGGAATAAGGTAGATAGATGGGTCACACTAGGACTGAATTCCACTTTGATCACAGCTTCCTGAGGTTTGTAAAACATTGTAAAAAAAAAAAAAAAAAAAAAAAAGAGACTTGTAGTTTTACCGAAAATATCTGAAAAATTCTTGCAAACCCAACATTACGTACCATCTCTTCTCCTGAGTGATGAAGCGTTTAGCCACCCGATTAAGTCCCTTCCCGCCTAAATCACACATGGAGTTCCAGTCAAGTGAATGTGTCCCTCTTACGTATATAATGAGGCAAATGACAAAAAGTCACATTAATGCCTCTAAATAATCTATTTATATTTATATCTGAGGCACTGAGGCATTCAGAGAAAGAGTTTACCGGAGGCTGTCCCCCGCAGTGAGTCTGTCATCCCCCCCCCCGCCCCCCGACCCTGCAGTTGGCCTGCGCTGATTATTCATGTGTCAACACCAACACCAACCGTGGCCAAACGCATCACGTTTTCAAGTTGTCCTTCCGTGTGTCGGTCCGTTCCACCCCCATGAATGCTTTATTCCCCCAAAGGGGATTTTTTAGGTTTTTTTTGTTTTCCCTCCCAATCTTTTACTTTGGCCGGAGGATGAAATGATCCCTTTTGGTGTGAAAGGTCAAAGCTTCCCAGACCTCGGAAAAGTGTCAAGGGATTGGTACTTCACTGTGACATCATGATGGTCTGCATGAACACTTTGTTTTTCGTTTTTTCTACAAAGACCTCACGTTTGGCCGGGCACAACATGGATGAGACAGTTGCGGTTTTATGTATTATTGTCAAATAACTAATCCTATTTTGCTATTAACGTAAACAAGAGCTGGATTTTACATGCTGGTGCTTTTCAAACATGCACACTGCTAAAAATAATAATAATGTTGGTTCTATAACCTCTTTTGTCAGCGTCATTAGGTTCACCCTGCTAACTCAGGTATTTCAGCATATAGCCTACATCCCCGTATATATAGCACTGCACCACAGAGATGAAGAGCGATTGATTTTTTGCACACAGGGATGTGGAACAGTGAACTATCCATGCAGACAGCAAGTAGTGAATGAGCTCTGTCTAAGCACACAATTCAGAGCTGTTGAGCAGGCCAATCAGGACGAAGGCTGCAACTGTCTAAACTGTGAATGATCACCTCCAAACGTTTAGCGCGGCATCTCTTAATTATAATCCCCGCAGGCATCACAAACTTTTTTTTTTCCTCTATGTCATGAATAAAGCAGGTTAGCGAAACCCTTCTCTGTCATCGACGAGCATTCCTGTGGTTTTATATAAGCCTATGGTGTGTAAAAGCAGCGCTGCTGAGCGATGACTCCCAGTGGGGGGGTGATCAATAGGAGTGACCCCGTCACATTAAAGACTCTAAAACACACGCAGTGCAATAAACACTGGGATTTAATCATTCATCGTTTGTTGCTTTTGCGTCGCCTGGCCTTGGCACCTCTGTGAAGCACTTGTGCTTTATCAACATTCACAGTGCCTGCACACTGGTTTCTATCTAAGCAGTCTTTCCAAAAAACGAATTAGCTCCAACTAAAATGTAAAATAAATAAATAAATAAAAAGCTTTCCACAAACCTCATCTGTTAAATTCACTAATCCATCTTCTCGGAGCAGCTCCTCAAATCAGCCGCCTCAAAACAGGGTGAATGAAACAGCTGTTACAGACTAGCAGTTATTCCTCCAAATTGTTGTTTTCCGGGCTACTCTGCAGGTCAGTGATGGAGGAAGGGGAGGGGGGGGGGGGGACACTCGCAGCTAGGTGGCGCACTGCCCGCTTCCCTCTCTGTGTTTTATCGCATCTTTGCGGTCTTGCAACCTTTACCGTGACGAGAAGGGAAGCTGATGCTGGCCCGTGCCAGCGGCCCAACATCAGCTTCACTTCTTCACCCTGCCCAGATGCGCCATCGTCCGATCAGAGGTTATTGTGCATATATGCCACTTTCCGGAGGCGCCGGGTGTTAAACAACAACGAAGGGCGCACGTTGTTGCTGCACACAGCACCGCTAACACGTTTCAGGCAGGAGTGGACGTTGCGCTGCTGTGCATGGGAGCGCATATTCTAATAAAAGCCAGCGGGGCATGCAAGTGGAGGCTATCTGCGCTCCTTGCCAATAAATAAATAAATAAATAGCATAAAAACAAAAACAAACCTGACCAACACGTAGCGCTACCTCCTGCCGAAGAAGCGGCACAGACAGCAGTCCTCCCGCTGCTGATGGGAGACAATCGCAGGCTGTGGGGCCGACAGTTACCAACATCACTGAGATTAAGCGTGACTTACATCAAGAGTCCCGCTGGGTGTTCATCATTTACGCGCTGCGGAATCCCAAATCCTCATGCCTGCTGCTGCGGACGCGAGCCGATGGGTTTGCTAGTAGGACGATCCAGATGTGTAACACCTTTCTCTGCATGCAGGCTTTTATAGTGAAAACACGGGGGGGCATAGCTGGGGGACCCCGGCGTGAGGGGCAGAGGCTCAGCTCTGACGGACTGGGGCTGGACTCATACGGCAGCGAATGTCATCGGAATTGCTTGGCTCACTCAGCTGGCGTCACGTCGCGAGCGTGTGTCACACCGAGCCGCGGTGCGCGCGCCACGGTCGGGGGAGGTGGGCTCTATTGTCTCCGCTGTGGATGACATCATCCCACACCAATGGCGACACGCACGAGACCAGCGGAGCAGGGCCGAGCACGCAGCACGCGCGGGCCAGTGGGGGACTAGAAGGCGGCGGGGGATTATGGGATAAAGACACTAAACAGGCATCAAAAGTAAAGCTTGAGAAAACAAAAACACTGACTGTGTGTGTCAATCATAATGTGATTTAAGCTAATGAGCCATTGGTTTCTGGGATAAGCAGTTTCGTATGAGACTTAATTTGGGTTTTAATAGTTTTATATATTTCTGTCTGTGATGATTCAGTTCAGTTTCAACAATTACTAGCAAAATTACCTTCCCACATTATGTCACCTTACAACCATAAACTTTGTTCACATCCACACAAAGCCGAATTAAAGGTGCCATGAAATCACTGTATAAACCATTTCATGTACTGTTAGCAGAGTAACTTACGCAGACAACAGGGGATACTGTTTCACATCAACCAGTTTCTTTCAGACTGGCGCATTTTATTTAAACAGACACATGTGCATTCATTCAGTCACTAAAGACTGAATGACATGACACACTCTGCAATATGATTGGTTGGTTCAAAAATAAAATAAACAAATCAAATATAAATGAGAGCACAATATTTATAAATCTCAACATGTACTGTATTTTTTGGACTATAAGGGACACTTAAATTCCTTAAATTGTCTCAAAAATTGATATGCCTTATATATATTTACCATTGTGCTTGCTGACTGATTTTATGTGATACAATGTACTCAAAAAATCTGTTAAAATGAGTAAGTATGACTTTGGTTAGCAACGAAGCCGCTCCACTCAATGGATATTCGCAGTATTACGATACACTGTGTCACTACATGTTCGGACCCCAGGGCTGTCTACAAGACTGCCTGATTGTAATGTCTAAACTTGTCATATTCTGGGTTTTGTTTTGTTGTATATTTATTTGATTAGTCAGTATACCTTTCTGTCTTGGGTTCCCTCTTGTTTGATTTGTGTTATAGCTTGTGTATTTTAGTTTACCCTGGCATATTATTTAGTCTTGGTGGTTATTTTTGTTCTTAGTAGTAGTTCTGGTTCTCTATTTACCTTATTTAGATTCTGTTCCCTTCCACTAGTCCTGTCAGCTCCCTCAGTCACTCCCCCGTCCTTGATCACTTCCACCTGTTCTGATTAATTAGTTGTTCACTCTGCTCACCTGTTCCTCTGCCTATTTATACCTGCCTCAGTTCTCTGCTCCCTGCCAGAACGTCACACATGTTTCATTTCACCTATCCACTGGTAAGAACCATCCTGCTTTTTTTGTATCTGCCTGTGCATCTGGTTGTCTGATCTGTTTTTGAGTCTTCCCCAGTTTTTGTTTTTACCTTGGATGTCTGCTCTGTACCTTTTGTGGGTTGTTTTTGTCAGCTTGACTGACCCATCATCCCTTCAATACATCCTGTTTAAGCTTACCTCAAGTGTCTTGCTGAATACCGGGTTCATATCATCCTAAATCATTACAAAACTAGAAGAGCATTCATGTAAGGCAGCCATGCTAGCAACACACAAGCAGCGATAAACCAAGTAAGTTAATTCAATATAAAAGGTATGCTTTTTTTGGCTTTATGTTATAAACAGGGCAGTGTACACTATAGTCCAAGTACTCTGTCATCCTGACAGAGACGGATAGCTCTCCCTTTCAGAAGTGAGATGTGTAAGCGGAGGAGTGATATTACACACTTGGAAAGTGTGCCTTATAATCCGGTGCGCCGTTATGATATGCAAAATGCGGCAGTTGATATTGCTACATATGTAAATTCTGCAAAGAATTCATGTTGTTTTGTCAGGTCAAATGTCCCTCCTTAGTAAAAGGGTTCGCTACGGTAAAGATATGCAGCTTCTACCTAGTTTCCTTCACTCTGATTGGCTACAACCAAACTAGCACGTCCTTGTGACGTGATTTATTTTTGACTTATGAAAATGTTTAAAGATCGTTCCTCTTGTAACATAGCTCAAGTTAGATTGCATGGAAGTCTAGCAACAAATTATCGTTTGGATTTTGGTCTTGACTTCTGCTGGGCCGTTCTAACACAATAGAAACAGCTTCTTTCCTAAAGCTGTGAGGGCTCCCTCCCCCTGCTGAGAATCAATAAACCACCAGCCCAGTTCATAGTTGCTTACATGTTTACACACTACTGGTTCCAAAGGTTCTTGATCCGATGATAATTATTTACACTCTCTCTCACATGTTAATGTCTATTCGTACAATTTAGTTTCTCAGGAAGTGTTTCTTTGGACATCCATGCAAATTTCACAGTTCTGTAAATTGAGGCTTTAAATCGATTGCACAGTATTTTTTAGATCATCTTGTACACCGACTGTTACCAGCAATTAACTTGAATAATTTAACATTTTATATTATTTGCACTCTTTAACTTCTCAGGAAGTGTTGCTGCTGCAATAAAAACTAAAATAAGAAGTGTAAATTTACCTATCTGCATTCTGAGCCGGTGTCTCACCAAAATTTCATCATGGTAACACATAATGACAGTAAAGATACTTAATTCTTCTTGCCACCCCTCTATAAGGGTCAAATCTGTTTAGTGGACAATTAATAGTTGTCCTGTCAATACACTCTTCCACCTGAGCTGTGGATCTCTGCTGTTCCTCCAAGGCTACCATGTGTCATGGGTTACATTGTTTCTGCTTTTGTTGTTCCCTTCTCTCACCTCCTGTTGCCATCAACTCTCTCTTTCCCTCTCTCTTCTCAGTTTCTCTCACAGCTCCTTCTCCACACCTGTGCTCAATCAACTAATCTACCCCTGCCTTTGTTCCTGCTCCCTTCCTCACAGTATTTAAGCTCCTCTCATTTCTCCACTCCCTGCTGGTTTCTACTGTTCCTTTGCTCTGCTCTGCTTCTCCTATGCCCACTACTGCTGCCTCTCACCTTGTCTCATCGCTTGCTCGTGTTCCACCCCAGGTTTACGTTTTGGTTTTTGCTCCTGAGTTCTCCAGTGGTTTTTGTAAGTTTTTGGATTTCCTTTATTAAACTCTCTTATAACCGCTCCCTGCCTTGGTCTCTCTGCGTTTGGGTCCAACCGCCAACCCAACCTCCAAAACATGACACCATGTACATCTTTGCTGTGACTCTAACTAATGCTCTCCTCCCCTGGCCTGTGAGTTAAGGTGGACGACCATGTTTTTCTGCGAGGCTGTGCACAGGGGTGTCCCAAGGGGTGCAGAAGACACACCGCAGACTTAACCACGCTTCCAGCTTGAGCACTTGTTCATGAGTCTCTCCAGAGCAGGACTCCTCTCCGATGGACGAGGAGGAAGATGTGATCCGAGGGGCTTGGTACATAGCAGTGTTGGCACCCCCCTGCTGTGATGGGCAGTGTCTTGATGCCTGCAAAAGTCTCACATTTCAGTGGCTTTAAACTTACAGTCTGATTTTATTGCCCACATGGCTGACTGCACAACAAAAGACAGGTGACATCAAAAGAAACATCAATTTCACCTGGTGAGAGTCCAAGACACTACCACCGTCAAATCACACTTCATGTGATTTGTCTGAGGCTGGTTTGCTGCTTCAGAATCTGAACAACCTGTTGGAATTAAAGGAACCGTGGATTTTTCTCTTAGACAACAACAAAAAATTTGAAGACGGATGTTCGGGCTCAGCAAGTTGAAAGATATATACTTTTTCACAGAGGGCCACGTTCAGTGCCGGCCCGAGCCTCTTGGGGGCCCTAAGCAGAATTTGATCTGGGGCCACCCTCCCACCATGCAGAATAACCTATGCTAGAAGATTATTGACACAAATGTCACACTATAGTGTTATAGCGAATATTATAAACGAACACAGTGAGGCTATGTATATACAAAATAAATAAATAAATGATACCTAAAATACTTCACTCTTTTATTAAAACTTCTGAATACAAACGTAACAAAACACATTAAATAAATAATTTCATCATCATTTATTCATTCATTCATTCATTTATATCACTTGCTTAAGTTATTTAATTGTTAAAGGAAAAGTCCGGTCAGCAAGGAAGAATCAGTGGATCATTATCTATACCTAAAACTAATATGTTCATGGTGATTTAATGAATTTAGCGTTAATCAGTGAAAAAAAAAATAGTTTGGGAGCGGCCATTCAATTAAATTCAATAAAATTTTATTTATATAGCGCCAAATCATGAAACATGTCACCTCAAGGCACTTTACAAAATCAAGTTCAATCATATTATACAGATTGGGTCAGATTATACAGATTGGTCAAAAATGTCCTATATAAGGAAACCAGTTGATTGCATCAAAGTCTCGACAAGCAGCATTCACTCCTGGGGAACCGTAGAGCCACAGGAAGAGTCGTCTGCATTGTACAAGGCTTTGCTGCAATCCCTCATACTGAGCAAGCATGAAGCGACAGTGGGAAGAAAAACTCCCCATTAACGGGAAGGAAAACCTCCGGCAGAACCGGGCTCAGTATGAACGGTCATCTGCCTCGACCGACTGGGGTTACAGAAGACAGAATAGAGACACAACAAGAGAGACAAAAAGCACAGAAGCACACATTGATCTAGTAATCTGTTCTACATTAGATGGTAGTAGCGGGTGAGCCGTCTTCTCTGGATGATGTCACAGTTAACAGAACGCCAGACCAGGTGTACCTACTATGAAGAAAAAAGAGAGAGAACAGAAAGTTAAAGCAGAAATGACAACACGTAATGCATAATTGAAGAACAGTAGAACTCTATAGAGTGAGAAAATTAGATCCTGATGTCCTTCAGTAGCCTAAGCCTATAGCAGTAAAACTATAAAGGTAGCTGAGAGTAACATGAGCCACTCTAGTTATAAGCTTTGTCAAAAAGGAAAGTTTTAAGATTAGTCTTAAAAGTAGACTCACGGACAGAGAGCTCTTGTATCTTACTTTGTAATAAAGGTGGTTTAGTTGGCTGATAGATCACAGCAAATAAACTTAAACCACTCTCCCAACCAGCTCGGCCAGTGATAAAGAGAAACGAGGGTGGTTGTGGCCTAGTGGTCAGAGCAGGGCGCTTACGTCCTGGGAAGACCCCTGGTTTGAATCCCACAGACTGCCACTCTGGGTCCCACAGAAAGACCCTTAGCTCCAGATTGCTCCTTGCCTCGACACCACATGGTGGCAGCCCACCTCTGTTTAAGGGTTAAATGCAGAGGACACATTTCATTGGAATGTACAAAATTGTAACGGCAAATAAAGATGATTCTTATGATTATTCAATAGACAAACAGATGTTCTTTTATTTATTTATTCATTTAAACATCAATCTACAGCATTTATTCACCTGTTATGAATTTGTTGGCTAAATAAAGGATCAGTGACAGCAATTTCTACATCACAAATTCAAAAGTTTATGACTTTTTTGAATTAGTTTTGATGTTCTAAACATTTTATTTCTCATTCAGTTATTTTGAAATGTGCAATCGGCTCTTTTGCTGTCTTTGTAATAGCTTCTTTTGAAGTTCTGTTATCTTTAGCTGCAGAGTGTCCCATTTCTCTGCTCACAAGATAAAGGAGATGATTGGCAGGGATGTCATACTGACCAGGAAATCATTTTCTCATTGTGTGAAACCACAAAGAAGAACTGAGCCATGACTTACAGACTAATTTTAGCTTTTAGAGCTGCTCTAGCTGGCACAGCTGCTGAGAAAGGCTGACAGTGGTGGTGCGCTGTGTCTCTAATGGAAGGTCATATTTTATCTTAACCCGTTAACCGGCACAGTACCTTTGCATTATGTGCACTTGCCTTGCTTTGATATTTTAGTGTAAAGCTTAGCTCCATTCAACAGCTGTGCTGCTCAGTAGGTCTGTCATTGCTGCAGGATATTTACCTATTTTCTAACAATCGGCGTTTCAGTGGCTGTTTAGAGCCTTGGAGAAAATCCACCACTATAGCAGCATTTTTTCATTAGCATTTCTTCTGTATCTCGTCAAACACGCGTTGCACAGTCTCTTAACGAGGAGAGCAATCTAACCTACAACGAACGATGCCTTCACCATAAATCGCCTGCCAACCCCGGGGATCACTTTATCTCAACAAGTACAGTCACAGCTGTGATTTTAATGAGTAAAGGCTTTCACATTTGCAAATTAACAGCATGAGACACACAATGGTTCACAACCCATTTGTAAGGGACTTGGCACCTGCTGCTCTTGTTAAAATTATTTCGCAAGAATCTGGTAAGGGAATGGATTTTCACGTTTGACACCTGCACCTAATGTGAGTCTACAGCTCTTGAAAATAAAGAGAAATATTTCAAGCCTTTAGTTCTTGTCCTTCACATGATCATGGCTTACAACTAATGAAAATCCAGAATTGTCGCAAGAAAAGTAATATTTCATATCAATATTTAATATTGGGAAAGATTAAAAAATGCATTTTCTTAAAATAGAACCTGGTTTGGCCACCATTTGCATGAATCACTGCATCGATGTGGTGTGGCATGGAAGCATCACCCTGTGGTTCTGCTGAGGTGTAATGCAGAGAGCTTTTGATGGTTAAGGATCTGTCTGTGGATAGTGGCTCATGATGCAGTGCCTCCAACCTCAGTCCACTCCTAGTGAGACTCCCATAACTATTTAAATCAGGTGTGTCAAACTCATTTCGCATACAGCTTAATCTGATATCAAGAGGGCCACACGAGTAAACTCATTGCAAGATTAAATAGAACTAATAAATGTGGACTTGTTGTTGATTTTTATATTAAGTTAATTTCACTTTTACACAATATATTATGAATAACCTCAGCGTTTTTAAGAAAAATATGTGCAATTTCAACAATACTTTTACTCAGTTAAACATTTACTTGTGCATTATGCATAAGAACTGATCACAGTGATTATACAATGTTGAAAAACATTTATTCACATTTTTTGGAACTTAAAAACACTGTCCTGCATGACAAAAATACATCAAACAGATAAATATTAAGAAATGATTTGAATTTTTCCACACCTGAAGCTTAATCTGCTAATTAAAACACAGTGCCCCTCGTGGACAATATAGGAACTGCATATTTTCAGTTAAACGAAGTGCATGTTTTTTTCAATAATTGTTTTATCATTCTCTTCCTTTTATCTTGTCCACTTGTGAAAGTCAAATCTGATGAGCTCTTTGTGGCATCTTATTGCCACATTGCCACTACAGGACACTTAAAAAAAACTACAGGACACTGAAAAAAAAAAAAAAAAATTTTTTTTTTTTTTTTTTTTTATAATGATAAAGCATTTAGCTACAGGGCCGGACTAAATTGTTCGGCGGGCCGGATCCGGCCCGCGGGCCGTATGTTTGACACCCCTGATTTAAATGGATTTTGCTTCACAATCCTCTCAAGGCTGCGGTTATCCCTGTTGCTGGTGCACTTTTTTTAAATGCACTTTCCTTTTACTTCAACTTACTATAAATATGCTGCAACTTTTTCCTCTTCATTCTAATTTTCTAACACTGAATTCTGGGTTTTCATGTATCTTGAATCTATAATCATCAAACTCACAAGAAATGTTGAAATATTTCACTCTGTGTGCAATAAATCTATAGTTTGACTTTCTGTTATGAATCACAAAAATATGAACATTTTACACTATGTTATAATTTTTTAACTGCACTTGTGTGTTTCAATTATATCGGAAAAATAGTATAACCTTCAGTAGTTCAACACGCAGATGTTTTTGGTTCTATTTTTGTCTGTTGGAGTAGAAAAACAAAAAAATCAATACAACAGACTGGTGTACTGAGTCAAAGTTCATCTAAAGGACCAATCGCCAGCCCAGGTCCTCAGGGGCCACAGTCCTGTATGTTTAACATGTGTATCTGTTTGGGCATTCAAGGGATTCAGTTTCTTTCTCAGCACGCCATCAAGTTCAGCAGAACCCTGTTAATCAACCACGTATTTAAGTGTGGTGTAAGCAAGGAAAAACCTAAAGCATGGATGAGAGTGGGCCCTGAGAACCTGGACTGGGGACCTCTGATCTAAACTATAGTAGCCAGGCTGGTGGCCTATCCAGGATGGCTGGTGGGCAGGAATCAAAGCATAGGATAGCTCAGTAAAAGCCCAGGTCCCAATCCAAATGAGAATCATTCACTAGGTTAGAAAATTGATGTTCACCGACACTCAGCAAAAATGTAAGTTTTTAGTGGTGCAGAGTTGGCTGAGTGTTGTAATACTGGGAAAATAATCCAGATAAAATGGATTGAGGTTTGTCGTAAACTCATCCGAGTTTATTTATGAGCAACGCTAGAGCACCTAAGACAGGGATTGGTAAACTGCTGGAGAGGAGCAAAAAAAAGCATGGACACTTTAACACCGAGACAAACCCATCTTTATTTTCAGTAATTTCTGTAAGAAAACCCCCCACTTCTATTAAATAGACCTTTAGACATTAGCATCAAGTGTATCCCTTACTTTAGTTTTGCAGTGTAGAAGAAGATTAAACCTGATGTCCTCCATCTTCCTCTGAGTTCAGCAGCAGCTCTAAAACAACCACGCTACCTGCTGCCTCTTTCTCCTCCTCCAGGGCTTGGAGAGACGATGACTCGGAGGACCCCTCCATCACTTGAGCTTATGTTTCTGCATCCAGGACGACGACAACAGAGGACGGACCTGAGCTCAGTACGTACCTGCTGGACTCTAAAATTTGCCAGAGAGAATGAACCTGTCATTTTTTTGTTACTAAACCTTTATTTGTACAGGTAGTCTCATGGAGACACAAGTTCCCATTTCCAAAAGAAACCTAGAAACAAAGGCCAGGGTTTCTGGAATAATTAAGCGCCCGCCTATGCATTGAAAATGCATGGCGGAGCCTAATACTATTGTTATAAGAGTAGCGTGGCCCCTTTAAGGGATAGAGCTGTGTGCATGTGCAGCCGTAACGTGTGAGTGGTAGAGCAAGAGAGAGAGAGCGCGGAGGATTGGAGCGAGTGCCTTGGTGAAAGACGACAGCAAGAGAGTTAACAGTGAATGTACAGTTTGTTGGCAAATAAAGGCTGTCACAGTTAAAGGACAAGCGGAGCCGTCGTGTGAGTTGTTCACCACCTGCTGCATATAAAGTAAAGGGGGTTAGCCCCGAAGTTAGAGCCAACTTCGGCCCTGGAGGAAACTCTCCCCTGTGCTTTCCGACTACGGTCTGGGAGTAGAACAGGAAAGGTTAACACTGGCGACCACGAAGGGACCCTCTCACGTTTAACAGAGCAGCAGTGGTGAGTAAAGAAAGAAACGGCGAGATAAGCCGGGACAATTAGCCACGTTAATTGTTGACTGCACCTGGCCAAGAAGCTAAGCTAAAAATGGCAGCCGCTAGTCGTCGCTCTGCCGCCGAGGACATTTTTAATAATGTAACCAGCCACTCTAACCCTTTCATGACGCTGAATGCAGTAAATGAAAGTCAAGGAGAAATAAAAAAGGACTATATAAATATAAAAAATGATAAATATGCATGTTATAACCCCTTCTGCTGTGAAGAAGAGCCAGTTGAAATGAGGCAGAGAGTGACTGAAACTCCCCATGAGCCAACACATCCCAGGTTATCGGGCACAAACCCCTTTCTTGGTGCTAATATGGACAGTTACTGCCTTCAAGACAACGTGGCAGACATACAAAGCCCAGAACCATGTTTCCGAGTGCATAACCACCAGACTCCTGCCCTGCCGCACAACCTAGCTCCCACCGTTGCAACACCCCATACAAACCCCTTTTCCCCTGCTCACCTGGGAAGTTTCATCCAGAGCACGCCTGCCAACTATTATTCCTCATACTCCGTCTGCCCAGGGCCAACCACCCATTGCTGTGACCTCATAAAAGACAATAATTATGGACAAATAGCAGGACGATGTCCTAGCCAGACTGTACCGTTAAAGGACATATCCAGCAAGTGTGAGAAGGCCAGAACACATATACGTCAGCCTCACCGTGAACGCTACCAGCTTTCGTCTGAGAGTGAGGAAGACTACGACATCAGGGAAAGAGTACCCACTCTACGTCCCGGTCAGTATGATGGCACCACCCCATGGAAAGAGTTCCTGCACCGGTTCGAGAGCTGCGCCAAAGCTAATTACTGGTCAAAAGAGACTATGGCTGTCCAGTTGAAGTTCTGTCTGGTGGGCGCTGCAGGGGCAATCGTCCACAGAAATCCTCTTTCTTCACAGTGGGACTACAGTCGTCTGGTGGAGGAGATGGAGACTGCATACGGCCCTTCGTCAGAGCATGCAGCTGCCGTAGCTATTGAACTGAGACAGCGCGTCCGCAGATTGGGTGAGGCCCTCCATATGTTGAGAGACGACATATATGGAAAAGTGTCAGTAGCCTACAGTGACAGGACAGAGACTGAGCAGGACGCCATAGGCGTTGAAGTTTTCACCAATGCTGTAGGAGATGCAGAAATTGTACAGAAACTGCTAGAACAACGACCACACACACTGGCCCAAGCCTATGACATCGCCCGCCGCCATGAGACCACCAAGCGGGCAGCATCATATGTCACTAACCTCATGCAGTCAGGTTCACGCAGCATGGCTGAACGGAGGCCCCGTGCTGCTGTAATCAGGGAGGGAGCTGTGACAGGGAGAGCCGAGGCGGGTTCAGCATCGCCAGCAGCCAACTGGAAGCTTGAGTCTCCCAGCTTCAGCCATCCACCACATAAATGGAAGGGCCAAAAAGACAAAAGTGAGGAGATTCGCTGCCACAATTGCTCAGGGCTGGGTCACATGAAGAGAAATTGCCCCTCACCAAGGAGAACCTTCAGAGCTCAAGCTTCAACAACCCTTCCCGGAAGCCCTGAGCCTGCTGTGCTTCATCTTAAAGCCCAAGGTCAAGAGATGAGCATTAACATGTTTGTGTATGAACTGGAAGTGTGTGCTGTTTTGGATAGTGGGGCACGGAGAAGTGTGATGCCTCTGTGCCATTATAACGCCATTCATCCAGATGTCCGGCCTTCACTGCAGCCATCGGAGGTAGAGACTTTGCTGGGTGTCGGGCCTGGTGACGTCCCTGTGCTTGGTGAGGCTCACATTCCTGTACACATAAACAACCGGCAGGTGAGCGTACATTTCCTGGTTGCTGACATAGCTGGTGATGAGGCTCTCTTAGGCCATCCATTCCTGATTCAAGCTCAAGCACGCCTTGATTTTGGGAACCACCGCATTGTGCTGTTTGGAGAGGAAGTGCCCTATTTCTACTGTCGAAACAAACCAAAGACGCATGCAGTGAGAGTGGCTTGGACTGTGGTGCTGGAGGCTGGACAAGAATACCTGGTACGAGGAAATGTTCACTACAGGGAACCTGTTAAAGGGGAAGTGGTATTGAACCCCACCAAAGGCTTCGTAGAGAAACACAAAGTACTTGTTGCCCGCATCCTGGTGGAAGCTCAGCCCCTTAAACCTGTTCCCCTCCGCCTTTTCAATCCTGGAAACACAGCCGTAACCATTAAAGAGGGGGCCATTGCTGGTTTTCTCCAGCCTGCTAAAGCCCTAGCACCCACAACGACCATAATTCAGCCTGAACAGACATCCAGCAGCTCTTGCACTGTTCCCCAGCATTTACAGGAGCTTTACACCCAGAGTTCCATTGAACTTAACAGAGAACAACAGCTCCAACTAGCACAGTTACTGTGCACTTATGACACTGTATTCTCCACCGGTCCGGATGACCTCGGACGCACCAGCTTGGTACAGCATGACATCATGACCCGGCCAGGCATTCCAGTCAAGCAGCCACCACGCCGGATGGCGTGTGAGAAACAACAGAGTGCTGACCACCAGATACAGCAGAGCTTGAGAGCAGGACTGGCACGCCAGAGCCACAGCAGCTGGGCATCGCCTATAGTGATGGTACGTAAAAAGGACGGTACATACCGCCTCTGTATAGATTATAGAGCCTTGAATGACTGTACCATTAAAGACGCGTACCCGCTGCCTCGCATCCAGGACACCCTGGATACCCTCTCCAGTGCCAAATGGTTCAGCACACTAGACCTCGCCTCTGGCTACTGGCAGGTTGAACTGACCCCCAGAGCACGAAAAGCAGCGGCCTTCTGCAGCAGAAATGGACTGTTTGAGTGGAATGTTATGCCGTTTGGACTGTGCAATGCTCCGGCAACATTCCAGCGATTGATGGACCGCGTCTTGGCTGGCATGCAATGGGAGACGTGCCTAGTCTATTTGGATGACATCATTGTGCTGGGCCGGGATGTTCCCGAGATGCTGGAGCGGCTGGGCCAGGTTTTCCACCGTCTTCACCAGGCCAACCTGAAACTAAAGCCTGCCAAGTGCTTTCTCTTCCGCCGCCAGGTAGCCTACCTGGGGCACATTGTCTCGGAGGATGGTGTGGCCACTGACCCCAGCAAGGTCCAGAAGGTGCAGGAGTGGCACACTCCATCATCAATCCAGGAGGTCCGCCGATTCATTGGCCTTGCATCATATTATCGACGGTTCGTGAAAGACTTTGCCTCCATAGCTGAGCCCCTCCACAACCTGACAAAGAAACACGCCCGGTTTCAGTGGACTGAGGAATGCCAGGAGGCGTTCGACAAACTCAAGCATCTGTTAACCACTGCACCAGTCTTGGGGTTCCCACTCGACCAGGGCAACATGATATTGGACACTGACGCAAGCGATGTTGGCATCGGTGCCGTCCTCTCCCAAGTTCAACAGGGCAGGGAGCGTGTGCTGGCCTATGGGAGCCGCAAACTGTCCAAGACTGAACAGCAGTATTGCACCACATGGCGAGAACTGCTAGCCGTGGTGGAGTTCACATCACATTTCCGGCAATATCTCCTGGGGCGGCCCTTTATTGTCCGCACCGACCACAGTAGCCTTCGGTGGCTAACAAAAATGAAGGAGCCTGAAGGACAGCTCGCTAGGTGGTTTGAGAGACTCGGTGAGTACAATTTTGAGATCATCCATCGCCCTGGTCATTTGCACACCAACGCAGACAGCCTCTCCAGAAGACCCTGCCGCCAGTCATGTCCCTGTAATCTGTCCAACCCCTCCCCTCAGCCAGTGAACGTCAGTCATCAAGCTGTGCAGTGTGAATTGGACTCTGACATCAACCAGGTGATGCTGAGTCCAGTGGGGGTAGACGGGCAACCAGGTTCCACAGCAGTGAGTCTAGTGGGGGTGAATGAAACTCTCTCTGTTGACACAGACAACTTAAAGCCCCCTACAAGAATCTATCTGACAAGGACAAATAACACTGAACTGTATGGCGGCTGGTCCTTGGAGGAGCTACGACAGGCCCAGGAAGCTGATCCAGATATTGCACCTATCAAGGCATGGATGGAGGCCAGCAAAGAGCGACCCCCATGGGTAACAGTCTCACCACATAGCCCAGCCACAAAGACCTTTTGGAGCCAATGGAAGAGGCTCTACATCCGTGATGGAATACTGGTTAGGCGGTTCTACTGCCTGAACGACACCGAGTTCTACCCACAAGTGGTGTTGCCTCGTGTTCTCCGGCCCGATGTCATGAGACAGATGCATGAGGGGCAGGTTGGTGGGCATTTTGGTGTGGAGCGCACAGTAGCCCGCCTGCAGACCCGATACTTCTGGTACCGGATGAGGGAAGATGTTGCGGTTTGGTGTGGCACCTGTACCAGCTGTGCATCCAAAGCTAGGCCACTTAAGACACCACAAGCCCCCATGGGTACTGTTAGAGTGGGAGCCCCAATGGAGCGGGTTGCCTTGGATATCATGGGGCCACTGAACGAGACAGAGCGTAACAACCGGTATGTGCTGGTGATACAGGACTATTTTACCAAATGGGTGGATGCTTTTCCCCTACCCAATGACAAGGCTGTAACTGTGGCTGAAGTGCTTGCCTCAGAGTGGGTGTGTCGTTATGGAGCACCACAGACATTGCATAGTGACCAAGGCCGAAACTTTGAGTCTGAAGTGTTCCAGAAAATGTGCACATTGTTTGGTATTGAGAAAACACACACCACACCATTCCGACCTCAGTCCGATGGCCAAGTTGAAAGATTCAATGCCACCCTGCAAAAGATTCTGGCCACAACAGCTGAGCGTTGCCACTGGGATTGGGACCTCATGATCCCTTATGCTGTCATGGCCTACAGAGCAACAAAGCACAGTGCTACTGGTTTCTCTCCTAATTTTATGATGTTCGGCCGGGAAGTGAGCGAACCAGTGGATCTGGTGGCCGGCCTACCTCCGGACCTTGACACCGCCCCGTCAGCCCCAGAGTATGTCAAGCACCTCAGAGAAAGACTGGAACTGGCACACCAAATCACCAGAGATGCACTGGGTGAATCTGTGGAACGTGCAAAGAGGCAATATGACAAGAATTGTTACCGTACACAGTACAAGATCGGTGATGCTGTGTGGTACCTCATAAAAGGCACCCGGAAAATACAGAACAAGGTCAGGAAGTTTCTGCCATCATATGAAGGACCCTACTTTGTCCTGGGGCAGTTGGACGATCTGGTGTATCGTATCCAGAAAGGCCCAAGAGCTAAAGTTAAAGTGGTTCATCATGATCAGCTGAAGCTTTATCGCAGCCGCGACCCACTGGACAACGCTTGGGCCCTGGAGCAGGCTCGGAGCTGGACACCAGAGGAGGTATTACCCCCAGCCTTGGACGAAGATCCTGTTGATCCTGTTCTGGGTCTGTCCCAGCTGTTCTCCACCGCAGAGGCTGAGGAAGCTTCCAGCTGCACCTCATCAGATCCAGCTGCGGACAGTTCACTCCCATCTGCTTCTCCTCACCTGGACCCTGTTTCTGCTCGGGGCCCTGAGGATAGTGGGGGTGGCCTGGGTGAACAACATCATCCGATCCATCGTTCTCAAAGGACGAGCCGCCAGCGGAGACCACCAGCCATGTATGGCGAGTGGGTGGTTCAATGAATGCAAGAATTGTTGGACAGTTTTCATTTTAAGTTGTGCCTTTAAGTTAAATGAGGACAGCTGTTTGTTACTGTTTAAGCTAAGTTGAGTTAAAAGTTGAAGAAAAAAAAATGTGAGAAGTAATGCTTTAATTGCCTTATCCACTGTGCTAAAAACCAAGAAAAAAAGGGGTATTTGTGCTACTGCTGTTGGTTAAGAGTAATTTGTTGAGTATACAGAGAAGTTAAGTTGTTAATTTAACTTATCGCTAGTTCAAGAGTTTGTAATAACTCATAGCCTGATATGTTTAATGGGTGTTATTCATACCTTTTCAGGATTTATTTCCCTCTACTGTAATATATGCACGTTAATCAAGTGGACTGCTATATGGTTGCATTTACGCTGTGAAGCTACACTTTTTGCTAATGCCCTACTTGCACTGGACTGCTGAATCCTCATAAAAAAAAAATGGACTGTAAACAAATGAGGACTTTATATACATGTGAGCTGATGTGTGTCCTGGTGCTGGAGTGGAATTCTGTTAAAATTTCCATCCAGAGTGGGGGTAGTGTTATAAGAGTAGCGTGGCCCCTTTAAGGGATAGAGCTGTGTGCATGTGCAGCCGTAACGTGTGAGTGGTAGAGCAAGAGAGAGAGAGCGCGGAGGATTGGAGCGAGTGCCTTGGTGAAAGACGACAGCAAGAGAGTTAACAGTGAATGTACAGTTTGTTGGCAAATAAAGGCTGTCACAGTTAAAGGACAAGCGGAGCCGTCGTGTGAGTTGTTCACCACCTGCTGCATATAAAGTAAAGGGGGTTAGCCCCGAAGTTAGAGCCAACTTCGGCCCTGGAGGAAACTCTCCCCTGTGCTTTCCGACTACGGTCTGGGAGTAGAACAGGAAAGGTTAACACTATCCACCTAATAAGGGTCCATCACCGTTAATACAGGCCAAACCGTAGGGTCTACCCCCAAATACTATACATCAAAACGTTTGTCTCGACGCCGTGAAGCGGGCTTTTTGTACTTGACCCCATTTCCAGTTACCCTGGCGACAAAATTAATCAAAAACCACTTCTTCAACACAAGTGACCTCTCCATAATTTGAAGCTTTGTATGTCGCTGGTCTTTGGTACAGTGGGCTAGGTGTTTGGCTGCCAACCAAGAGGTTGCAGGATCAAAACCTGGTGTGGCAATTACATTTTTACCCCAAATTTAATTTTCCTTTGAGTTTAAATAAGTATTTTTGAATTTAAATCAACACATTTCACCATTTTGATGCCTTTAACATTGTTATGGACGTATTTCATTTTTAATGTCTTCAACACAAGTGACATCTCCATAATTCAGAGCTTTGCATGGCACTGGTCTTTGGTACAGTGGATTTGGTGTTTGGCTACCAATGAAGAGGTTGCAGGATTGTAACCCTGTATGGCAAATTGAGAGTTTTACATTTTTACCCAACATTTAGTTTTCCTTTGGGTTTAAATAAGTATTTTTGAATTTAAATCAATACATTTCACCATTTATTGAAGCTTTTAACATTTTTATTCACATTTAATTTTTTCTTGCTACATTGAAGTATTTAATCGTGTTTTAATAACACCAATTTTCCATGCTGCTTCGATGCAGACCTTCTCCTGTTGGCTGGTTTTGATGAAGACAAATCCTTTTTACTGAGAAGATTTGATTTAAAATCCCCAAGCAATAAAAGCCTACAACCAAGGAACTCGGAAGCTTTGCCTTTGACAGTTATACGCACCACCAGGCTGGCACCTTCTTCAATTTCTTCAGAAATTGAATGTTTCTAGTATTGTTTGTTATTCAAACAATAAATTCTAGTCTCCAGATAGAGGAGACTAGAATTTAATTATTTGAAGACCAGATCAGAAGGAGTGTTTGGTATAAAAAAGTATTAAAAAAAGGAAACTTGCAACACCTGGGGGACGTGTAATGGTTTGGGGACGCTTTGCTGCCACAGGACATGGCCAGCTCACCATCCACTGAATCTGTTGTGAACTCTACCATAAATCAGAGAGCACTTCAGGTGCTCCTGTGAGACCGTCTGTACAAGAAACACAGCCCGTTGAGAGGCTTCGGCCTCTGAGCTTCTAAATTGTCAAAAATATAATTTCATAGTAGCTTAATTTGAGTCCGAGCATTTTAAACTTATCTTTGCCCGTTTATTTCTCCTGAAGTGTTCCTGATCCCACAGCCTCTGAATATCATATCCCCTTGACCTAATATGTGCTACATACAGTAAAAAATTATAAAGTATAGATATTTACCAGGTAAATAATAGTGCTTAAGCTTTGCTGAAATGAGCATTCTCACAGAACACATTTCTGTAAATAAAGGAATGATTTTTACACAAAATACTGACTTGTTTTTAGGTAATTTTTAATAAATAATATTGAATATCGTGTTTGAATTAATGTGCGTGTTGGAGGGTTCTGCCATGTCTTTGCAACAACATGGCTTTAATTCTTCAGAAAGTGACAACAAGGATTTTGGAAGAGGAACACCCTCAGATGCTCCCAATTAAAACACCCCCCAGTCATCCTGTTCAGCAAGTGCGACACAAATTAAAATCCTTCCAGCAAGTTAAAAAACTCATGTCTAAATATGGGAAAAAACAAACATTTTTAAGCTATGAAGTGGAGCACAAGCTCATTTGACCGTGAAAAGAAAATTGCATGCGGGTACAAGCAATAATAATAATCTTTTTTGTCACACCAGGAGGTTTGCTTCCGAGTTAATGTGTTTGCAATTAGTGGATGTTTTTGCCTGCCATAAAAAGACAGTTATTAAGACACAGTGCTGCAGTAGGAAGATTATTTCACATTCTTCTTGCTCCCTCTAATATAATTTCCTGTATTTTGCTGCTGCTGGGGAGTAGGCCCTATATATGTAATTTCATCATTACCCAAGCCTTGAATTTTGCTCCTTAACTTTTTTTTAGCATCACTTTAGGGCTCAGTTATGCTTTGAAGTCAGTAAGCTACCTTTATGGGTTTGGTTCACAGCCAAGACTGAAGCAGCAGGGATGGCAGTCTGCAGTCAGGGTTCTCAAAAGGTTCTCAATAGGTGGGCTGCTTCCTCCAGGTCAGGTGTCAGTCTTTGCTACAAGCCTCGGAGTTCTGCTATGGAAACATTCACTATACTTTTTGCATCTTCATCTTCTTCGTATTTCATGAAAGCCACATATTTCTATTTATGAAACTCTTTACATGTTGACATTGTTTTAACGCCACATTGAAACCTTTCCAGAGTTTGACCCCCACACACAAAAACACAAAACTATTTTCTAGTGTTTCACAGAAACAGGTTTCATTGTCCAGGGGGGCACCTTGACAACGACCGATGGAGATAGGAACCACATGGATGTTTTGAATGTTCCCTAAATCAGGAGAATTCAATATTCTAAGCTGCTGAAGAAAACTGATTTTTTTTTTTTTTTTTTACCCAGAGAAGTGACTTGATAGAGCCTAACCATCGTTCCCAGACAGACAGTTTGAACCATTCCACACCCAGACTTCAACCAACCTCCTCCACAGGATGAAGTAGAGCTGGTAAAATGTCCTGTTTAACTTTACTGATGTCAGTTGGCTGTGTTAATTATTTTAGACACTCCAGAGCAAACTTGGGTTAAAATATGTTCTTTACCTGAAAAATCAGTGCAAGTGAATAACAGTTTTATTCACCAATCACAATTTGACCAAATATTTGTTAAAGTAGACAAGCGCGTTTTGCTAAATATCAAGTGTTTCTTTTCTTTTGAAAATTCAATTGTCAGTAAAATTCTTATTAGACATTATGTGGGTGTTTTTAATTTCTTAAATTTGATAATTTTTAATGCCCCTATAAACTATGAATAAAAATCATTTTCCTCTTGAATTGCTGGCTTACAACACAAAGGTCTTAGGTTCGAATCCCGACTAGGCTGTTATGTTCTTCCCCTGCGTATGTGGGTTCTCTCTGGATCCTCCCCCTCTTCCTCCCACTTTCTACGATACACGTTTGGTTAATTGGCTTCTCTAAATTGCCTGTGAGAGTGTGTGCGTGCACACCATCTCTGTGCTGCCCTCTCTAAGATACTCAGATGGGTACCAGCCCCCTGCAATGCTGCATGGATTAAGCAGGTATAAAAAAACAAATGGAAGGATGTAACAATGAGCCACTGTTATATTTATATTACAGATACTACATGACTTTACTATTCGGCATCATTAAAAAAAGACCAACCTGGTAGTGGATTGTATTTCCCAGCTATATGAAAACTACTAATTGTTCATGTACACCTGGGTCTCATTCCTGCCCTGTGGAGCCTGGTCATATGTTTCATGGAAAAAAACATACGTACCTCTGACATGGTAAGTGAATAAACCATGCACGAAAACAGGAACTGAGGTGAAAAAAAATGACAACAGGTACTGATGAGTAAAAGTTTTAAATCTTTTGCTGTAGCAGAAGGCAGTTTGCTTGGCGAAGGGCTGGAGAGTGGTTCAATAAAGACTGTGCAGGCAAAAGTAAAGCATAGTGGAGGTTCCTCGCAAGTTTAGGGATTTGGTCAGGATTAATAGCGTGTTCAATGTTGAGGGATACAGGGAAAATACTTATCCATCATCCAGCACCATCAGGGAGGTGCATGACTGGCCCCAAATTTATTCTGCAGCAGGATAACGACCCCCAACCTTGCAGCCAAAGTCATTAAGAACTACCATCAGTGTCAAGAAGAAGGAGAGTACCTGGAAGGAGTGCATGGCTGGCACAATACCCTGATCTTAACGTCATCCAGTGTGTCTGGGACTACATTAAGAGACAGAAGGATTTGAGGAAGCCTACATCCACAGAGTTTCTGTGGTTAGTTCTACCAGGTTCTACCAAGCAAATTCCTTAAAAAGTTGTGTGCAAATGTGCCTAGAAGAATCGATGTTGTCTTGAAGGCAAATGGCCGTCACAGCAACTATTGATTGAATTTAAATCTCCATTCTGCTCATTCATTGCATTAATTATTCAGTGAAAATAAACTATGAACATTTCACACAGTCTTAGTTTACAGCATTTGTATACCAGCTTAAAAGGCATTTATATATATATATATATATATATATATATATATATATATATATATATATATATATATACACAGATATATATATATATATACATATATATATATATACACAGATATATATATATATACATATATATATATACACATATATATATATATATATATACACATATATATATATATATATATATATATATACACACATATATGTATATATATATATATATATATATACATATATATATATATATACACACATATATATATATATATATATATATATATATATATATATATATATATATATATATATATATATATATATACACACATATATATATAGATATAGATATAGATAGATAGATATATAGATATAGATATAGAGCTGGTGCAGGAAGCTGTAGCTGCCCGTCAGATTCTTCATGTAGAGAATCCATGGTAAATAGTAAATGGCTTGTACTTGTATAGGGCTTTATATAAAATTGTATCATATCATAAGTGGGACTGTAAGGGAAGGTGTTAGTTCCCTTGGGCTAAGATTATTGTTTGTTATAAGTACAAAACTACGAAGTAACATGCACAAAAGAAAAACAAACACTGGGATTTTTGTCAGTGTACCACAGAAAAGGCCAACTCAATAAGACAAGACACTTTACGGGACCATAAATCATTGACATTTATTTCCACCTTTTATACACTAAACATGCATATAAATAAAAGTAAAATAGATCATATAAATAGCTCTACAGTAATACAGTAACAATAAATATGGCTATACAGACTCTAGAGTAAATAAATAATAATAAAAAACTTCAGCATCAATGGCTGCGTAACACTGCAACACTCTCAAGTAATACTGTACACACGTTGTCTTTTTAACACATTTTTCAGGTAATTGTGCTATGTTGATTGCTTCTGTCTCTGGAAATGTGTCACCTTGCTCTCTGCTGTGCTTTTTTTTGTTTGGAAAAGTGTTTACAGTGTCAGGAGGACAAAGATCGAAAGACCTGGTCAAATCTGTACATAAACTATCACTTTTCCTGTTTTTCTTTATGTCAACAATAACCACGTACTATCTGTGAATGTGAGTTACCCCCAGAGAGGCTAACCAGTACACACACACACACACACACACAGACGGACACACGCTCACGCACGCACGCACACACACACACACACACACCTACGTATACTTCATAAAGCTATCTAAAAGAAAGTAGTTTGCTCCAGCTTCACATTTCTTGTTAAAAAAAAGGTAATTTCTTTACAAACGTGGCTCTCTGAAACTTATGGAGAGGGCTTTGTGAGGAGAGGGCACCAGGCAGTGAAGTATGACACAGCTGTGATTCACATGTACAGAAAAAACACCAACACTTCAACAGCCATGTCAAAAATATTACATACAGCACTTTAAAAATAGATTACCAAGAAACTGTGAATCTGAGTACGTGCAAAAGTAAACACACTGAATCTTTCACAAAACTCCCACGCACAATGTCCATCCTTTACATGATATACAATGAATAGTTAATGTTTATATTGATTACACAAGTATTTTTTTTGTCCTTCCCCATCCTCCATTTTATATCAAAGTGCTAGGTGGCATTGTCTTATGCACTGTGTTTTCACTGTTTAATTCCCATCAAGGAATCTTAAATGCTTATGTCTAGATTAAGCCAATTGTATCAGTAGGAAATGCAGAAAGTTAACGCATTGCCAGAAGCTGTAAATGTCAAGCAAACGAGCAGGTGGGTGGGACTGAAGCTCAGGCTGATGATCATATACAGTGAAAAACTATTTCCTACCTCACAGATTTCTTCTTTTTACACTTAAATGTTTCAGGTCAAACTAATTTAAAATACAGTCAAAGATAACCCGAGCAAAAAAAAAAAAAAAAAAAAAAAAAAAAAAAGCAGATTTCAATTAATGGGTTTGATTTATTAATTGAATAAAGGTATCCAACCTAATCTGGTGCCATTTAAAACAGTAATTGCCCCCTTGAAACATCATGAATAACTGATATTAAGCGCATTTTTACTTGAATTTCACTAGCCACGCTTAAGACTTATTACTGTCAGACCTGTGCAATTAAAAAAATATCCTCTCAAGGAGAATCTGCCTGACAACATGATGTAGGGCAAATGATATGTATAGAAAAACTGAACATCATGCCACTATCTCAAGAAATTCAAGAACAGATGAGAATGAAAGTCATTGAAATCTATCCGTCTATAAAACGGTAACAGAGCCAATAAAACTCTTACCTTTGGGAACTCTGGCAGACTAAACTGAGAGCCTGTTTCCAGTAATATGGAAAACATTGAACAGTGGTCAACCTTCCCAGAAATAGCCCGCCTACCAAAAATTACTTAAAGAGTGCCTCGGCAATTTATCCAACAGGTCACAAAATAACTTAGAACAGTGTCTAAAAAACAACAGATTTGTATTGCCTCCGTGATGCGTATGATTTATCACTGAAACTGTTGTAACAGTTTCCTATCTTGTTGTATATGCTGGTGTTTTAAAAAAAACCCTGTTATGTGTAAAAGAAGGATTTTTTTTGTACAGTATAATCCTGTAATGTCTTTTAATTTTGTGTGATGCTTTTGATACTCTGCTGATGCTGATGTCCATGCATATGGTAGATGAATGGGGTGAAATTCACAGTGCCCTGCAGTATTATCACTGGCTATGTTGCTTTTCTATGACAATGACATGTTTTTTTTTTTCAACATAAGGGCCATCTGTGCATTTGGGAATAACACTTTATTGGAGCCCCTTAGTGATCAAATAATCAGTAACCAAATAAATCAGACAACAGGTAATGGCATAAAATTCACTTCTGTTGTCTCCATTCCACATACTACAGGTGTATACACCATCTGCCTAGCTTGGCTTTAGTTTAAGTGATATTAATTTTGAGTGACTGCTGGGACATCTAAGTCACAGTTGCCTTGTTTCTGCAGTAGGGCTGAACAAGTGCTGTATATATGACCTTAGAGAGTTGTGCCGTTTTTCAACAGATTCAAAAAATGTGTCGCAGCCTGGTTTAGACAGTGTCCAACCTGTTTATTCTACAGAGTTAAATGTGTAGAAAAGGCGAGGTGGAAGGGTAATCTTACTGTGGCATCATGTCTTCTGATGACTTTGAAAGAAAAGGCTGATCGAAAATTTTGTAATTTTAAGAAAGAGACTGGGCAAAAACGGCATCCATCTGGGAGTTCAAAAGCTAAAACCATTTCAAAACAAAATATAAATGCGTGCCTCTCATTTACCAATAAATAAACAAAAATCATTTTTTGATAATCTCCAAGATTGACAAGAAAAAAGTGAAACATTTTGGATGGGTGGAATGTCAATGAATGACCATCTCGCCTACACCTAATACAGCATTTTAGAACCCTTACTGACAGAGAAACACAGCGTAATATCCTGGGGCTTCTTTTCTGCCATGAATTCTACCGTCTCTCAGAAAATCCTGAAGTTATGCAACACAGTGATCTAAAACAGAGCAGGAAGTACACCTCTAAATGGCTAAAAAAAAAAAAAAAGCAGAAAAATAATCTGAAGGTTTTGAAATGGCCTAGTTAAAGCCTGGACTTAAATCTGATAGAGAGAATTTGGCATGTCCTCAATTAGGTTGTTAATGCCCAACAACCCTCAAGTGTCTCTGAATTTAAAAGAGTTTTGCAATGTTGAGTCCACCGAAATTATTCCACAGAATGTAAAAGACTTACCAGCATTCAAAATCTTGATGGTATTTGTTGCCACCAACAACAAATGCCAGTTATTAGGTTTAAGCGGCACTTTTCACACAGGACTTGGTTGGTCTGGAAACCTTTTTTTTTAAATAACTGAAAGCATCATTAAAAACAACTTTTTGCAATTACTCGGGTTATCTTTGTTTGATAGTAAAAATTATTTACAGGTCTAAAATACGTAAGTGTGACAAAAAAAAAAGCAAAAACAGCAAAAATCTGTAAGGGGGTAAATACGTTTTCACAGCACTGTAAATATCATATGAAATAAAGCATTTTAGAGTAGGAAAAGAAAGTTTAGACAAGAGTTTAGTTTCAGTGGCTAAAGCTAGCTTTCACAGCATTGTCAGTGGTAACCAAAGTCCTTAAATACATCATCATCTAGATCTTGTGCTGTATCAATAATAACTGATGATACAAATAGATAGAAATCTTGTGAAAATAGACAAAAAACAGTGAGAAAACTGTAAACTGTAAAAACAAGAAGAGGAGTCATGTCTGTGCTTTTGCCTTGTATTTAAAACCCAGGCACATGGCAGTACGCCTCTAAGGAGGACAACAGGATGTAGATGAACCAGAGGGAGAGGAACAAGAAGGATGTGAGAAGCTTGGCTGTCCGTGGGCCCCCAAGCTCGCCGCCCGAAACGCCGGGGCGCCTGCGGTAGAGCAGCACGACCACACACAACAGCGCCATGATGGTGAAGAGGGTGACGGAGAACGCCAGCGAGCCAGGGTTCACCTTGAAAGTCTGACCTTTGGAGTTCCAGTAAACGGCGGCGATGGTCCACGCCACGCCGATTCCCAGGAAGACGTTCACAGCGTTGCTGCCTGTCACGTTCCCGATGGAGGCGTCAGCATATTGGTCCTGGATGGCGGCCACTTTACTGGCAAATGTGTCTGTAACAGAGAAACATGTCAATCGGTTCCATTTAGTGGAGAAAAAACTGGGTGCAAACATCGGGTTAGAATAAATATGTTTAAAATGGAACTACCAGCTGATGAGAAATCATAAGAAATGCCAGTGAAGTACGTCTTTGAGTCACCTTGTACGACTGGAACAGCCTCAGTGGTTCCCAGCATTGATTCTCCTGAGAATCAAAGCTGTCTGTGAACTTTGGTGACCTATTGATGTAGGCATTGTCTTTCTTGGGCAGACTTTTTCAATCAGGATAGAAATTCGTCATTGTGGGACGGTGGTGATTGCTCTTAGTAACTCAGTTTCGATTTGCAGTGACCCTTCTCCCTACAGGTACAAGGTGGTTCCATCTATGCCTACAAAATGTTTCCAACAAAGAATATTATAACCACTAAGTCACATCAGCACGAAGTGAAGGGACTGTGTTTTCTCTTCACTTTTCGTCTTATCCTTTGATGGTCAAATCACACGGCTCATCGTTCATCGGCAAGACACAGTTCACACGCTGTGAATGGGGGTTCCAGTAGACCAGACAATTATACGACAATTTTTATATATGGAAGACTCTGAACAGGGGACAGGGTGTTGAAGTTGTCCCAAACTGAATATACCTCAGACACCTGGTGTACACTCGCAGTTCCCTTCATTGTGATTCGTGTATCGTGTATTCAGGCGACCAACCAGAAAAGCAGAACATAAAGGGAAAAACGACGAACTGCCTGGATCTCTGGAAATATTAAGAGACTGATCGGTATCTTGCTCAGTAATAAAGTACCCTTAATGAGGCAAAATCTAAGTTTTTGTCTGATGTAATTTTTAACTGAAGTCACTGTCAAAGGATTTTTTTTAACACAATCTACTTTTTAATTAATCCATCAGGATAGAAAGTAACATAGAAAGTACATAGAAAGGATTCCTAATTCAATGTATAATTCAATGCTCTTTTGTGTCTCTGCTCTGTCTTTTCAACCCCCCAGTTAATTGTAGAAGATGGCCGTTCACGCCGAGCCTGGTTCTGCTGGAGGTTTTCCTCCCTGTTAAAAGGGAGTTTTCCTCTCCACTGTCGCTTCAAGCATTCTCTGTGTAAGGGATTGCTGCAAAGCCATGGACAATGCAGACATCTGTTCACTGTGGCTCTACACGCTTTTAAGAGGAGTGAATGCCGCTCACTCCTCTTGCAATCTGTTGCAGGAGAAGTTGTATCAAACCATCCGTCTGTATGGTTTGATTGAATTTGACTTTGTAAAGTAACTTGAGATGACATGTGTTGTGAATTGGTGCTATATAAATAAAAATGAATAAAATTTAAATAGAATTCTTAAAAAACTTCACTTTGGTCCTAAAGTTTATCATTTAGAACAATTTCTAATTTTCTTTTATTGTCAAGGTTTTAGAAAAAAATATGTTCTTATTCAACCTTAAACCTTTTTAAAGAGTGATAGCATCTTTGAAAATGTTCAGTCCGGCTTTAGATAGGACATAGTACAGAGACCGTTTTATAAAAAATACACAACGACTTAACTATTGATCAAAAGTTCCCCGTGGTTCTGTTTTTTTTTGGACCTCACAGCAGCCTTTGACATTCTGGATCAATCTCTTCTCCTATCCTGATTTAAGTGCTACGTTGGCATCTAAGGGACTGCACTGAAGTGGTACATCTCAGATCTGACAGACAGACCTTCCTCTGTCATGATTAGTAATTTTACCTCTCCTAGTGCTCCTCTTTCACGTGGGGTCCCGTAAGGCTACCATCTTGGCCCCCCTCTATTTTCACTTTATAGACTGCCACTTGGAGCTATTATAAATCAGCACCACGTATTCTTCCACTGCTATGCAGATGATCTAAATATCTATTGTTCTTTGGAGCCAAGTAGCAATAAAGCTCTCCATTCTCTTTCTAAACGAATAAAAGACTGATTGTAGTTTATGTGGCAGCAAAGCCACTACAGATGTCAGTGCTTTGACATTTCATCTAAAGAACACTGGTAACATTTTTGAGGTGGTCATTGATTAGGATTTTATATTTAAAAATCAAATTGTCACTGTTTTCAGGACAGGTCTTTTTCAGCTGCCTCTTTTGGTTAAAGTTAAGCTTATTTCAAATTGTTCCGACTTGGAGAAGGGAATTAATTCTTTTATTGACTGTAAGAAACCTCTGCTTGTTGTCTGCAGCTGGTTTAAGTAGAGGAGAAAACAAATCTGTGAGATGAGCATGATTGAGGCGCAGCGGAAAGGCCGGGCCGCAGGGGTGGTCCATAATTCTTAATTACAACGTAGCTGGAGAGAAGGGGAGGAATCCAGACAAAATCATGACAAAAAATTATTTTAAACTTTTACTGTTCATTTCCAAATCTCTAAATAGCCTCACACCTCCTTATTTATCTAATCTTTTAAGAGTCTGCATGCATGGTTGGTCCTGGAGGTCATCCTGACGGCGTTTATTGGATGTTCTGAGGACTAAGTTTCAACGATGGGATGACTTAGCCTTTTTGGTGGTGGCACCCGTACTCTGGAACCAGCTCCCTTTGGATCTTCATGTCATCACTGAACTGGGCCTTTTCAAAAACAAATTGAAGATGAATTTGTTCAGAAAAGCTTTTAATCTTTCTTTGCACATTGTTTTTTTTTTTAAATCAATTATTTTGTTCTCTGTGAGAAAGTCCTTTGGTGTAAACTTATTATTATTGTTTTTTTTTTTTTTTACTTTCGGTGTGGTTGGCTTTCATATTTCGCAAGTTGAACTATAACTTTTAACAAAGCAACACGTGACGATCATTGCTCTTATTGAACAGAAAGGACTAGGGCAGGATGTAGCTCAGACCCGGAAATGGAGGAAAACTATTACAGATGTCCTGCATGCTGCACCTCTGTTTTGCATATTTGTTTTGTTAGTACAGGTGCTAAATTATTGTGGGTGTCAAGAGCGGCTAAGTAAGCGCAGGTTTCGTGATATTTTATTTCTATTTATTGAATTTTGTTGAAAAATTCGTCCTGCAAGCTGAAGGAATCCCACAGCACTCTTTCAGCAGCGTTTCTAAGCAACAGGCATGATTTCAGAACTATGTTCACTGCTTTGGTGGCTTGTTAAGTCTAAAGAGACAAATGTTTTCTGTGGTTTGTTCAGATTCACACCAGAAGCGAACCACACCACAGACCAGTTCAAAAAGTGGATCTTGGTGCGGTTGTTTGCCTCAGTGTATTCACATCTCCACAAAAAGCTCGGACCAAGGAGGGAAACATGCTCTGGTCCTTTTTAAAGCGGGCCAAAGGTGGCAGGTGTGAATACACCCACTGAGATGGCTGACAACACACAGTTACAACAGCTTTATAGAAACCTCTACACCTTTTACATCGTCTTTTTGGCAGCGTTTAAAACTAAGAAACACTGACAGAGAAGATATGAGGGATGTGTAGCTATGCATGGTGACAATACAGGTACTGGCTAAGTTTTACTAGCTAATGATGGTGAAGTTTTAGTTATTTTATAGTATTTTTTAATGGATTTAAAGTTAATTTGATCATTTGTAGCTCAAAATCTAAATTGCTTAACTCGTCAAACCGGCACTGATTAATTATATACTTGAGGCCTCTGAAACTTTTATTCTTGTTTTCAAAGCACAAAGAGACTAGAGGCCAGCGAAGGCCTCTATGAATGTTGCCCCCCCCCGCCATAATGACCAAGATCATGAAAGATTTTCATTTCACTACTTGTGAAATTCAGCTTTAGGTTGATAGCAGGTTATTTATTAAAGGGCTTCAAACTGACAACGTTTGGGAATGCATATGTATAAGGGTATATCACAAATGTGAAGCATAATTTTGTTTTAAATAAATCTCAGAATAAGCTAAACAAAGCTATCAACTTTCTTCAAATGACTTAAGACTGTCTATAATTTGTCTTCCATTTTGCATGCTTTTATTCCGCACTCATCTATAAACTTGAAGAGAGAGGGTTACTAACAAGCCTTTCAAAGCCTAATTTAAACACTCTTGTTGTGCCTCAGAGACAAAATGATTTAGGAAATGGTGAGATGGAAATACAAACTGATCGCACATGAGGAAATGTGTTTTCCTTTGTTTACAGCTTGTTAAGGCGCTAAACGAGAGCTTCGGAGATAATTCCTCTGACAGCTCAGGAGGAGGAGAGGTTGCATAAGTCTCCCCAAGCAGCTGCTTCTGCGCCACAGGCACAGAAAACCCTGAGAGAATACATAGCAGGTGTACGTGTGAGACGATTTTCAGCAAAGACACCCACCTGGAACAGAGGTGCCAAGGGCAACAAACACCACAGCAGTGACTGAGTCTTTCAGACCGACGGTGCATCCGAAGTGCGAGGCCAAGTCGCCCGTCACAGCTGTCAGAACGCCGATAAGGGAAATGGAGACAAAGAAGCAGGCCCAGCCGTTCCAGTATTCGGTTGGGGGGACAAAAGCAAAGAGAACTTTCCAGAAAACCGTCAGGAAGTGCATGATGTAATCAAAACAGGAAGGCAGACGTTCTTCCCCACTCTCCTCTTCATCGTCATCACCTAGTAAAAGCAAATGAATGAAAAGCAAATGACAGCAGGAATTATTTTACAATGTTTTTCTTAGGTACTTTTAACCTTGTTTCATGTTGTCATAACACACTATCGACTTTCAGTGAGCAGATAATGTAGATCTGTCCTTGCCCTGTCTGGCCAGGCTGAATGAATGCGTGGTGATTAATATACTTCTGTTGTTATCTTTCTGATAATGTATCAGAAGAAAATTTTATCTCCATAGGGGAATTTTCCTTGCAGCCATATGAAAAACACAAAAAACACAAAGACAGATATAATCAGTGTACAACATTGACAAAACAAAAACTGTAAAGAAAACTTCAGGGAAAACATCAGACATCAATTAAAAACGATCATCAATTAAAGACGATCAGAGCAAAAATGACTAAGCAATCACACCCAATATCATTTTGAATTCCTGCGAATATTGGCCTGAGTCATAAAAGTGTTTTTCCATCTGTTGGTTCTTGCTTTAGGCTCTCTGAATCTCTTTCCAGATGGTACGAGCTCCAACTCGTCATGAAGTGGGTGATAAGGAGGAGCGGAGAATGTTTGTCGCCTTTTGTGTGACTCTCTTTAAAAACGTTTCTGTTAGACCAGGTAATTTGGTACGAATGATTTTGCTGGCCACATTCACTATTCGCTTCATCCTGTTCTTGTCTCCTACTGATAGGTTGCTGAACCCACTGATGAAAGCAAATGTAGGGACGCATTCTATCATGGAAATGTAGAAAACGGTCATAAGATTTTTTTACACATCCCAAATTGATTTAATTTGCAGAGAAAGTACAATGTTCGGTGTGCCTTCTTTTGCTGACCTTATCAGAATTTTCGCTGAGTGTTCATTTCTAGGCAGTGACGACGCCCAGGTACAGAACATGCTTCGCAGGTTCCCCCTTAATGAGAACTAATGGTGGTGGAATGGGCTTCTTCCTAAAATTTATGGACACATCTTTTGTTTTAGTGACATTTAGTTTTAAGTGGGAGTTGTCACACCACATAATAAAATCCTCCACCACCTGACTAGGTGAATCACCCTCTCCCTGTACCAGGCTGACAATAACTGTGTGATCCGCAAACTTCAAAACTTGTTGCCCTGTAAATTGTTGTACACTGTTAGTGTTATCAGGATGTCATAGTTGAACTAAATAGGATTTAGACCTGACTTGACCGATGTGTCATCAATGCGCTGTAGGAGGTTACCAGTACCGTGACATCAGCCACAGCAATTATACCAATTCACTGTTCACACAAACAAGCAGTCTCTGCATGTTGCTAGTCACCGTCCCTTTTAAAACCAGTCTATCCTCAAGAACAAAACAAGGTTCACAATAATTACAGCTGCAACCGTCAGTGGCCAAAGTATTTTTACCGCTTTGCAGAGAGACAGCAATAGCCTCCTTTTCTGTTCTTCGGTAGCTATTTTAACGACGTATATCAGGAGTCAGCTGTTGCCAAGGCAATCCATTCAATTCTAAAGTTAAATTAAATGATGGATTCATAATATCATAAAATGATAGTTATAACAAGGTCTTGTACTAGGAGATGGTAAAATACCACAATATGTCTATGTTCCCAATATAGCACAAAGTCTATACAGCTGTTATTCCCTATCTGAAAAAGCAACCAACATTGAAGGCAACAACTGACATTTGCGATAACTGGCACTAAGTCTTTAAGGAGGAATATGGAGACATTTTGGCCAAACTCTTGGCCTACAATAGTTTTATTTCCGGCACGTTGGAGAGATTTTAAGCATCAACAACATGTTTAAGGTCATATCTCAATCTAATCTAAGTTTAGACTTTTACTAAGCCACTACAAAATACGTTTTGTATTTATCTCCTCAGAGGTGGAGATTGAGCCAAAGGTCACAACTGATGGCTAGACATTATCCTTCGGGATTTTCAAGCAGAATTCATGGTTTAATTAGTCATAGCAAATCATCCAGGTTCGGAAGCAGCCAAGAAGCATGAGACAATTTCCCTACAGCCATCATTTTTGGCTGAGGTATGATTTTATGTCTCACTAATGCTGTTAGTTTGCTAAATGTAGACACACCGAACATTTTCTTATTTGGTCTCATTAGCCCACTAGATAAAGTATTTTTCCTAATGTTATGAGAGCCATCTATATGTTTTATCTTATTTCTTTGGCAAATGTGAGATGGACATTTGTGCTCTTTATGGTCACTATATTTTGTTCGGTCTCTTTAGATTCTGTTCAGGGTTCTTTTGTTACCTCCTGGATGAACCATCAGTTCTCTCTTGGAGTTATTTTGGTAGACCATCCACTCCTGGGCAGATTCACCAGTATTCCAGCTTGTTCTCCTTCTGTGAATAATTGCTTTCGCTCTGGTTTACTGGGATTCCAAAGCTAGACATGACAGCATAAACTTTTCCTGATGTGTTCTTAAATTTCTTTAGATTAGGGTGTGCAATGATGCTTTTTGTAGTTGTTTATCCTACTTCCTGTTGATTACTGATTACTCAGTAATCAGTAATCACACCTAAGTGTGGAAAGTGAAACAGACAAATCTTTTAAAAAATAAATAATTGCAGTTAAATCATGTTTTTTAACGGTGAAACAACGTTTTAGGTATGGCCAGGCGGATTTAGTCAACTACAATATTTAGAATGATAGATACATACACATATAGATACAAATACAAATACACAAGCAATGAATTGAGACTTCAATCAAACACACCTTATTACCTCATTATTTGTTATCAGTGACTCATGAGGGACAACTAATTCATACAAACTTTTAAATCTTCATCTTTTTAATTTTTTATATAACTTTGAACGCTATAATGGAAAAAAAAAAACACTGTAACCCTTGTTCATCGCCTGTTTGTTTGTCTCTTATGTATACTCCTAGCTGGAGTGGCAAAAAATAAATTTCATCATGGTAACACGCGGTGACAACAGTGGCGTCTCTGGCATGATAAGTTAAGTCGGGCACAAAAACTTAACACCTATTTTTACTTATTTATACGTCAGTAGCTCACTTTGGTTGCATACAAAGTTCTTATGAAAAATTATGTCCTGCTGACGTATTCGTTATTATTTTGGTGGTTTAAGCTTTGTTTTTCCTCAATTTGTTAGTAAATAAAGCATTACATGTTTATTTTTGATAACAGAGGAAGTACAACACTACGCATGCGCAGCAGGGGATAAAACAAGGAAGCGGCTAACGGTTATTAGCATCTTCCAGCGAAACAATGAAGAATTGTCCAAGATCCAATGGAAAAAAACGCAAAAAAATATAGTATGAATGTTGGTTGGGTGGACGCGTTAAATGTTCTCATATGAGGCTCTTAAAGTTTTTGTAGCTCGTTGGTCATCGATCATGCTGAGCTGCCGCTTTACTACAGGGCATTGCAGAGAGTCAGGCTCCGTCCGACATTATTTAATACTGTTTTATTATTTAAGTAAACCGGCATTTAGATAGTTCTGTGATACTGCCAGTAGATGGCGTCACATCTGCTTATATCTGGTCATCTCGACTGGTGCTGGGGCTATTTTTAACCACAAAAAGGAATTAAAACACTAACAGGATGGAGGCTTGGTGTATATAACGTTATTTTATCATGATCCAAACGGTTTTAGTCCTTTTTTTTATAAGCATATAACGTGGCTATATACCTTTAAGCTAACCCTACACTATAAAACGTTTCCTATAGAATAATTCTGTTTTTAAAATAGAACAGTAAGGTAAAGCTGTTTTGTTAGGCCTAGGTATTTTGTATTATCATCCGCAAACATCGGTACAAAGCAGCACAATGGTAAAAATGTCCTCAGTGCTGGCAGTGAAGGTGGAGCAGGCTTTGCTGTTACAGGTTATTTGGTTCTCGCTCAGTCTAGATAAAGTCCAGCAAGCTGAACTTTGTCCATTGTTATTTTAAAATACATAAATATAATCACAAATCTGTGTCTTTACCAACGAAATTCAGATCATTTCCTGAAGATGTATTTTCTATTCCGTTGCATATTCCAGGGAGAATTCACAAAAAAAGTTAAATCTCTGTCATTCTTTTGCAGCTGCTTTGCACATATTGTCTTCAGTATTATGCAATGTATTCAGCACGTCGCTTGCTCTAAATATGTACAGATGCAAACTGGTCTGATTCTGCTGAATCCAAAGAATTTTGATGTTGAATAAATGTCGCAAAACACATGTATAAATGAATAAATGCATGGGCAGGCTTTCCCCTAAATGCATGCTTTATAAATCATTTGAATTTGAACAAGCAGCACCAGCATAGGAAGGCGCTATTTGCTCAAGTGAGTTCTTTTAGTCGCAGACCTGCCTTTCTTTCTAGTTTGAGAGGATTCTGGTTTGTGCAGTGATTTTTTTAAGATACTGAGAAAATTATGGTATTAACACGAGATAACATTCTAGTTATTACAACAAAATGAAAGGCTATGTTGTGGAAACAGGACAATCTTTTGGGTCATCCAGAGATTAAAAAAAGAAAAGAAAAGAAACAGTTTTTCCCAAGACATTTTTTGATGTGAGATTTCAGGGCAACATGCCTATACTCTTTGAGGACTGATATTTTCTCTCATTACAATTAGGGACTGCTAAACAATAATACAGGGATGCTTGCTTAAAACAGTGTTATAATTGTTTAGATATTTCATTTAATAGAAGCAATACACAGTAAAACAACGTGGAAACAGCTATAGATTCCTTTTTGTAGCCACACTGCAATGTGTTCTGATAATAATAAGCTAATTTTATAGCTGAAACGGTTGCTGCTCATTACCATAGGTCCACATGCTTTTAACACGTGTAAATAACTTTGTGAATTTGCCTATCTGACTACAAATTATGTTGACATTAGGCTGCAACAAAGAAAATTTAAACTATAATGCTGCTTTGTGCAATTCGGGTTGTTGTCTGGGTGCTTTGCGTGAGAAAGTCTAAAAGATTCATAAAGCTGGCCTTTGAAAGAGCTAAGTAGCAACAGCCAAATAAATTGTCCAGACAGAGTTGGCCCGTGCCACTTTTATGGCGGGCCTCATAAGGAATTCAGCACATAATGCATTTTTAATCACCTGTCTGCTTCAAACAGATGCAGCAAATAAACAGGGAAATTGCCGTAGGGTGTTAAAACTTTAAACGGAAACATTTGGAATTTTAACAAAGAAACGTCAAAGAAACTGAAGCACAACAAGCAGCCGATGGACCTGGTTCAAACCGCACGTTTAGCCATGTACAGATGTTTGGTTTCAGGACTGTGCGGCTCACCTGCACTGACGGTGACAGCGCTGACAAACTGCTCCCTCCAGCTGCTGCTCCCCACCACCAGCGCCAGGTTGGTCTTCTTGATCAGCTTGTCCACCGTGCTCTGGAGACAACCACGGAGACAGAGACAGCAGCGTTTACAGGTATGAGAAACACATTATCAGCGCAAGCTTAGCAATAAGTGACACAGGGGACACTGACGATGTGACCGAGAGTACAATTACCAGCATCTCTCATCCCACTGTGGTGCACAGTGAGTCACAAAAGCAGATTTGGAGGGAGGTTTGGATTGGGCTTTATGCCAGCACAAAGCTGGCCCACAGGAAACAGAGCCAGGGAGTGGAGCCGCGAGTCTCAGAGCTGTATCGCGTAGCAGCTTAAACGCTCTTAAATAGTCTTAAAGGAGCACAACAGCCAATTTACACCAAGGCATCAGTTTACGAAGCAATAAAAACCTGTGAACACAACGTGTCCTGTGGCTGTAACGTTAGTAACAATAAGGCTGATGTCATGATGATGTAATCAGGGGGTCTCAGATTGGATTAGCAGAGTGCACTATATCTGCAACCAGAGGCTGCAGATATAGATTTTCTACTAAATGGACACCTTCTTTGAAAGTCTGAACCCGCAGTATCTGCCTTTTCTGCATTAGCAGTTCGCTTGTTTTCACCACAAAATCCCATCTGTACATTTCTGCAACAATTTGATTAGTTGATCTGATTTTTTTTAACTTGTTTAAATGTTGATGTTGAGCTAAAATGTATACGAATCAGTCCTCAGGCAGAGGAATTAGTTAGCAACATGAACATGCTTCATAATTCATCACGAATCCTTGGTTGAGATAAAATATTCATCCTTGCTGTCAAAGGGAAATTATTGCACCTTGATAAAAAAAATAGGGTCATATTTGGAGCCATTTGTGTTACTTCCCACTGTGTCTATAGATTGAATGGCTGGTTTTAAGTTACCTTGAATTCATAGGATTCCTCAATGACCACCTCCAGCTTAGTGTGCTCTCCTAGAACAGGGCAGCCCATCTTTGACACGTCCTCTGGTCCCACCGCCGTTTTATTGTCGTTAGTGTCCCCTACACAGAGTAGCAGATGCAGAAATGTAGAATTTCCTACATTATAGCATGAATCGACCTGTTGCCTTTACCATAGGGAGAAGAAACAAGCCCAGTTTTCCCATGAAACAGTCTAATAGTCTGAGTCAGTTTCTTTTACTATTCATCTTGACTGGATGGAAAGAAAGTCAGTCATAAATGTCACTCCTCTTTCCAGATGTCAAACTCAAAGCCGTTTTCAGAACATCATCAACAAGAAAGACATGTTGCTAATGGTATTCGCATACTTGAGTGGGCTTTATTGGGAATTTTTTTAAATGATAGTCTAAGTAGAAAATTATATGTGGTTCTCAATTCAAAAAGTCTGAAAGGTGTGCATTTATGTTCAGCTCTCTTTGATCGGATTCTCTTAAAAAAAAAATCCATGCTGCCAGCTGCCTAAACCCCGCCGTTCTATGAAGCTGTCAGCAGTTTGTTAGAGAATACATAGCAAACATACATCTTAAAGGCCGAGGACCAGAGCAGAAAAGTCAGACAGGACGTTGTAGTATGACACACGTGCAGACTTACCGAGACAACCATCCACCTAAACTGTCGGGTGGGGCAAGGAGAGCATTAAATCAGAGAAGCACCAGAGGGCCAAGGGAGCTCCAGAGGAGCTGCAGAGATGCACAGCTCAGGTGGGAGAATCTGTGGGCCACTGCAGAAAGGGAACTAAAAGTAATGAGCATAGTTGCTCTTAATTTGAGCAGGAAAATAAGATTATCTGCCAACGGAATTAGCATTTTGACCCCTAAAATAAGATACTTTGATATACTGCACTGAAAAAAGACAATTGAGATGAGGTTTTCCTATTTTGAGTGCAAAAATCTTGTTCTATTGGCAGATCATTAAAACTCGCCCGCTCAAATCAATGATAAACACTGATTTCAAGAAAATTGTACTTACTTTTAGTTCCCTTTTTGTAGACCACTATCTGTTGTGCACTTCACAAATCAGTTTTTTTTATGGAGGCAATGAGAAAGCCGTTCTTTAAAGAAAGTCCTGAGAACTCCCATTTGCAGGTCAACGCATACCATGTAGGAGGCATGTGGAAGAGGGTGCTCTGGCCATACAAGACCGATATTTTATTTCCGGCCTATATGCATATGGGGTGACAGTGGCACAGAGTTAGTCCCGGCAGGCTGCCGGTTCGATCCCCGTCTCAGTCGTTGTGTCCTTCATCCGAAGAGACTTCATCGGTATTGCCTGCTGGCGGTGGTCAGAGGGCCTGCTGGCACTGATGTATAGCAGCCTCGCTTCTGTCAGCCTGCCCCAGGGCAGCTGTGGCTACTAACATAGCTCACCACCGTCAGGGAGAGAATGTGTGTGTGTGAATGGGTGAATGACTAAACTGTAGTGTAAAGCGCTTTGGGGTCTCAGACTACTTAAAGTGCTATACTAGTACAAGCCATTTACCATAATGTTATGTGTGGCAGAGAACATCTCCTGAATTCACCATCTTGACCATCGAACATGGAGACAGCAGTATAATGTTATAGGGGCTGCTTTCTTCAACAGCGACAGGGAAGCTGCCTCGGAATTGATGTGACAATAGATGAAGCTAAATACAGGGCAATCCAGTATATAAATACGTAAATATGTAAATATGGTTAGACGCTATAAAATACCTAAGAGACTCACCTTCTAGGAAAATAACAACCCTAAAAAAATATCAAAGGTACGTTGGTAAGGTTTCGATCAAAGTTTATCCTTATGTTTGAATGGCCTAGTCAAAGTTCAGATTAAACCATAACTGACTGTAGCAAGACATGAAAGGTGCTGACTTCACATTTCAGTCTCAAGAAGGGCAAAGCTGGTAAAGACAAACCAAAAAAGGACTGCAGCTGGTCTTGCAGCAAACTTTGCTGTAACACTTTTCAGATTTTTATGTGTAAAAAAAAAAAAAAAGCAATGCATTATTTTCCTTTCACTTTACAGTCATGCACTACTTTGCGTTGGTCTGTCACAACAAATTAAAAATTATTGACATTTGTGGCTGCAACGTGAACAAATTTGGAAATGTTTACCTAGTGAAAATACCTTTGCAAGAGCCAGAAAATAACGAACAGGCCACAATGAGAGGAAATAATGTCAAAAGAGAAATGTTGCACCCAAGTATTTAAAATTAAATATAAAGAAAAGCTGATTAAAAAAGAAACCTGTTGCTCCTCAACTCACCGTGTCTCTGTCCCACCTCCAACAGAATGGGCTCCTCCAGCACAATCGTGAACGTCTTGTTCTTCTCGTATTCCTCATCGTCGATGATCTTAACGTTCAGCACCTTCCTAGGGACAGACAGGAAATTGACAAAACAAAATAATGAACTGAATGGTTATCAAACTGATTGATTAGCTCCCTAAAGGACATTCTTTGAAAATAGCACACAGACACTTGACAATGTTGATGAGGTTGATGTCTGATTGCTCAGATTCAGATGAAACTATTGTTTTAGCCTACACAATGAATCATGAAACTGTTAGGTAAGAGGATGGAAGCTGAAGAGCTCCAAAAAAATATCCCGTAATGCCTGGCAAACCAGGATTTTTTTCCCAGCACTCCACAAGAGGGCGGACTCCTTCTACATCATTAAGTCCATTAAGGCACTAGTATAGCAAAATAGCCCACACCCCTCCCACACACTTCAAATCTTAATTCTGACGATCAGATAAGTTCTCTGCGGAAATTAAGAGCCGCTTTTTGAGAAAACCCAGCAGATGAAAGCAAACTCCTAATCCGTACCCAGAAATGCGTTTCTTACATCTGAATGCAGTACAAAACACGGGGTGTCAAGCTGTGACCACCATATTTTCCCTCAGCCCGCTTCACTCTCCTACGCTGTCACAGCCCGTCTCTCTCCCTCTCTCTCCCTGCATCTCCCTAATGATATGTGGGTGGCTGTCTATTTCTGTCTACACACATACACTCAGGGTCTGACAACGCGCAGGGAGAGCGTTCGCTTGCAGAACACAGGATTTTTTATTTTAAACACCAATGATCACGTCATTCGCTGTTTAATGTCAGGGAGAGTCATGCCAGTGGGAGCAAAGTGAATCGCTGCAAAGCCTCGAATCCTCCCGAAGAGAGAGAAAAAAAAAAAGAAGAAGAAGAGTTTATGTACATGGGTAGTTTACTTTGAAGCTTCCTGTTTGGCTCTTAAAATAAAATGTGATGGTTCACTTGGTCGATGCTGTGTTCACGGGGCAAGTGCAGCCCGCTAACATGAGCAGATAGAACTGATGAAGATGTTTACAGTTTATAGTTTGTCAGAGGAACTTTAAAAGTTGCAAATTAAAGATTGTCAAAAGCTTTTATGTTTATAATTTACCCTTTTTATAAGGATACGCCTTGTTTCTACTGTGTTAGACCACCCTTGCCTTCAAAACTGGTTTAATTCTTTTTCACATACCCTCGAAACCTTCCTATATAATTTTTGTCCACACTGACATTACACCATCATGCAATTGCTTCAGATTTCTTCGCTGCAAATCCCTGATAAAAATCTAATGTTCCACCACAACCCAAAGACGCTCTATTGGACTGAGATCTGGTGTCTGTAGACTGTTGTACAGGGAACTCCAGCTCATGTTCAAGAAACCAGCTTGAGATGATTGAGCTATCAGAAGATTAGCCATAAAAGGACATACATGTTCAGTAACGATACTCTGGAGGGTTTAATGTATGCTCAGTAAGCGGTAAGGGGAGCAAGGTGTGCAAATATCCCCCACACCATTACACCTCCCTCACCAGCCTGAATCAAAGATACAGGGCAAAAGGGATAGAGGCTTTCATGTTGACACCAAATTCTGACCCTATCACCTAAATGCCACAGCTGATTTAGAGACTCAGGAAAGGTTATATCCAATTTCAATGTGAATAAATGAATTGTGGCCTTAGTTTTTTGCTGATATGAGTGGTATCTGTTGTGCTCTTCTGCTGCTGTAGCTCATCTGCTCCAGAGTTCAACAGGTTGTGCATTCAGAGATGATATTCTGCATACCTTGGTATTAAAAATGGGTCATTGGAGCCACCACTGTTTTTGTGAATCACCTTGTTCTAGTTTGCACATTCTTTACTGACAACAAGGCAGTTTTGTACGCACAACCGCTGCTTTGCTGGATATTTTCTATTTTTCTGACAATTCAGTGCAAACCTGAGAACTGGTTGTACATCTTAGTATATCAGCTGTGTCTGAACAACCCACACCAGCCCGTCTAACACCAGCAACCACCCCAAATCACCCCATATCTTATACTTCTCATATGTAAATCTAGCCAGTCATCTTTACCATGACTAGGTTCCTAAACACATTGCATTTCTTCCATCTGATTAGCTGATTTGCTGTTAGCATAACAGGCAATTGAACAGGTGCACCTAACAGAGTGGGCTGTGAGTGTATTGATCGATGCAAAAAGTGAACAAATGAATGTTTACTCCAGATTCCAAAATATGCTGAAAACATTTGATGAATCCATGTAAATCATATTTTTAATGCTAATTCTGTCAGCTTTACAGCTTTAGGACTGTGACGACAAGTAATTGCCATGGACTGACAAATTTTATCTTTGTACATTTGAATTATAAGGTGAGTGGTGGCCTTGTTATTAGAACAAGTGGCACAGTGGCAGCCCACTGCTGCTTAAGAGATGGGTTAAATGCAGGTTAAGCCATAGAAAAGTCTGTAAATGAATGGAAGTCAAGACAAGGTCATCAGTAAGTATTTTTGACAGTGATGTGTGTGTTCTTGTACTTGCAGCTGAATGGGTACATGTTTTACGTTTTCCTTGTAAAGTGAGGACTTTTATTCAAAGTGAGGACCGATCAAAAAGGTCCTCACTTTTATTCTGGGCTAGGGGTTAGGTCCAGCACTATGGTGTCAATTAGGTTTAGGCCATAGAAAGGTTAGAAGATGAATGGAAGTTTAAGGAAGACAAGGCATGGTCCTCACTATGTACATGAAACAAGGATGTGTGTGGGTCTCTCTGTAAGTGTGTGTAGTTATTGGCATGAAGGACATAGACTTTAACAGTGTTCTGCAAAACAGGATATGGTGCATTTGGTATGATGTCGCTTTTATTTTTTCTATATTGAAGGATCAGCTAACCATTTAGGGATTGAAGATGAAACCTTTATTTGCTGACTATAATAGGTCATGTAGCAATTAGTTCCAGTATTTAATGATGAATGTGTCTTCGTTGGTGCAGACAGTGCATTTGCATGGTGCAACATTATATTAATTGAAGTTATTATCGGGTCTTGCTGCAACATTTAACTAGCACCTGAGTAAACTTAATTACAGTAATGTAAATAAATAGTACATAAGCTGTCCCTAAAGTTATGATTCCAATCAAGCTAAATTCCTATGTGCAAAAAATGTGTAGTAACCTACCTTAGCTGGTGATCAAATGGTGTATGCTGCAGAGTTAAATGCGTAAGGAGAAGATGGAGTGTTATTTATATAAATCTGTGGATCTTACTTTGCCATGGAAACACAGACGGCGGGACAGAGCTTTTAGGTTTCAGAAAACTTTATGTAGCAAGGCCTAATGAGTGATGGTTGCTAAGCAAGCAGCATTTCAGTCAAGCTGGCTATCTTGTTTGTAAAAACATGAAAAGGTTTCTGTTCAGTGTGGAATATTAAAGTTAACTGTCTGTGCATTTGCAGCCTCCATACTTGGCTCACTCTTGGATTGTCTAAATTGCAAATAAAAATGCCCCTTTTTCCAAAATTAAAATAAGGGTTCCACAATTCACAAAAAGGCATTTTAATGATTCACAGATCAGTGAAGAATAACCCATTTCATCTGTAACTTAAATGTTATACATTTTTAATCCAAGCAAGTTAAAGTAGCCATAGATGTAGTTTAGAATTCAGGTACATGAGTAATTTTAATTTACTGTGGGGATTTATCTAATCTTGCAAAGACTAATCCAACAAAGCTTCAGTCTTGTTGGATGGGATTCACAGCTGTGCAGACTGGAGAAAATGCAGTAAATCATGTACCAGTTCTAAGAACAGAGGTTGTTCCAAGACAGACCAATGCTAGATCAAAAATAACACGCTAATTTGAAAAATATTGACAGGTTAAATAGTGATCTCCTAAATTTAGCAAGAAGCAGAGAGTTCTGAATAGTTTTTAAACATGCCAAAGCTCATGTTTCTCAAATATCCCCACCATAATAAGCCTCATGAAGCATTTTAAACCGCAAGTCAACAACACCTAATTCCACTAAAGCTCCACCCTGCATGACCCGATTCATTATAGCCAGACTGATTTATCCTATCTCAGCTCATTTATCCTATCCCAATAAGCTTCAGATAATAATCTCTCATTTCCTTTATATTGACAAAAAGATATATACCAATATAAATTTATGTAGGTATTGATTTATAAAGTTTGGCTTTGAATTAAAGTATGGTTTTAGTTTACATTCAGGCTGTTGCTACGACATGAAGGTGGGAGAGAAGCTTGCATTTTTTATCTTCACCTGGAGTACATCAAGCCAATTTCCATTCAAATCACATCTCATGTACTACTTAAAATCAGCATTATTTTTATGCGGAAGTGGTGGAACGTTTCTGGCATAAAAGTTTTATCTCGGGTATTATGTTTTTGCATCTCTAATCTGGTTGGACCCAGAAGGCTTTGTGTTTAGGCTCACTACTAACTTACCTTTATAAATAAAAAAGGTGCTTTATTCAATATGCACAACAACATTGGAAAAAAATTGTAAAAAAAAAAAAAAAAAACAGTCATACTTGTTCCACCTGTTCTTTCTGTTTGGCACCAAGGATGGCATATTTCTGACATTTCTCATTGATGGAGATTTCACTACTGTTCCACTGCAGAGAAGTAAAAGTATGTATCTTTTTTAAGATTTAACAGACCTAAGATATTTGGGAAGCATACACATCCATCCATCCATCCATCCATTTTCCAAACCGCTTAATTCCTCATGGGGTCGCGGAGGTTGCTGGTGCCTATCTCCAGCGTTCACTGGGCGAAAGGCAGGGTTCACCCTGGACAGGTCGCCAGTCTGTCGCAGGGCAACACAGAGACAAACAGGACAAACAACCATTCACACCTAAGGACAATTTGGAGAAGCCAATTAACCTAACAGTCATGTTTTTGGACTGTGGGAGGAAGCCGGAGTACCCGGAGAGAACCCACGCATGCACAGGGAGAACATGCAAACTCCATGCAGAAAGACCCAGGGGTGTGCATACACATCTAAACATTTATAAAAAATAGTTACCCTTACAGTCAATTACTTGTTCTTCAGATGGGTGCTGTAATGGTTGCATATTTTCCCATAGGGCCTGCTCTGAAAAACAATCTCCTCATCCATTTCCTGTTGCTGATGTTTTGTACTTATTTTCTTGTTGTTCTTTGGTTGCTTTCACAGCATATTGCTTCATATCTTTTTCTCTAACACTGAGGCTAACGTCTTGTGTCCTAACACCAGACATTAACACATGACATTTGGCCCAATATCATATTCTGACTTTATAATATTGTTACTGCAAATTGTTTTTTGGGCATGTTAATTTTAAAACAAAAGTGTTAAAGAAAGTCAGAATGTATGACATGGTAATTTTTTTATTTGGGAAAAAGAGGCTACAACTATATTTCTATGAAGGATATAAAAAACCTTAAAATACTCCTTGCAACTTATTTTTGACAACTTTAACAATTAATCAAATAAAGCGGGAGAACGGGGTGGGGGGGGATTTCTTGAGAGACTGGGTTATCAAAAACACCACAGAAGCAGCAGATGCTTCTCAAAGAGTGTCACAAGTGCATCTAAGCAAACCTGCAGGGTGGTGGCAGACCTTAACAAATCTTTGGAATCAAACAGCAGAATTGAGTGAAAATTATGAAATGAAAATATTTTATGCCAAATATGAGCAGCTCTTTGGTGCCATTCATCTTTCTGTAAAAAACACACACACACACACATGAAAAGCCAGACATCTCATGTTAGCTGGCCTGTCTGATAGTATAGTGACCGTGCAATAGACCTGATAACGGTACATGTAATAAATGTAGTGTTTTTGTAGCTTTGGAGGAGATGGTGTCAGATTTGTAGATCCGACACCATGCTGTTGAAAAAACAGCAGATAGCTGAGGCCCCTTAGCTAGCGCGAAGCTATCGAGATTAGCATCATGTAGCAGTCCCCCCGCGGATCCCGAGCAGCTGGGTAACCAGGCCGTTGGGTGACAATACACAGGAAGCATAGCACTAGATTCCAGCTCCAAGGTCACCACTAACCTGTCTGCATTTCTAACAGATTTTCCCCTACTCTGGTAATTGGCAGCTCCATAGTCAGAAACGTGGCATTTAAAAAAACAGTGTCCATAGTCAAATGCCTGCAGGGGCCAGAATGGGCGACATCAAATCCTACCTGAAACCACTGGCTAAGGATAAGCGATAATACATTAAGATTGTTATTCACACTGGCGGTAATGACACCCGGTTATGCCAATCAGAGGTCACTAAAGTTAGTGTCGCTTCAGTGAGTAAATTTGCTAAAGAATGTTGGACTCCATAATCTTCTCTGGTCCTCTGCTTGATCTGACCAGTGATGACATTTTTAGCTGCATGTCATCATTCAACCTCTGGTGGTCTAGGTGATGCCCTGAAAACAACGTGGTTTACACTGATAATTGGCGAACTTTCTGAGGAAAACTTGGTTTGATCTGGAGAAACGGCATCCATCCAACTTTGGATGGTGCAGCTCTTCTTTCAAGGAATCTGTTTGGATTTATTAGTTCTCCAAAATGCTGACAACCCAGGGTCCAGACCAGGAAGCAGAGCTGTAGTTTAACACACCTCTCTGCAGCTTCTACCCATTACCCCATTGAGACAGTGTCTTACCCATGGCCAAAACTAAACAGATTAAAATCTAAAAGAAGCAAATCATAAAAATCTCATAAAAATCAATACGACTCAACTTGAACCAAAAAATAAAACAATTAAATGTGGTTTATTACATATAAGGTTCTCACTGCAAATACTTTGTTAATTTATTGATTTCTGAAAATCAGATTGATTTATCTTGTCTAAGAAACCTGGCTGCAAGAGGACTACATTAGTATAAATTAGTCAACCTAAATCTTTATCAGATAATGCTGTATCAAACTTTAAAGACTCGGTCCCCCTTTTAATTTCCTTAGTATCACAGAGATGGCCAGCAGGTGGCAGCAATGTTGTTTCTTCCCATTCACAAATTGATGCCTTTGTTGACAGCGTCACTTCCTCCTAGCATTTTGGACTAGACAAAATAACACCTTTGAAAAAGAAGGTGACTATTCACAGGAAGCTAGCTCCCTGGTTTAATTTAGAGATGTGTTCTTTGAAGCACAATGTTAGGAAATTGGAGAGAAAATGATGCTCTACACACCAAGAGGAATCCTACCTAATCTGGAAAAACTGTTGTCTATTGTTGTATAAAAAGACCCTTTACAGAATTAGAGCAGCATATTTTTCATGCTCATCATTAATAGAGAAGAATAAAAGAGAAGAAATAAAATAATATTAGGTTTCTCTTTAGTACAGCTGCCAAACCTACCCAGAGTCATACCTCTGTTGATCCATCCATTTCCTTAGCTCTTAGCTGTAATGACTTTATGGGATTCCTCATAAATAAAAATTATTCTTTTAAAAATGAAATAATCGACATCCTCCCAAACATGATTACCTCATCTATAGTAAGTGAGGCAGCATTGGAGGAATCTTTAAAACCTGATTGGTGTTTGAACTGTTTAGACGCAGTAGAGGTTTGACTACCGGCATGTCTTGATGACATCAAAACCTGGATAACCTTAACTTTCCTGCTTTTAAATTCTGATAAGGCATAAGTTGTAATCTTTGGACCGGAGTCCTCAAAAATCTGGATGGCATTAAATTGGCCTCTGGTAATAAAGTAAAAAAAAAAAAACAGGTTTTACCAAAAGTTAACAAAATGCAGTTTGAAGCCGCCAGCTGTTTCAAAATGCTGCAGTAAGAGTTCTGATGAAAATCAACATGAGGGATCATATTTCTCCAATTTTAGCTTCCCTTCATTGGCTTCCTGTTAAATCAAGAACATAATTTAAATTTCTCCATCTCATATATAAAGCTCTTAATAAGCAAGCTGCATCATATATCAGAGATCTGATTACCCATATGTTCCTAACAGAGCACTTCGCTCTCAGACTGCAGGTCTACTGGTGGTTCCCAGACTAGAATGGGAGGCAGATCCTTTAGTTATCAGACTCCTCACCTGTGGAACTAACTCCCAGTTTTGGTCTGTGAGGCAGACACCCTTTCCATTTTTAAGACTAGGCTTAAAATTTTACTTTTTGACAAAGCTTATAGTTAGAGTGGCTTAGGTTACCCTGATCTATGCTGCTCTAGGCTTAGGCTGCTGGAGGACATCAGGATCTATTTCTCTCCCTTTGCAGAGTTCTCCTACTGTTCTCCAATTTGCATTGTTAGTTGTTATTTAAACTTTTAACTTTTTGTTCTCTGTCATTTTTTTCTTTATAGTAGGTATACTTGGTCTGGCATTCTGTTAGCTGTGACATCATCCAGGGGAGGCAGATCATCTGCTAAAACCAAATAACATAGAAAGGATTCCTGGATCAATGTGTGCTTCTGTGCTTTTTGTGTCTCTGCTCTGTCTTCTCTAATCCCCAGGCGGTCAAGGCAAATGACCGTTGACACTGAGCCTGGTTCTGCTGGAGGTTTTCCTTCCCGTTAAAGGGGAATTTTCCTCTCCACTGATCACTTCATGCATGCTCAGTACGAGGGATTGCTGCAAAGACATCGACAATACAAACGGCTATCCTCTGTGGCTCTACGCTCTTTCAGGAGTGAATGCCGCTTGTCAAGACTTGATATAATCTACTGGGTTTCCTTAGATAGAAAACTTTTTTGACCAATCTGTATGACTTGATTGAATTTGATTTTCTAAAGTGCCATGAGATGACATGTGTTGTGAATTAGTGCTATTAAAATAAAATTTAATTGAATTGAAAAATTAAAGTGTTTTTACGCTGATAGATGTCAGCGAGTTTGGTCCTCATTTGTTTTTAAATTTTGTTAGATCATGATTTGATCTGTGGCTTTTTGACATCTTTTTTCTTACTTCATGTGGTAAGACAGGTTCTATTTAGGTGATTTAGAAGATCTGGCAATAATCAGGCCTGGGCGAAATAAAATCAACATTTGAAAAGTGCTTTTTGCATTTACTCAGATTAGGATTTGTTTGCTAAATCTAAAACATTTAAATATGACAAAATAATCTGTAAGGGAAAAACTGCTTTTTCAAAGCATATTTAATACATGTATATCAGAATATTCTCTTTTTTTACCAACACAGAAATGTGTGCTTGATAAAAAGTATGTTTAATAACTACTTAAAGGTCGATGCTAAGGGTCCTTTAATCTAACAAAAGAGCCTCATCAGGGTATTGTCATAACTTGTTTAATTGTTGTTGGAGTGCAGACAAGAGCTTTGAAGCAAAGATTTTTTGAAATACATAGGCAGAACTTACAGACAGGCAGGCAACACAAAGATCTAAAATGCAACAGAAAGATGACAAAAACATGGGAAGCATAGCAGAGGATCTGACAAGGAGTGAGGGAAAAACAGGAGTTTAAATAGGAGGGGAGACAGAGGGGAAGGCAGGCGAAAGTAATTAGCACACGTGGATGAAATTACATTAATGAGCTGAGGGAGAGGGAGAACAATAAGATGGCAGGAGACAGAGAGGAAAACGGAAACTAACAATGATATAAACATCACAGTGAAATCAAAAGACAAAGAAAAACTAAACTCACTAACTGAACTGAAGACTGAACTGAAGACAGACAGTAAAACAGAGATCTAACCACAACAAGAATAAACTAAATCCATAATGAGCACAGTACTAAATAATGGAAGGAAACAAGGAGAAAGGACAGAATCTACAGACTAATTAACAATACTAAAAATAAAAAAAAATAAAAAAATGCATGATCCCTAGGAACCTAAATTAACAGAAAGCTAAACACTTTGGGATTGTGTATTCTTTCATACAAAATTCCAATTTACAGTTTATTGAGTATGACTGTATTTAGTTAAAGTGTACACATCTCTGTTAACATGACATTTGTGATGTAATAAATGAGACAAAGATTAAACATCGTCTGCAACCACTCTATTTTAACTGGAGTCTTGCTTCTAGAAACTTGTACTTTGAATATTATTTGTTAGAAAATGTGCATTTATGTCTCCTATAGAGTGTACATGTTTGGATTTTTTTATAGAGTAAAAATGTTCAGCCTGCTGATGAAACCCTTCATTTTATATCTATGATGAAATCTATGATTTGTAATGAGACTGTTTTTTTTGTTGTTTTTTTTTTTACGAGGAGCTGGAGTAACAATCATCCAGTTGTTACAAGAACTGATGAGTTTTATAAAGACTTCATAGCTCTCACTTACAGTGTATCACATTATACTGTAGCATGGCCATCTCTGCCTGCCAGTCACCTATAACATGGGATAGTTTCTTAGAAATCTGTGATATAGTCCTGAGCTGTTGCATCTGTCTCACACGTAAACTACTCTCTGCTCTGAGGACTGTGCTCTATTGTGCACTGTAGTCTGTCTGGCTCCATTTAAAAGTAATAATAAAACTGCCTAGAGTTTCTCACATTGCATAAGAGTCTGATAATGTAAGTTAGAAAAAAAAAAAAGGTATGCCTAATTTCACCGGATTAACAGAAGAAAAGAGAGAATTAGCTTTGGCCCCTCGGGTGTTATGGTGCTGTAGCCGAGACCGTCACTCAGCTGCAGAGCCTCAAACTTGAACTTTTACAGCAGAGAAATATGAAACACGGATTATCAAAACTGCATTTTAAATTAGGATTCTCTGTTTCCTGTGTATCTTGACCACTGGTCCAAAGGCACAAAGTTATGTCAAGACAACGGCCCACAGGTCAGAGTCTCAGCTATTTTATGTCTTCCTGTTCAGCCTGTCATTTCACTGTCTGCTTGAGGCCAGGCTGTGAGCAGCAGTCCCCAAGAAACTCAGACATTAAAAAAAGTGAGCAGAGAGAGCAAGCCAGTTCATGATGGAGAGTAAAACTCTCGAGATTTAACCTACCATTAGGTTGTGGGCCAGAATCTGTAGGGTGACTTTTCGTATGAACTGTCAGGGGCCAACTTTCTTCCACCGGGATAAGTTGCTACACATAGCAGTGATCTAAAAACACCAATGTTCTCACGTTTTCACTTGCACATTAATAAGTTATAGGCGATAAAAAAAAATCTAAACTGTTGCGCTCCGGTCCAAGAGGTCACGTGATTCGAGTTTTGCTACTTAGCCAATCAGATCGCTGTACTGTCAGCTGTGCGAGTTCAACCAGTTCATCATGGCTGCGCCCGTAAGATGTTTTTATGCATCTGTTTCCTGACGAAGAAAGCCCAATAATAGCATTTTCTGGTGCCAGTTGGCAGAGATCTTGATGGCAAAGAAAAACCAGTCCAGTTAGTAGTCCAGTTCATCCATCCATTCATCCATTCACTTTGTAACACGCTTATCCCTGCTGGGTTCGCGTGGGGTGCCGGTGCCGATCTCCAGCTGTCAATGGGCGAGAGGCGGGGTAGACCCTGGACAGGTCGCCAGTCCATCACAGGGCAGAAATAGCCCAGACTTTTGCTCATTTTGCTGTGATATCACCAAGATCTGCTGCGCTAGGATAGCTCAGCAGAGACTTATCCCCGCCAGAATTTGTATCCCCTGCGTCGGGAGAGTGTTTCAAATCAATACAACTTTTAACCTCCAGCTTTGTGAAGTCTAAATATTTTTAAACATCACATTCTAATAAAATGAAATTGATTTTTTTAAACTCCTAATACATTGTTCTATTTTTAAAAGCGGCATATCTTGTTTTCTTAATATAGTTAATATCTCTATATGGTTCTTGGTTGAATTAAAATCTTATTAAATCTGAAAAATTTGGCTGTACCTTTATTCAGTGTTCATTTGATCACACGTGAAATCCGCTATATATGATCCATTCATGCAGGTCAAAAAAAGAAAAAGAAAAAAGACGAACAAGTAGACAGCTGTGATGAACTCATGAAGGTGGATTTTTGGTTTCAGCAGGCAGACATGTGACAATCTAATAACATAAAGCTGACATTTTGGTGACACATCTGAAAATGACCAGTCAGCCGTTTACTTTCCCAGAACGTGTTATATAGAGTGATCAATCAAGTTTTAACCGACATAGCAATCCCTGACGATAGCACTAACTAGTGTTACATTTTAATTTTTTTTTCACACTAACTGAACGATAATGTAACGACACCATTGCTATATTTTGTTAAGAAAAGTAAAACGTCTTCATTTCCACGCCTAATAGGTTGAAAATGAGGCGGAGTTGACTGGATTCATTCTTCCAGCTGAATGCACTCCCGACGCAGGGGATACAAATTCTGGCGTGGATAAGTCGTTTAGCACGACGACATTCATCACCTGTGCTATCCTAGAGCAGCAGGTCTTGGTGATATCACAATAAAATGGGCAAAAGTCTGGACTATTTCTGCCCTGCGATGGACTGGCGACCTGTCCAGGTTGTACCTCGCCTCTTGCCCATTGACAGCTGGAGATTGGCACCGGCACCCCTCACGAACCCAGCAGGGATAAGCGTGTTAGAAAATTAATGGATGGATGAACTGGGCTATTTCTTTTTCCCTGCCATCAAGATCTTTGCCGACTGGCGCCAGAAAATGCTATTATTGGGCTTTCTTCGTCTGGAAACAAATGCATACAACCCTTTACGGGCGCAGCCATGATGAAGTGGTCGAACTCGCTCAGCTGACAATACAGCGATCTGATTGGCTGAGCAGCAAAAATCGAATCACGTGACCTCTTGGACCGAGTGAAAACGTGGGAACATTGGAGCTGACAGACAGTTCATACGAAACTCCTTAAGGAGACGTCCCACAGATTTTGGCCCATGGACTACATAGCCTAATTCGTTTGAAGGTCCAGTGTGCAAATGACGTGTGCTTGAGCCCTAAACTCATGCTGAATCTCTCTCTAGCTCAGTTGGTTTGGCTAAGTATGCTAGAAGAACAGGATGGATGAGGTTATAATGGAAATAAACATGGCCATGAATATGAAGGAAGCGAGTATAAATTGACAAAGACTGAAGAGGCTTTTAACATTGACTCTGACCCTGTAATAATCATCACTACTCCTTGTTGAATCACGTCTGAAATGTAAATCATTGAGATTATTGGTAATCTATAGCAGCTTTTTCTCTGTTCTGCTGTAAGGCTTTATGTAAGCAGTCATTAATGAGAATTAAAATGACTATAAAAATCTCTTAGTTTCATGTCATCGGTGCTTTTGTTTGTTGAAGCAATCCTCAAGAGAGTTGATCTGATGACTTACTAGGTTTGTAGAATTAATCCACTAATTAATTCATATATAATTCATGTTTCACATATATTGTGAAACATGAAGTTCTGCCACATCTTTGAACATAGAACTCATAGTGTTTAGCTGCATCTTTTGGCGATATGTTACTTTTGCTGTGTCGTCGTTAGCTTGTTTGTTTGTTTGTCTTGATATTTAAGGACTAACTTGGCACCTGGGAACATGTTCTACTGTTTCCCTCTAAGCAGTCTAATAATCATTAGCTTAATAATTCAGCCCTGTGCCCCTGCAAGGATAAGCGGGTATAGACAGTGGATGGTGGGTGAATGGATGAATAATTCAGAAAATAGTTGGAGCTGCTCTAAGCATTCAGTATGCTCAGTTAAATCTTCTACAGCACAGACAGAGATTCTGCACTGAGTATCATGAGAATAAGTAAAATTATGCTTTGAATAGGTAGCAAATATGTAAATTCTGTAGCAGTGGCAAATACGTGCCGTTTATATTACATCATTAGTTGATGACACTAAAAATAAAAAAAATAAATAAAAATAAATGCTTGGCTGCCTGTTTAAACATGAGATCAGATTGTAGTTGTTCTTAATCAGCAATATTGCATTATTTTAAAAGGGAACATATCATACAGAATCCACATTTTAAGCCCTTAAATACATGTTGTGTACTTGGAGTCTCTAAAGAAATGCAGACAATCAGAATGTAGTATGATCATATGCAGCAGAGATATCCTTATATTCTTTTTGGGTCATATTCTTTAAGCCGTTAGGTTTTCTCTGACTTCTATTCCAATTTTGAACAATTACTTCACAGTATTTGCTGCGGAACTGCAAAACAAGTTCATGGAGATCCAGCTTATCGCTGTAGTTCCACTGCTCTCAACATATACTTGAAGTCACAAGAAGCAAACTGTCTTACAAGTTTATGAGAAGAGGAGGAAGAAAGAAATAAGACCAGAGTATATTTGGGAGATTCTTTCACACGATCCCGCTGAGGAGCGGAAGAGCAGGTTGGGTGGTCTTGAGCATGCACAGTTATTCAAAAAGGGACTTGGATGTTTCTTACCAACATTTACGAAAAAAGCCTTTTGTGCATTACACAGCGGTGCATACTAGTCAGACCTGGGTTATTAATACTAAACTCCAATACCAGCATTAGGATTCACCTAGCTCCCCCACTATGAGCCCATGAAAATGTATCTTTTAAGACTCCTAAGACCACCCTCTGTGCATAACCATGATCCCAGCATGAGTATCAGTAGTGCAGAGACGGTTTTGGGGTTAGGTTGTTGTCTGTTGGAAGAAAAAGGACTTAATCAAGATTTGAACTACCATTTTTTTTTGTCTAAATCAAGACAGTTATGTTTTCCTTTTTATGTTTATTGTTTTCAGGTCTGTAATGCACAGACAATCAGAGAACCTGATATTTAAGTCAGATACGGTGTTGTGTATAAAAATGGTTTATCGAAAAAAATAAAGCAATAAACAGAAACTTGAAGCAGGCAGGTAATCTCCAGAAAAGAGCTGAATGCAAATTGTGCAGACAGCAGGCGATATACAGCAGGAGGTGATGGGATAAACAGGCTGAAGGCAGAACAGTCCAAAGGGCAAGGCAGGACTCATAAACAAAATAAGTCCAGGTCGTGACCAGAATCAGAAAGCCAACGAGGTATCCGGCAAGGGCAAGAAGAGATAAGACAATCCAGAAAACATTAAGCCATTTCGGACAGACAACGGAGGAGGGTTCTCTGTCATGCCGTAGCGCCATCGGTGCTGCTGGGAAGTGCTCCACTGACTAGAATGGCTTTTATTTGAGAACAAACAGATATGAGAGTATGTGTGAATGAAGGGTAAGGCTAGAAGACGATCTGGCGCTGACTGTCTGTGAGAGGCAGGTATAAGTAGGTGGAGACACAGGTGGAAAGAGTTGCAGGTAAATAGAGTCAATGCAGGTGAAGCTCCTCCTCTGATTAGCTGAGTGGAGAAGAGAAGAATGTGGAACAGAGCAAGCCAGCTCAAAAAATAAATGAAAAAGGTGGGAAGCATGACAGAGGTCTGCAGTAAAGTGAAGGTCAAGCAAGAAAAACCGATACAATTAGCGATTATTTCTCTTTTATTTCTTACTTATTACAACTTTGTTACAGGACACTCTGACACACCTGTAACGGAGGTCATTGGGATCCGACAGTGCTGCCTGACGGCTAAATAGTAATTTATACTAGAGCTAGACTTCTTTTTCCCCAATAGTATCTTTCCCTTAATGCCCTCTGGAGACCCCGAGAAAGCTGTAACTGGTTTTGTTTTTTGAACATGAACACAATTATTGGACAACTAAAATGAAACCGAATTTATCTTGGTAGTGTTATTGCAAAAAATGCATAAAAACGTGAGGCCTTTGCACCTCTCTACACACTAATACATTTCAGAAGGTATCTGTGTCAGCGTTAGATGTTGATGTGGGGCTTTTTTCCATACTTTCTTCCATTTCTCTGGGAACATTGCATACGGCTTAAAAAATTCACCAAAAAGGTGTTCTTGAAGTCTGACTTCAGCTTAAAGGCTTTTTAATAAAACAGTAGTCATTTGAGGGTATATATAATATTCCCACTTCTCTACACATCTCACCACTGCAGCCATCAAAGCACAGTTTCCTTGTTTTCACATTATCAGCGTAGAATTAGCTTTTTCTTACAGCTGACAAAGGACATGCGTTGTGACAGCCTGTGATAAGTGTGAACTGATTGAATCTTACACTCAGTTAAAGGGCTAGTTCGGGTTTTTTCAAAGTGAGCTTTTCCTAAACAATCAGGTAATCATATGAACTGCGTTCAGCTTTGCATTAGATTTTTAATGACTTCACAAACGGGATGTCCCTATCCAATCTGAAGTAAAGCAGTCCCAATTAAGCCATTTATAAATGACGAGCTAATGGCTGTCATAAAATTTGTAAGAAGACAAGAGCACTAAAACACTCTCCTAATGTTCTGTAGATCTTGAATTTGAATCATAGTAATTTATTTATTTATTTTTTGCTGTGTTTGGTACTTTGGGTGTAACAATACACTGGTCCACATCAATATATCAATTAAATTATTAACGATTCAATTGCATCAAATCAAAAATGATGATATCGATCCATATCTGTTTTAAGATGGACCTTTATTTTGAAATTCACAACACATGAGACTATAGTGAACAGGTGAGCTATTCTTATTTTACAATTTGAAGAATGCCATTTTTGATTTAAATGCCTGATATAAGTAAGAGCTTAGGGAAAAAATGGACAAATCCTTTTGGGGTGTTTTTTGTGAGTTGATATCAGTGTAAGTACACTGCAACAAAAGAACTAAAAGTAAATTTTTCTTGAAATTTGTGTATTTGCCCTTGAATTGAGCAGGTTCCATTCTTGGACTCTTTTCTTTTTCTTCTATATATGTTACCATTAGGATAGATTTTCAGGAACCATAATCTTTCTTTTCATTGTTATGCTGATGATGTCCAGATCTACTTTCCTTTAGCATCAAAATCCAACAGCCCTGTACTGTCATTTTCTGACTGCTTAAACGATGTAAAATCTTGGATGACCTCAAACTTTCTGAATCTGAATGAAAATAAGACCAAAATGATTATGTTTGGTTGTAGTCCAGCAGTTTTTCCTCCTGGCTCCTTGGACCCTCTTATACCTAACATTCGATCATCAGTAAAAAATATTGGTGCAATATTTGATGACAGGTTGAAAATCGATCGCCAGGTTAGTTCGGTCATAAAAAACAGTGTTTACCAGTTAAGAATTTTATCAAAAGTGAAAGGGTATCTGCCACGCAGAGCACTGGAGACTGTAATCCATGCTTTTATTAATACAAGATTGGATTACTGTAATTCATTATATGCTGGCTTGGACCATTCACTTTTACACCGTCTGCAGTTGGTACAAAATGCAGCTGCCCGTTTCCTTACTGGCACACGTAAACGTGACCACAGATCACCCGTTCTAGCCTCGCTGCACTGGCTTCCGGTTGTTTTTAGAATAGATTTTAACATTTTATTGTTTGTTTTTAAAGCTCTTAATGGCCTAGCCCCCCAGTATATGACTGAGCTTCTCCAAATCCATGCCCCTGCCAGAACACTGAGATCCTCTAATCAGTTGCTACTGGCCATGCCTAAAACCAGACTTAAAACCAAAGGTGACCGTGCCTTTATGGCAGCGGCACCGAGACTCTGGAATAACTTGCCGATCGAATAACTTTTCGATCGGCAGGCTCCTTGGAGGTTTATAAATCCTCTCTAAAAGCACATTTCTTCTCCTTGGCTTTTAATCAAGTCTAAGTGGACATTTGGCAAAATTATATTTTAAATTATATTTTATTTAAACATTTATTTTATTTAAATTGGAAAATTTATCCTATTATATTTGATCTCCATTAAATTTTTCTTTTTGCATTGTGTTTATGTATTTTAGCATTCAGTTTTTATCTTATACTCTGCAACTGTGATTTCTGTACAGCACTTTGGTCAACCCCGGTTGTTTTAAATGTGCTTTATAAATAAAGTAGAGTAGTTCCTATTTTAACGGCTTAAAATTTAAGATTTAGATTAAAAATAAAGAAATCACTGTGTTGAATACAGGTCGTCCTGAGGAAGAGATGAATGAGCGTACTGAATTTAATGGTGGAACACCTTAAAGTCACTGTCAAAGTTCTGCTAATGGTAAGAAAACAAGCTGCAAACTGTTGAAGATGGATCTTCTGGAAACAGTCAGCATCTATATTGCTGATATTCCATACCAAAACATTAAAAATCGCTCCTTCAAGTGATGATAGAAGAAATGCCTGGGGATCATGAATGGTGGTAGCACACATAAATAGTCATTACGATATTTCAGTTTGGATTAACAATAAATCACATCCGTTCAAAGATGTGCCACAAAGCTTAAAAAGTCGAGGGTAATTACCTGGAGAGCTAAAATTAGATTGCGGTGTGCACAAACTATAAGAATGGCTGCCTCATATTAGTGCTGCTCAAATGAAGCAGAGCTTTCCTTCTCCACAAATGAGACTGGAAGGAACATGTTTTATGGGCTGCAAGCAGCTGCTGTGAACCTATTAGTCATCCGTTACCGCACCGCGTCCATCTTATCTGTGTGCTTCCAAAAGTTTACAGTGTTATTGATCATGGCTACACTAGATGTGAGCAAGATGTGAGCAAGACAGACTAACAGGGGGTTGATCTCCCCTTTACAGAAGTGAAACCGTCACAACTCTTTCATGTTCCCTTACATAATTGCTCTGATTGCCTACTTCAACCCTGACTAGAGTGTACGGCTGCACATTGTGAGGTGGCAAACAAAACCAGACACAGGCTTATGCTGCACGCACGCATCAAAGAGTCTTTCAGTGATCCACAAACACGGCATCAAAATGGCTTTCCATGTCAGCCTGGTTATTTCTGTTCAGAGGTTTGTGTCTGTGCACCATAATCTATTTACCGCGGGGAAGTACTTAGATGATACATTTTATTCAACTGCGTGCAGAGATTTCAAAACCATTTCTTCCCGGCTCGGGGTGAAAAAGCTTAAAAAACTTGGCTTCCTCCCGTTTTTCTCCCCTGCGTGCTCAAACGTCGACATGTACACGCGCAGGAACAAGCAGAAAGCCCGAGACACTGTAACTAACACACACATATAGAGGGGAAGGGCCCTGGAGGCCTGCTGCAGAGTGTCGGCTCTTTGTCCCCGGACACTCGGGGAAATATTGGGCGAGAAAAGCCAGCTCCGTTTGAAACATGAACTTTGGCAGCCCGCAGAGCAGCAGGCTCACATTTACCGCAGAGAATCTGCTAGCCTCTGTCCGTAGTGAAACACTCAGACAATTAGATATCAACTGAAACACAATTGCATCCCATATTCCAGTGACAGGGATTTCAGCTGCTTTTCTCCCAACAGGACAGAATGAACCGTGCATTTATGGGGAAACGGCGCATGCAGTTACTTGAGCAAACGGGCCGATCTGAAGGGATAAAGTTTTATTATTTGACTCGTGTGGTGTCTACGTACTGCAGCATCCTTTATAATATCGTACAACAAGCATCCGTACACTTCGATCAGTTTCACACATCCACAGACCGAACATTTCTGGCCATTTTTCTTCACAGGAGAGCTCAAGCTCAGTCAGATTGGGTGGACAGCATCTGTATAAGTCAGTTTGCAAGTATTACCACATGCTTTTAGTCAGCTGTAGGTCTGCACTGAGCCCTCCAAACACGTCAATATGCTTTGATCTAAACCCTTCTATTGTAGCTCGGGGTCAATGTTTGTTGTCCTGTTTGAAGGGGAACTTAAATCCCTCTTCCAGGTTTCTCACAGCCTCTAACAGGATTTCTTCCAGCACTGCCTTGTAACTAGCTCCATCCGTCTTACCCTGTACATGTTGGAGAAAATCATACCCTCAGCGTGATACTGCCACTACCATGCTTCACCAAGGAGATGGTGTTTTCAGGTTGACGTGGAGTTTGCTGCCTCACAAAGCTAATTTTTGGTCTCACCTGTCCAGGGCTCCTTCTTTTGTTCCATATACAGCTTGTGACAAAAGCACAAGTGAAACAGCAAGTGGTTTTATTTTCCTTTAAAAAATTCTGTGTCTTTTTGCCACTTAGTTGTGCATTTCTGCAGCTCATCCAGAGTTACCGTGGGCCTCTTGGCTGATTCCCTGATTGAGTTGTTTAGGTGGACAGCCGTGCCTCAATAGGTTTGTAGTTGTGTCATAATAGTTTTATTTCAGGCAGCTAGATATAGTTTTATAACCTAGACCTGCTTTAAACATCTCCACAATTGCTGTGTTTCCTCGGTTTTCATGACACTGCTTTTTTTTTTAACTAATTTTCTCAAACAAACCTCTGAGGCCAGAAACTGAATTGTTTGATTTATACTGAGATCATAAAACATAAGGGAGGTTTGGTTTCTGAGTAAAAGGTTCAGAAAGGAATAGCATGCCCTACTTTACAGATTTTTATTAGTAAAAGATAAACCTGTATCATCACAACGATGCATAACTTGGTGCAAGTCTATGACATAAAATCCCAATAAAACATGCAGAGGTTTGTGGTTGTAACGTGACAAAATGCAGAAAATTCAAAGGCTGTGAATACCTTTACAAGGCAATCATTGTAATAAATGCTGCCATGTGTAAGTCCCTAATCTTGCATCTTTGTTAATTCCCTGTTTGTTATTTACTGGCGTGAAGACTAACACTACGCCGACTTCGACTTTAGCCCTTGCCTAATCCCAAGCTTGCACCTTAATGTTCAACATCAACAAGTGATAAACAGCCTCAGGTGGCGCACTCAGATGAAGGCTTGTCATAGAAATAGGATTTGAAAATTAATTCAGCATAAGTTGGGGGACTTTACCAGGCCTGCCTCTTGAGATTGGGGATCTTAATCAAAGGTTTCCGCTCACGATCAAAGCCCATTCGCCTTGGTGCTCCCCTTCACGTCCTGGCTTGCCTTTTAATCTGAGGAGCGCAGGAAAAGCTGAGCACAGCTCTGGCATTTCCCCTTACATCTGCAAATTGTATTCTTCTGATGAGCTACTGATGGCAAACTCTCCGTCATCTTTCCGACTGCCGATGGAAGCATGACTCCTGCATAAATTAGGCAGGCGCTTGTGTCTCTGCAGGCTCGCTGTAGCCTGACGATCTTGGTAGTTGAGGATTTTATCCACAGCTCAGCTTCCTGTTTGATTGCAGATACAAGCTGCCTGGCTCTAATCTCACGTTGTTATACACTCCTGGCTCGTTATCTGCAGCCTCTGTAGCTGTCTGCAGTGTGCTCAGAACTTTTGGGACTCTCTCGACCCCTCGCCAGCTTCTTTAATTGCTTCGGATGCTAAAGAAGTTCCTTTTAATTCGCCTTCGGAGTGGCATTTTGTTTGATGTTTGAGGTTTAAAGAGGCTTCAGCACACAAGTGTGCTCTTGATTGCAAACCCAGAGCAAAGCGTAAATTGCAAGCAGATATAAAGATGCAAGCAAGCGGCCAAACATAGAGCGATCTGTTCATGTCTCACCTCCTCTGCGAGGCAAAGTAGAGAATTAGGTGAGCTCTGCTTTCTCTCTGACACCATGTATTCACCTGCCTTCCCTCCCACTCGAGCCGGCCCACACAATCCACCTACACACGGCCCCTGAAACGCTCCTCGCTCAGATGCGTTCTAGTCTTTTCCTTTGTCCTCCAGTGAGCTGTAACTCGTTCTGTGATGAGCTTGGCATGTTCGAGGTTTTTGTTTCTCTTTAAAATTAGAAAGAATAAGCAGAGAGAGGGCTCGCTGCTTGTACAGTCATAAAGCAAACACTACACACACACATGTTGTTGCGTTTAATTCAGATATGTACATACACTGTATGGAGAGACATATAACCCGTTTTTTTTTTTTTTTTTGTCTCTGCCTTTGTTTTCAGTCAGTTTAGCTCATTGAAATAATTTTATAACAGCTAAACCTTAGAATAACTATATATATATATATATATATATATATATATATATATATATTTACTTTCATTAAATTCTTCAGATTTCACTACAACTAATATAAATCCCTAAACAAGATGTCTTTAAACAATGGAACATGCTGTGTGTGCTTTGTATTGAGCCAGTTAAAACCAAAGGTGTTGAATCCAGGTCCAGAAACTAAAACTCCGGTCCAGACATTAGTTCCAGCCCTTTGCATTTCCAGCTCCACAGCATCAACAGGGATTAAAATCACCTGGTTAAGTAAACAGGATGAAGGAAAACCAGGCATGAGTTTTACTATCCTGAAGCCGGATCCCCCACCTCTGATTTAAACTACACAGATACACCCGGAGCAACCTGGTGAAGACATGTAAAAACCCAAAGAATAGTTTGTGTCGAGCTACGAACAATGCTTTGTCACTTTTATCATTTAAAAAAACATAGTCCAAGAGGGGAGGTATGGGGAGATCAATAGAGTATAGATGAAAAGGTGAAACTTGAAAGGATCAGAAGACAGCAAGATGCTAAGAAGACCAAAACAATATTTCAGATGATGACGTCATGGCTTTGTAAGCTACTGAGACTCTAATTCACAACGTCTGAGTTAAGTGGAGACACAACTGTGGGTGTATTTGAAGACAACACCTCAGGCATTCTGATTTCTTGTTTGATGTCAGTGAAACATGAAATTCAAAGGAAAAAAAGAAGGCACCACATTTATTAAACAATTGCATGCCGGTATACACATTATATCATTTAGGATGGAGACGGGTTCTATAGTTGATCCCCCAAGAAAAGAAACTCTGGTTGCAGCTGGGAAGAGTGTTATTATCCACGATGTAAAAAGTCCGGTGATAACATGACCTTAAACGCCACTCAGCAACGAAGCAGCCATTTGTCCAAAAGTAGCATAAAAAGATATCACTGTTTGCAAAGGCACTCATAGAGGAAAACTCCATGTCCCTAAACACACTGTCAGCTTAGTTAAAAAGTAAAACAATGATATCAAAGTTGGTGTTTTGGTCTGGCCCATTGCAAAGCTCTAATTTTCCAAGGGGAAATTTGGGAGTATAGCTGAAAAAGTGTGTGCGTAGAAGGCGACCAATAATCCTGACTCAATTACGGCAGTTCAACCAGCAGGAATGAGCCAACATTCTGAGAATCTAGCTGCAGGGCCACATATGTGGGCATGTTGTGAGGACAGGATGTGTGTTTTGCAGTCTCCACTGCTGCAATTATCTGTTATTGAAAATTCCAGCAGATTACTGCGAGAAGCTTGTAGAAGGATGCCCAATGTATTTGAACAGATTCATACAGTTTCAAAAGGACATCTACCAGCTACATAGGAAATGTATGTAAACTTCTGAATGTGAAGAAAGCTCAAACAAATTACCTGTGCAAATTCTCAGTAATTGTCATGGCAAAATGCTTAAATTGGATGCGAACGGATTTTCAGTATTTCAGTAGTTTTTCTGAAAACGTTTCGACACCTATCCAGGAGTCAGTTGTGGCGGCTCGCACTTAAGCGACCTGCTGATTTTTTTAAGGACATGGAGGCTCTTCCTCCTAGGTACATTCCAAGTCAGAGGCAAATCTCAGATTTTGCCTTTGATTTAAGCCTTTTCTTGCTGCTAAAGCTATTGATCTCCCATTCTGACCTTTATCAAATAAAAATAGCTTTGTTCATCCTTATTGACCTAAAATAATAAAGGTTTAGTTTGATTTAGTGTCAGCGAGGAAAAAAAAGGCCATGCCTCTTTTTATTTAGCCTATGCAACTATCTGGTTTCAGCTGTATCACCAGTCAACCCTGACACGCAAAGCTGGAGAACATCACACTCCCATCTCTCTCGTTGTACAATTTTCCTCAGTAATCCTTTCTATCGGCCTCCTTGATTCGTGTTGTTAGAATAATCACACAGGTTTCATCTCACACACCTGTTTGTGAAGCTTCCTCAACACTCTGCTCCTTCCTCGCTTCCTGTGCCAGTCACTCTTCTTGATTTTCAACCTTGCTACTCTGTCGCTTACATGCTCCTCTTTTTCTTTTTTTCTTTTTTGCAGGAGAGTCAACAGAGCAGCATCACAATAAAACATCAGATGCTCAGTGTAAATCCCAACAGGCTGCATTTTTAATCCTCTATTCATTCACAGAGTGCTGTTTCTGTGCCGCTAATTCTTCGTCTTCTTCTTCTGTTACATCTGCCACAATGTGTCATTATCTGCTGCACAATTATATCCTCTTATCCTCCCACCTCTTCCCCCTTGAGAGATCTAAATTTCTCCAAGCGAAGGTATCTGTGACTCATAAAAATAGCCTCTGCATCCGTTACCAGAATAGGCCGCGTACAATAATCTAGCAGAACGGTTTAGCATAACCAATGTGTGGGCTGTGATGTTTAATCAAGCGGTGTGGAGCAACAGCATGAAAAAAAAAAAAAAAAATGGAAGAATTTGTGCTCACATGGTCTCGTCATTCTGAAACTCCAGCTTGCCGGAAACGTCATCGTAGTCCTCCCCGGCTTTGGCGGTGCCCTCGACGGTGTGGTAAGGCACGGCCACCTTCCCCCTGGCTCCGGACGTCCTGTGCACCTTTACCTGCATGTTGCCCACGCTCTCGCTCACCCTGGTGGAGCTGCTCTCAAAAGTGAAAATGCCAGCGTGGTCGTCGTCGTAGATGGTGACGGTGGCCACAGGAGCGTTCCCCAGCGCGGCCTTCGGAGGAACGTGCGAGGAGAGGCCGACCGTGCTGTTGCTGGAGGTGATGGAGCTGGGCTCCAGGACGGAGACCTCGGCTCGGTGGACAATACGGGGGTTACTGAGGCGCACGTAGAAATGCTCGTCCTCTTCGAAGATGTCGTCATCTATCACTCCGACGGTGAAGTCCTTAGTCGTCTCACCGGGCTTGAAGACCAGCGTACCCTCAGCAAACTCATAGTCTGAGCCTGCAGTGGCCGTCGCATCCTCAGTCCGGTAGTCCACCTGTGTGCCACAGGTGGAGAGTATTCATTAAATATTAAGTGAGTGGGGTTTTAGCAAAGCACTAAATTGTTAATATTTCATGAGTTGAGCAGTTATGGTTGGTTTATAATTCACACTGGGGGATTTAGAAGATTTTCCCCTGTCTCAGTGCTGTGCATCAGTATTCCTACCTTTAAGTTTATGTCCTGTTACAGAATATTTCATTGGAATTTTAAGTTAGAGCAAAACACAAAGTAGGTATTAATTATAAAGCAGAAAGAAAAACGTTCATGGTGTTCTTTTTTTTTTTACAAATAAATATCTAAACAGTGTGGTATGCATTTGTCTCCCACCAGCCTGACTAGCTTGAGCAATGTATAATTGCTCAACTGCAGCCTGACTTGATGAAGAGTATCTGTGAACCTCCATTTTTATTCTCAACTGACTAAAGAAAAGCACCCTGACAACATAATAATACCACTACCATATTTCATCGAAGGGATGGTTCTCTTAAGGTCTGGAAAGTGTTTGTTTTTTACTAAATAAAGCATTGATTCGCCCAAAAGTTCGACTATGAGCTCATGGGACCAGAGTAGCTTCTTCCAGGTATTTACTGTGCCTTCTACATGGCACATGGAAAACAGAAAACACAGTTTCTGATGGATTGCTTCCTGCAGAGGCTTTTCTGCCTTAAAGCTCTACATAACTTTCTCTCCTACTATTGTGTTCCTTGGGCTTCATGAGGCTGATTGTGCACTGATGTTCTCTAACAAAGCTCAGATTCAAAAGCACGCCACACTTTTAAATGGTGAATGGATTGAATTCATACTTCATACTGGAGCCACATTCACCCGGTCCAACTTAGAAATGAATACATAAACACTGATGAGCATATCAGTTGCCAGCTTGGGGTTGAGTGCCTTGCCCAGGAGCAAACTGACATGGGGCAGGGGAATAATCTAAACACACAGAATTGGTCTAACATATAACATAGCAACAAAGCCCGTTGAATTTGTGGTTGTAACTTGTTAACCATATGAGAAGTTAATGGCCGCTGTGTTTTTGCTCTTACCTTGACTGTGCAGCCAGCCTCTCCCCCATGGCGGCTCACTGTCAGCTTCAGGGAACCGCAGTTCTCAAAGCACTGGTAGAGAGAGGGTTCGAACTGCAGGTAGATGGTGTTGGGATCTTCTTCCTGCCCGCTGGCCTCATGACAGCTCACCACCTTCCTGGCCTGGTCGGCAGCGTGCTTTTTCAGGATGTTCCCGGCTCCGATCATCATGCGTGTGGCTTGAATGCGATAGAAGGCCCGGCTCTTCTGCTGCTGGACCAGCACTTGGTAGTTGGCCATCTCAATCAGCTGCTCCATGTCTTTGTCTGGATGTCTTTGTTTTAAGTCTTTCAAGGTGCGTGCCATCTCCCGGCGGGCCTCCTCCTCTTGGTCTTGCTCAGCGCTCGTCCCTCCACCTTCCTCCACGCCCTCCAGCATCCCATCCAAAGCCTCCTTGTTGTGCGGGTGGGAGTTCGCACCCTGCCCGTCCATCTCCAGGTCCATTTTAGTGAACATGGCGTCACCTTCGGATTCAATGATGATGCCACGGGTCTTGTCGGCGCGGTAACGCTTGTGGACATACTTGTAGAAGAGCAGGCGGCGGTCTGCGATCCAGGCTTGTAGCACGCAGAGAGGGAAAAAGAGGAAGGTGAGGACTGCCTCCCAGACCTCCACCTCTCCGGGGGAGAACACAGATAGGATGAGGTACAGCCAGATGTAGGCAAACACACTCCAGGTTGCAGTGATGAAAAACACCCTCAGGTGCTTTATCTTGCGGGTCTCGCCTTCTGGCACCACGTAGACACAAATGGCGATAATAATGAACATGTTGAACGCGGCGCTGCCCACAATGGTGCTCGGACCCAGAGATCCGGCTTCAAAGTTGTGGCCGACCACTTCGATGACGGAGAGCAGGATCTCTGGCGCCGAGGAACCCAGCGCCATCAAGGTCAGGTTAGATACCGTCTCATTCCAGATGCGCACAGTGGTCGTTGTCGTTTCGCCGTTCGGCTTTTTGATGGTGATCTCTTTTTCCTGAGAGGTGATGACCTCGATAGAGGACATGAAACGATCCGCGATGATGGACATACCCAGGAACATATAGATGAGAGCCGCAAAGTAAACAATGGCACGAGCCACCTTGTCACCAACCGCAGGGTTCTGTGGGTTCCACATGGGGAGCACCACGCCCTCTGAACAGTTGTCCTCACTAGAGCAGTTTTTCGGAGCGTCGCTGGCGTCTTCATAGCCGGAGCTGCCATGGGAGAAATGAGTGACTCCAGGTAGAAGAACCAACAAAAAAGTGATGAACATCCACGGTGTGACGGGTCGTGGCAAACTCATGGAACACCTTTTCGAAATCATGATCATATTTGTAGTCTTCTAATGCTGGAGATCAAACAATGTCACATTTGACGGTTCATAGAAGATATCTCTGCAAGAGAATAAAAAAAAAAACATGAATATTTTAAGGAGTGTTCATGATACCTAGCAAATGTTTTTATACCTTGAATTTTTTGACATTTTCTTAACTTTTGATAGGGCTTTACGTGACAGACCAATACAGGGTACTGCATTGTTGTGGACTATGAGGAGAATGATACATGGCTTTTTACAAAATTAAAAGTGTAGCATACACTTTGTTTTTAAGGGGTTGTAAAAACCGGCATATGACATGAATCATGTTAAAGGATATTTTTCAAATGTAAAATGTTTAATATTCTTAAATTACATCTACACAGTAAAGTTGACGATGACAAAATCAACCCACGTCACCCTCTTTTATATGAAAATGATGTGGGATCCATCAGTTTGTTCGCTGCAAACTCGGGGAGCCAGAAACATTGGCAGCGACTTATGGTTGACTCACTGGTATTGAACAATCTAGTCAGACTCCTACACAAATAATGTGGCAAATGTGTACAGAGAAAGTGCAAAAATGTTACGTTCTGCACCTTTAGTGTCGAGCGGAAAAGTGACTAAGTCTACTGCGTACTCCATGGTTATATGATGATCCAGAAATAGTCCTTCTTGGTATTAAGAGAAAATAAGAAAAAAGGTTTGGTCCCTGGGTAAGCTCATGCATTATTATTTAAAAGAAAAAGAATCCCCGTAGCGCATGAAAACTGCATGGAAAGGACTGCTTAATGCTAAAGTGTAGTAAACACGTCTAGTTTTGAGCTTTACATAACCTGTGTCAGGGGAGACCTTAAAATAATCCTACAGTGGCTTTCCTGGCAGCGGTGTTTTAACAGCTTTGACAACTCAGGCTAGAGTGTCAATACTACCCAGAAAATTAACATCTGCAGCAGTGTGAGCAGAGAAACAGCCGAAGAAATGTCAATTAATTTAACCCAGTGCCTCCTAATCAAAAATTTAATACCATCTCCATCCCAAAATAGGTTTCCTGTCAACAGCAGGGGAGATTCACATTGCTTTATGTACGGCACATGCTCTCATTGCCATGCAGCAGAGGAGAGCTACATCCTGCTCTCTGACCTGCCTAACAGGAGAGCCTGTTTCCCCTTCGAGATTTCATTTCAGGAGGGAGGCAGAAAACCACAGATGCACAAATTAATCTATAATTTTTGGGTTGCGGCTTAATAGGGAAAAAACAAAACAAAAACAAATGGGCGGCAGTTGTGCATCTCAGTGCAACAGCTTAACAACACCTGTATGCTTATCGCAGTGAGTCAACCGCCTGTTGGTTCAGCACCATGGACAGAGGTAAACAAGTCAAACCAGTAGAATCCTCCACGAGCTGAAATCAGCTGCAGGTGCATAAAATAAAATGCAATCCCTTTCATCTGGCACACAAGCCTGCACAAATGTGAGTGGGTGATGTTTCTATGGCAAACGCAAGCTTTCCAACTGGTGGTGGTGCAGAAATAAAATACTTCTTTTTGACTACAGTATTGAGGCAGAGAGAGTATGTGTTTCTACAGTTTTCCTCACAAAAACCAATGGGTAGCAAAAGATAATCAAGGTTCAAACCTTGTTTCGCTGGATTTTTTTAAGACAACACAGAGGCAAGGAGTGAAATATTTAACCTTACTTGCATTTAATTGATTTTAAGGAAGAGCACCAATTACCAGTGTAAACTATAGCTCACCGCACTAAGAGGTTTTAACATTTATTTTTGATTAAAAATATTCATCATTGTTAGTGAGCCCGGCTAGATGCACCAGGAGGATGGCATAAGAAATATTCATTTCAGGTTTTAAAACAATAGAATGAACAAAAGGTTTAACCAAATTCAACCGCGATGACTGAATCCTCTAATAGTTTCCTATCTGCCAAGCGGCAATCCAAAGGTCAGCAAATAAACACTTTAACATAATGAGCCATTTTGACGCCTGCAAGCTCTTGTTTTGGGTCTGTTTGTGTATGTGTGTCCATACAGTCACAATAAGAACTGAGAGTCCTCATAAATATCATCTCTGCTGCTCAGGCAAATGGAAGTTACTAACATTAAGAAAAAGAAGGAATGCTAAGGAGCTGAGACAACATTTATAAACATCAACACCTGTGGATAAATCTGTTGCCACCTCTGTTAGAGATATGTGAAAAGTCTTATAATAAATGTATTGTTTTCGACCTGAGCTTACCTTGCAACTGATGGAAATCACTGTTAGAGAACTGCATCACAGAATGGCATCTTGGAGTTTTCTCTGTATCAATCATCATACGCTATTGACATGCCAACTGCTTGTTTGGAAGGGTTACTAGAAAACAGCCTTCTGTCCTACCAACACAAATGTGGAGCTTATGTGTTGTAGGCCCAATTTTGCTGGAGTATGCACATCTTTTGTGACTCAGTAAAATCCCAATCAAATATCAACAAAGCGTTGCAACCTTGCATAACAAAGAACCTAAACATATGTTTAAAAGATTACAAGAAAGCTTGACAACTCAGAATGTAACTATGAACAAATTAGAAAATTCTATGCACAATAACATTTGGGCACATGGTCCTGTATTGTGAAGCCTCCTATTTTTTAAAAAATGCACTTGTTGCATGTACGTGCCCAAACTCGAAGCTTTGAGGAAGTCGGAATGTTTATCTCAACTGTAAAAAAGATTGTTTTAGAAAAAGATCACGTTATAGTAAAACATACTTGAAACCTGTACTTTAGACATAAGCATAAATTCACCAGGATAGCTTGTAACTGTTTTTGTTTTGTTTTATTTTCTATTTTTATGCTGTTGGATTTATGTGTATGTCTGTTTGGAATAGATAGATATCAAAGCCAGGCTACTAGGGTAAATCTTTATGTTTGAAAAAAAGACCCAAAAATGTGACTGTGAAATTTATATTCAGATCCCGTGGTCCTCTAAAGCTTTCATGTCAACCAGAGTCCCTGAGTTGGAGTTTGCACAACTAAGTCTCCAACTGGAACTGTGTCCTTCATTCAGATGAGACTTTGATAAAGCTTTGTAGCAGCACACACTCCACCTGGGTTTGTGGAGAAATAAGTGACGAAAATGTGGAAAAGCACTTCACACCCACTGATGGTAAAGAACCTGTGATGCTGTGGGCTTGTTCCTTATACAAACGGCCCAAAAGCCTGGTTAGGCTATATGGCATCATTGATTTCTTTTTTAAATACAATGAAATAAAATAAATAAATAAACGGTGAACTGCAGCAAAAACAGAAAAATATTTAGCAATTTAAAATTTTTGTAGGACATTATTTTAAAACATCTGGCCAAACAATCACAGAAATTGTTCATTGTAAACAAAATCAACCTTCTTCCATGGCTAGCAGAGTTCCCAGAGCCACATTCCTTAGAAAATCTATTGAGTGAGCGGAAGGGAAGAGCATGAGAGAAGATCGAGTGCTCCGGGTGAACTAGAGAGAATTTGCCAAGAGGAATGGTCAAAGATCCCTGTCTCGGTATATGCTCCAACCTTATAGAATGTTAGCAGACCTAGTGCTCCTTAATTGGCAGAAGGTGGTAGTATCAAGTATTGACAGCAAGATCACTACCCGTGCCAATGTGGATTTTATGTATAGGCTACAGATAAAAAAAAATCAACAAGAACAACAAAAACGAAACTATCATTGCTTAACGTGTCATTCCAGTGTAAGACCATACCACTGAAATAAAAGATGGATTTATTACCAGCGGTAAATTAACTACAGTTTTAGTTGACATTCACCGCTGCTTTTTAGAGGCGATGACTGCGAACAAAAAAAAAAAAAAAAAAAAAAAAAAAAACTGATGTACGTAGAGATGTGCTTTTTTGTATTATATTGAATTTTATTCCTACATTACTCACCTGAAAGCAGTTGTCAGTGAGTCAACCCTGTGTAGAAGTTGTAGCCTCAGGAGATGAACTTCTTTCTCATGTTGCTCTGTGGAGACAAAATTCGTCTGTAATTAAATTGTAGGGAGTGTGGTACAATACCCATTTGTTCAAGACGGGGTTCCACATTACAGAGTTTAAATGAGCTTATTTAAATAAACAAATGCCAGCCTGCAGCTTGGACATGTAAGAGAGGAAGAAGAAGAAAAAAAAACACCAATAATAAAACACAGTTTCACATTAACGACGGCTGAAATTGTTAAATTACAAAGGAGATCTGAAACAATGAGATCGGAGACGCAGACACAAGCTGATTATCCCATCAGAAGCCAAACAGCGCGGTCCGATCGGTGCGCACAGCTGTGCCACTGATACTCACAGAAAGCCCCGAAGCCCAGCTGGATTCCGGTCGCACCGTGGCCACCCTGCACCAGCCCAGCGCTGAAAGACAGTCTGTGTGCCATCGACACAGCGGGTTGGTGTAATGGTCCTGGCTTGTTGCGCTGGTATCTTGGAAATGACGCGTCGCTTCCCACTCTGCTTTCCTCGATATTTTCCTGACAGTTACCCTACATCAGCAAACTTACGGCAGTCCGATCTCTTCCTCTCATTGATTTCCCTTTTGAATCATCACTGTAACACCTTCCCCGAGGCTAAATGTTTATTTCAATTCCTAAATCCACAAATTCAGCCTTCTCCTCCCCAGACTACGTGCGATTGTTGATGCGTAAAAATAATAAATTAAATTGCTGAATCTATCCTCACTGGATCCTGTTTAAATCGGTCAGAAATTCTTGACATTCGTCAGTTTGGTAAACCAAAAAATAAATAAAAAAATGTTTTCTTTTGAAACCCGAAAAAAAATCAGAGTGTGAAAAAAAATCCCTTCGCACTCCTGTTTGAGCTGGATAACGCAAAGAACCAAGGATCGCACCGAAGAGTAGGCGTGAATGGATGAATCGAGAGGACGCAAACCACACGGAGCAAGGACCAAGACCAGGGCATCAAGCGGAGGGATGGAGGTAGACAGGGAGGTAGACGGGGAAGAAGGAGTTGTGGAGCTATGCAAATGGAAGGCTTGTCTTACTCCTGCGGTGTGGGCAGGATTGGCACAAGAAGCGATGAGCAAAAAAGCGAAAGCAGTAACACTGCAGAAACAGGGGAGGAGACGTTTACAAGCGGCGCTACACGCACGGCTGGTCCTCCTGACTGCGCATCAGGAGTCCGGGATGAATGAATGGACATTTCACTTAAACAAAATCACACAATTACAATAATCATAGATGTGGACCAGATAACCTGGTGGGAAAGGCTCGGAAGTGATTTTTCTTCCTTCTTTTGAGCCCCCCCAGATGTTGATGCCTGTGTGTTTGCTGTCGGTGGTGGGGTGGTGGATATTTTAGTCTGGAGGGTTATATGTAGCACAGAGAAAATACAAAGTCTCAAACTCACTGTCTCCACACAAAAAAATACACAATCTGACCAGTTACAAAAAGATGGTAAACAAAGGAAACCAGACAAAATAATGATAGTTTGACTAAAACAAATGAAGCAGAATGACTACTTCCAATTATACTAGTATATCAGTGATCAATCAGTTTCATGTGATGAAAATCAGTTTGAAGTGTTGAAGTATCTAACTGATTAGGTTTTCACAAGCAAATGCCATGCCATTGAAACAACTATAACTCTGCATGAAATTAAATTCAGCACTCCATAGTTTTTCCAAGGCAATGTTTTGTCCTATCTGGAACCTAAACACCATTAGCTCTATCAATGGTTAATAAATACACTGGTCTGCTGTTTTTTTTCAGGCAAAGGATTTAAAAGACTTATCCTGCATTTAGATGCCTACAGGATACTCTAATCCTGTTCAACCATGCACTCTGGACTATAATTTGAAACAGCTGACTATAAATGCATTTAGCGTGTTATGCTGACTATTTATTTTTTATGAAGACAATAAAATAAAAAACACCACTCTGCTGACTTATAAAAAGGAGCTTAATCAGGCATTTTCACCTGTGAAAGATCTTTCTTTGATTATAACGACAAATTACATAGCAAATGACATGAGTGTGTAAATTAGCTTGTTTCCAATAAGTTGGAGTCATAGTTAAAATTTTTTTTTTGGAAAAACAGCAAAAGTTAATTTAAAGTGATGATCAATTGATTGCAAGAGAGTTCAAAATTAGCAGCAGGCTAATTAAAGAACTTTACATTGTGTTTTATTGGTTAAAAGTGAAGAAAGAATCAGTTAACTGAATTACAAAGGCAATATCTGAAACTAGAAAGCTAAAATAGTCACGCAAATGGTCAAATTAGTGTGTTTATTTAGCTTAATGACTATGAAGAAATTAATAGTGAATTGAAAAGTTCAAATTTATCTGGCTTTTCTTTTGTACTATAAATCAGTGAGTTAAGGGAGTAATCAAAATAAAAAAAAACTGTTAAACAAAAGTAGAAATAAATTAACCTTTCCTTTGCATGCAATTGGGGCTCGACATTAGCAAAAGCTAAAATAAAAAGATTTACGTTGGGTTATGTTCATACAAAGTCAAGAAGCAAGCAGTTTGCTGCATCACAAACACAATGTCCAAACACTGTTTAGACATTGTGTTTGTTAAAAAGAAACGGTGGTTGTAGTTGGCTAAATGAGTAGCATGTTTACAATGACTCAATAAGTTCAGGCAAAATGGTTCAAATACATTTTGTGTATCCATTTCCTCTGGGTTATGGCGTTATAATACATCTCAAATTCATCGTAGGCCTAGAACCCAGCCATATCTATTCAATGTGTCACAAGGGTCAGTTTAGCATCACACATTAATGACAAAATCCATGTTAAGGGACAGTAGGAGGAGCATAACTGAAGATACATGTACATACACATGCAGTCATATTCAATAAACAGAATATTATTGAAAAGTTAATTAATTTCAGTAGTTCTTTAAGTTAAACACACTACATAGAATAATTACACACATACGGATGCTTTCAACCCTTAATGTCTGTCAATTGTGTCGATTTTACGCTAAAGTTAATCAAAACACAGCATTTAAGGTTAGAAACTTACATCAAACAGATAAAAAGAACAATTTCAATATGTTTATTACCTCCTCAAAGGCTATTTTCAAAAGGGACTCTCAATTTTACATTAATATTCAAATTTTTTGGAGACAGCTGTACAAGACATGCAAGCTCCAAACAAAAGAAATGAAAAGCCAGCAAAAGTGCAGCCATGGCTCCTGGGTCAAGTCATTTATACGTAGTTATATCTGCATGTAAATTGTACCATTAAAAAACAAAAGAGATTAGTCCACATGAACAGTGGCCACTAACATTGGACTCTGTGGAATTAACACACATTTCTAACACAGAGAAATGAACTGACTTTGAACCGTTGAGTCTTTTTGAAGTCTTATGTAATATAGGAATTATAATGTGACTGGCACATCCACGTAACCTGCAGGTTTTCTATGATATGACTTCAGCAGTCTTATCTTTGCCTTGATGTCTTCCCGTCCACACCTGATGAGATTGTGCCTTCAGAAGCATCAGTTCCAAGAAATCTGAAACAGCAGGGAAAGGGGGTGCACCCTAGACAGGTCGCCAGTCCGTCACAGAGCAAGGTTAAAAAATGCATCAGATTGTTAAATAATTACATTTGGTCTATACAAATACGCTGCACTGTGTCTTAATGCATGGTCATAAAGAAAGAAACACATGGTTACATCCTGTTGAGATTACTGTGTAAATAAAAATGGCTAAGAGGGTTTTACATGGATTCATGTCTCACCTGATGGGTCTTCTTGAACCCTGCCACCTCACCCCTGATTCTCCCTCCCCACAGATCTGACCTCAGTCTGATCACACCTGCTAAGTAGGACAGAGACCTATGAATGATCTCCAGCAGCTGAAAACAGACGTATCTTCTTCTGAGTTCTGCTTCTTATTATTAGCATATGACACATCTGTTGGTATGTTCCACAATCATAAGGGTTTCTTTCTGTTGTCAAAATATGGCCACATTGTTTTACACACAATTTAGACAATTTATTTCAACAGTGGAATTTTTCAATTCACACACAATCTCAATTATGCAGGCAGCGCTGGTCTTCGGGAGAATGCCAAGTATTTTGCTCAGATTATGATATACATATATACTAATAAATATGAGCAACATGCTATTTGCTCAGTGAGACTATTTTAAAAGCAAATCGGCTCTAGTTTGGGAAATCGAAAAACTCATGCTTGCCAACATTTTAGACCTGTGGCTAACCTCACGCATATTGGTCCATCAGCAAAGTATTGATTTTATTGGTCAGCTGAGTTTTGTGACTTAAGGTTGGACACAACATCTTACATTTTACACTTCAAAGCACTTTAGGTATCCATTCTAGCATAAAGGTGTAGTAATTATAAGACAAACCCTGTAAAAAAGAAAGATGAAATGACATGGTGTAGCCAACTCCTCTCTCTAAATCCATCTGGGAAGAACAAGGATGTGTTGAGGGTTGGGAAGAGTTCACTATCTGCCGTGACGTGGCACTTGGTGATATTTTTTTTACTGTCAATATGTGTAAGATATTTAGTTTAAAGATAGGAAAGTAACAATGTGTGCAATTAAATTATACCTGAAGAATGACTATTTTCAGGATTGTCAAATAATTCCAGGAACTAAAGTGATGGAAAGCAGGTGCTAAACTAAGCCAAGGGATAATATAGATAGAATAAACGAAGATGCTCATCAACAGATATTTCAATATACTGTAAAACTATGAAACTAAAAATCAAAAAAGAAGAAACTTTATTATCATTGTACTCTTTGGTTCAAAGAAAGGTTGTCAGCACCAGCTCAATGAGCAGTTAAATTGCCTAAGTGGAAAAGAAAAGAAAAGAAAAATGTAAAAAGACAGATGAACAACTAAATAAATATTGTGCACATTATAAATATATACCTACGAGAGGGTATTAAAATGCCAAAGTGCTGTTATTCCAGAAGACCAGTTTACTGCACTGAATTGACTGAAGGTTAAAATAAATACAAAAATGGCAGCGTGTCTGTGTGTGTTTTGTATGTGTGTTATTTGCTTTTGTGTGTAATTCATACAGATGGGGATGTGTGTGCCTGGAAAGGATAAGGAAGTCTGTTGGTGTGGACTGGTACCACTCTCAGTCAATCAGAGGGGAGGATTGTGTACAGACAGTGTCCTGGATGATTGTGGTCATTCTGGATCTTTTTGGCCCATCAAGACAAATTGAATAGATTTCGTCCAGGCGCTGATGTGGGCAGCCGACAATCCACTGAGCCATTTGAATAACCTGCAGCTCTTTTTTACGCACCACATACCAAACTGTGCATCCGCATCTCCAGACACTCTCATGTTCTTCAATAGAGTTGAAGGAATCTTGTTTCTCCTCAGAGTTCACTGCTGGGCTTTTTCAATAACCTAGGTAGGGTCTGTAATCCAGTTCAGGTCCTCCAAAATATGGAGTCCGAGGAACTTGAAATCTGTGACACACTTAATCTGCCCTCTATTGATCTTCATTTCTGTGTGCAGTGTAGACCAGTTCTGTGCCTTATTATTGTTCCTGATTAGTGCCACAATGGTTGTGTTGTCAGCAAAATGCAATCATCATGTTGGAGCCATGCAACACAGTCATGTGTGTACAGCGCAAACAGAACTGGACTAAGAACACGGCCCTGAGGCAGTGTTCTTAGTGTTCAAGGTGTCGAGAACATTGGTGGATGATGTGGTGCCAATGCTGACATACTGGAGTCTGTTTGTGAGAAGTGAAAATCAGCTGGGATGATAGTCTTAATATGCTCCAGCACCAGTTTCTCCCTGCATTTCATAATAGCCTTTCCTAAAGAAATTATGTGCATAATTATTACATTCATCACAGTGGTGTAATTTTATGCTGATTCCTAATGTCAGAATGTTAACATGCCTATGTGTCAAACTGGCTATTTAATGGCTCTTTGCTGTAAAAAGGTCATCATATTCTGGCAAACTTTTGTCATAAATAGCCTTGAATATTTGAATCTATGACCAACCACTTGTTCTCACTCAGAAATATTCAGGTCCTCATTTCTGAAGCTCCAGTGCCAGTAGTGCAAGCATTATGGCCATCATTTAGACAGCCTTCATTTAGTTTTATAGGTGCATGACTGCCTGTTATGATTATGAGGGGCAGGCTTGAAGGGATAATTGTGTCAAACCTTGGAGAGAAATAAAAGAGATTAGGCGGAGTGCTGGAGGACAGAAATTACCGGAGGAACGAGCCGCTCGGCAGAGAGAGGTGTTCCTGCAGAGAGAAGTCAGTTTCAAACCGCATGCTGATGCTGGAGGACAGGTTTGTACTGTCACCTGGGGTGACGTGTCTCTTGAACCCGTCACACTGTTTGGAAGAGCAGCTTACTGCAAACACTCAACTGAATATTTGCATCTATGTGCTTTTAGGGTGATGAAGGGAAATTAAAAACCACTTGGCCTCCATTTGTCATCGGCTTGGCTAAATGTGCCTTTATTGAAATATTAGATAGCTTCGGCGTAGTTGGTTTATTCTGCTTGTAGGTGGGAGCAGATGGTGATGTATGTGCCTTTAACTTTGGTGAGGAGAAGGTGTTGCTTGGATCGAACTGATGTAAATGTTTTTACTGCCTCTTTGCAAGAAGGCAGTAGAAAAACACCCCACTACATTTTTTTTAGTTTGTTTAAAACTGTTGTAGCAGGTGAAACACAGTCAGAGGGCGTTTCCTTGAACAACTGGCTGTGGTTCGGATTAATGTCTTTACTGCACATTAAAAGCATCATTCATTTTCAAAGTTATTCATGAAACCTTTTCTTTTCTTTCTGTAACCAGACATATCCACAAACCTAAAAGGTACACCTGATTTACAAGCAATTGAAAAGCTGCACCTTTTAGCTGTGTGAAAAAAATCCCTTCACACTCCTGTTTGAGCTGGATAACGCAAAGAGCAACCAAGGATCGCACCGAAGAGTATTTATTAAACACTTTACAGTGTTTAATAAATGCAGTGACTTACTTCAGGCGTATGGACGTGATGAACACGACTTGCTGTGATTCACAACGTGCATAAGACTAAGAAAGAAAGAGGACTTAAGTGACTTTAAATTTAAATGTTTTTTATGTAAGACACAGATTTGTCTAAATATTTCAGAATGTGCTGAGCCACTGTTTTTTTTGCACACAGCCATCTCTTGAGTTTTCAGAGAATGATTAAAAAAATGTCTAGCAAGCAGCAGATGTGTGGATAGAAATGCTTTGCTGATATTAGATGTCAAAGGAGAATCGACGGATTGTTCTGAGATAGTAGAAAGGCATGAGAAGCTTAAATAGTAGCACATTTCAACCATGGCATGTGGGACACACTCCTGAAGCCATGAGACTTCAAAGCTTGAAGCAGGTGGGCTACAGCAGCAGGCGACCACACCAGGTGTCACACCTCTCAGCTACTTCCCACAGGGTCACCAAAACTGAATCAATAACAAATTAAAAGATTTCCTGTCTGGCCTAAAAGGAAGCCAATAACATTTTCTAGGCAGAAAATAGGCCAGGGGTCTCATAACTTTTAGATGTTAGTCTCCACTTCAACACACCTTAAGAAAATGGAAATGCTTCTGAATTGAGACTTCTTGAAAAAGGCTCTTAAACTATTGTTTATGACACTTTGATTATGTAGATGTAATGTACTTCAAATTTTATCTACTTAATACAATGCTATTAAAGTAGAATTATTAATCTACTAATAAATTTAGGGAATTTCGTTATTGATACAACCTCTTAAAAGTTTGAATTGAAATAACTTGGATGAGGAAGCATATTTTTTTGCAAACTCCCATGCACCCTCCAGGATCCTGCTGAGGGTATAGAGCTGATCCAGTGTTCCACAGCCAGGACGAAAACCACACTGCTCTTCCTGAATCTGAGATTCAACTATCCGATGGACCCTCCTTTCCAGAACCCCAGAATAGACCTTACCAGGGAGGCTTAAGAGTGTGATTGCTCTGTAGTTGGAACACACCCTCCGGTCCCCCTTTTTAAATAGGGGGACCACCACCCCAGTTTGCCAATCCAGGGGAACTGCCCCCGATGTCCACGCAATGTTGCAGAGCCGCGTTAACCAACACAGCCCCACAACATCCAGAGCCATAAGGTACTCAGGGCGAATCTCATCCACCCTCGGGGCCTTGCAACCAAGGAGCTTTTTAACAACCTCGGCTACCTCAGCACCAGATATGGGAGAACCTGACCCAGATTCCTCAGGCTCTGCTTCCGCAATAGAAGACGTGTTGGTGGGATTAGGGAGGTCTTCAAAGTATTCTGCCCACCGACGCACAACGTCCTGAGTTGAGGTCAGCAGCACAACACCCCCCCACTATAAACAGTGTTGGTACTGCACTGCTTCCCCCTCCTGAGAAGCCGGATAGTGGACTAGAATCGCTTCGAAGCCGTACGGAAGTCTTTCTCCATGGCCTCTCCGAACTCTTCCCACATCCGAGTTTTTGCTTCGGCGACCAGCCGAGCCGCTGGCCGCTTTGACTGCCGGTACCCATCAGCTGCTTCCGGAGTCCCACAGGCCAAAAAAGCCTGATAGGACTCCTTCTTCAGCTTGACGACTTCCCTTTCAAGGGTTGCTGCCGCAACATGCACCAACAACCTTGTGGCCACAGCTCCGACTAGCCGCCTCAACATCAGAGGCACGGAACATGATCCACTCGGACTCAATGTCCCCCGCTTCCCTCGGGACGTGTTCAAAGCTATCCTGGAGGTGAGAGTTAAGGCTCCGTCTCACGGGGGACTCTGCCAGACATTCCCAGCAAACCCTCACAGTACATTTGGGCCTGCCAGGTCTGACCAGCTTCCTCCCCCGCCATCGGAGCCAGCTTACCACAAGGTAGTGGTCGGTGGAGAGCTCTGCCCCTCTCTTCACCCGAGTGTCCAAGACATGCGGCTGCAGGTCAGATGAAATGACAACAAAGTCGATCATTGAACTACGGCCTAGGGTGTCCTAGTGCCAAGAGCACATATGGACACCCTTATGCTTGAACATGGTGTTCGTGATGGACAATTCATGACGAGCACAGAAGTCCAACAACAGAACACCACTCGAGTTCAGATCAGGTGGGCCATTCCTCCCAACCATGCCTCTCCAGGTCTCACTGTCATTGCCCACATGAGTGTTGAAGTCCCCCAGAAGAACGAGGAAGTCCCCAGGAGGGGCACTCTCCAGTACCCCCTCCAAGGACTCCAAAAAGGGTGGGTAATCCGAGCTGCTGTTTGGCGCATACGCAGAAACAACAGTCAGAAACCTGTCCCCCCACACATATCTGGAGGAAGGCCACCCTCTTGTTCACCAGGGAGAACCCCAACATACAGGCACCGAGATGAGGGGCAACAAGTATGCCCACTCCAGCTCGGTGCCTCTCACCAGGGGCAACTTCAGAGTGGAAGAATGTCCAACCCCTCTCAAGGAGACTGGTTCCGGAGCCAGAGCCATGCATCGAGGTGAATCTGACTATCTCTATTCGGGAACCTCTCAACCTCGCGCACTAACTCAGGCTCCTTCCCAACAGAGAGGTGACATTTCACGTCCCGAGAGCCAGCTGGCTCTTGGGATGCACATTATTTTACCATTTTTACTGGTTAAATTCTAACCATTTTATAAGTGTGTGTATTGTAAAGGGTGAGAAACTGGCCCAAGTGCATTCTCAAGGGCAGATTTGCATCAAATCAGTAAGCTGTAGTGGAATGGTTGCAGAGGTCTTGTTCCATAGAGACAAAGACTACAGTGGAGGACTGAATCAGTTGGCAAACTTAAGGTAGCGCAATCATCCTGTAATGAGAGACAAAAAAATTGTTGGTCTTGCAAAGACTCAAAACTAGACTTGACTTTCCATAAATCTAGCAGCCAGTGATAAAAACTGACAAACTGGTAAAGTGTGGCTGGAGGCATCCGTCTTTTAAGCTGGAGCCTGAAGATGTCTGATAGACAACAGGTGGTTCTTGTCAGCATGAAGAGCACACCGATGGCTTCACATCACACCATCTGTGAACATGACAAAAACAAAAAACAAAAAAAACAACTTAAGTGTACAAATCCAATAAACCCTCTGAAAAGTCCCAGCTCAGGGCTGTTAACACAAATTGTTTAAAACGATTCTATTTCAGTCAATTCCTGCAGATATTTTCTGCCACCTCCATGCCAGATGATGTTTTAATAGGCCAATTAAAATATTAAGAAGCAAAGATTACTCTCACTTTAAAAGACACATACAATAAGATCACTGCTGCAGGTTGAGCAGATGTAATTTCAGGGGTTAGAAACAAGGTTTAGACTAAATACAGTTCTTTCTTTATGTTGAGGATGACTTGTAAGGAATTTTTACATTTCAGCCCAGAGGAAAGTGACTCACATTTAGCGATGACGCACACTCAGATAAGATGTAAAATGGTAGCAGCCATTTAGGTTATTTAAATGAAATTGATGCAATGCCATGACAGGAATGGGAAAAAAAGTAAAATAGAATAAAACATATATTTTATTGTCACAGAGTGGGTATTGTGCACCAGAAGTAAAGAGTAAATTTACATCAGAAATAACACTTTACATCCCGATTAAGAGATGGTTCTGCTGGTACCTGTCAGCAGTGTCCTGTGTCCACTGTCTGTACTCTGTCTACCTGTGAAGAAGCCAACTATGGCAGAGTCATCTGGGAACTTCTGAAGATGGCTACTTGGGGAGCTGATAGAGAAATCTGCTGGTTAGAGGGTGGACAGCAATGGTGCAAATACATTTCCCTGAGGAGCCGCTGTACTGCAGACCAGCCTGTCAGTTACAGAGCCCTGTGTCCTTGCATACTGCAGAAGTCGGTGAGGTAGTCCGGTATCCACTGGGACCAGTGGTAGTCCACTCCTGAGCGCTCCAGCTTGTCCCTGAAAAGTCCCTACTGGATGGTACTAAAAGTGAGCGAGTACCTGACTGAACCTGCTGAAGAATTGGCCCGGATCATTTCCTAAATCAGCCTGGGAGTTTTGTTTGTGACCTGAAATTGTTTTCAGGCTCCTCCAAATCCCACTGATATTCTGCTGCAACTGGTCCTCCCTTTTCCATGTAGATGTTTATTTCATCCCTGATCTTCCTTCTCAGTTCCTTCTGCATAGCTCTCAGCTCCTCTTTGTTTCCTGATCTGAAGGCTCTGTTCTTCTGCTTGAGATCTCATGGTTGATCCACGGCTCCATATTAAAGAAACACCATACCTTCATGACGGTGTGGAGGATATCGCAGATTGCTGAAGCATTGGTAGAAGGGAGCACCCACACATTTGTCGCCAACTACATTAGGTAGTGTGGCTCAATGCCAACAGTTACACATTCAATGTCCTGATTGTGGCCTCATAAAAAGGGGATTTCTGGTGTGAATAATTGATGAGTGGCATTTGTGTTCGGTCTCCACACACGCATATGTCATAAAAAAGCGAATAAAAACAAAATTTTTCACAAAATTATCAGCTTCCTTTCCTTTCTGGACAGGCAAGTTAAATATTTGCAAGTACTAACGAAAAGACCTGGCAACCAGCTGGTTCCAACTGAAGGTTGGAACAAGAGCCGGCGAATGCAGGTGCGCCACCTCCTGGCCAGGAGGAGTTGAACTTGTGGCTAAGAAGAAAAAGAGAAAAACAAAACTTGCAGCTATCTCGTTCAATGGATATCAGTTGCTGACTATATCTGTTTTTATTTTGATATTTAGTATATTTTGGTTGTACAAGTGTAAGGAAGAGGCACATTCACCATTTCCAGTGGTGTTTTGAAGATTAAACTCCCATGTTTCCAGTTTTATTATGTCATTTAGCCGGAAATCCATGCACTGACCATGCTGTGTAAAACCCAAACATTGTCTTCTGTAATTCTGTCTTCCACTTACTAATTTTAGGGAATTTTCTTAGAATTGACCTGTTCACCTGTTCTATTCTGTGACATTTTTCCCATCACTTCGTATTCATTAAGAAAAATAAAAAACATTTTATAATTTCATACAAAATCTGTAATCCTACGCATTCAGACTGTTGTTCTAATCATTACTAGAGCTGTTTGTGGTTTAAATATGTCAGTAAGTCTGAATAATTGTAATTGTGCAAACAGTGTGTTAGTATGATTCAGGTTCTGAGCTTTGTTAATTACTCTAAATACTCTTTTAAATTGGGATTAAAGACTGTAGAGTTGTTTTTATGTTGTTTCCCTGGACCTACGAGAATTCACTTAAATATGGCAAAACTAAATAACATGTATAATATTTTCATGTAATACATGTTTAGCCTTGTGCTGTATAGAAATATTTAGGATATTTCACTTTGAATATATCTGATGTGAGATTTCCAGTGCAATTTATCTTCTGTCCTCCTGCTGCTTGTTTTCTAAAATATTCTTACATTTTCTGATAGTTATCATTTTAGATTCTGAACACAGTATGCAGCCTTTTTTGTAACGTAGCCTTTACGATCCAGCAAAATGAAACTACAAGTCTTTAAGGCACAAACAGAAACAGACAATCCAGCAAAGAGACAAGGACCAACGGGAGCTTAAATACTAGGGTGAGTGGCATGAGGGATAACAAGCAGACACGGGTGAACTGAATGAGCTGGAATACAAGGTGGCAGAGTGTGGGAAACAGGAGAAAGCCTAAAAACATGAATGGAACTGATGGAAAACACAAGAAAACCCAGCTATACCAAGAACACAGCAATAAAGTGGAGAATCTAATAAAGAAAAACTCTTCAACATCACGACTCAAGTAGTGCATTACAACTGAGGGGACGGTAAAATTATGCATGTTTTTATATAGCCTATATTACAAGTACAAAACTAACAGGGGTGGAAAGTGCATTCATTTGCATTCATTTACTCTGATGCACCTAAATGCACCTATTAGTCGCCTTCAGCCTAATAGGTGAATAGAGTTCACTTGTGTGTAATAAAAGTAAAGATGTAGCTGTTCTTTTAAGGTCTAAGTTTTCAAAAAATAAACAGGATCATGAAGACCAAAAAACAGCTGATAGGTCAATTAGGTCCATGAACAGAAATTGCATTCACAAATTATTTTACTTAAACAATAACAATGTTAGAAAACATCTTAATACGGCGCCTATGGACAATGAAAACACAGAGATGGTCTCCGTGGTGAAAACACATGATTTCTGGTATGAGATTTAAAAAGCAACTAAACAAGGTTTGTTTTTGTTCCCATGGCAACTGTTGCTGCCACCGCGTATCCATGGTTGTCAAAGGCATGCTCATGACTATTGTGATGCCAAGCTATTCCTGATTCCTCTTTACCCTTTCTCAGCTCTCAATAAAGGTATTGTTGCAGTGGCACACGGCTGGGATGCTCTCTGCTGTCTCAGACCAGTCACAGGCTCTCTGGCTTAGATCTCAGCTGTTCAGGTCAAAAAAGAAATTTGTCACCAACCTTTATATAAGACTTCAGGCAGCTGTAGGCCTATATGTAATATCATCTGTTATGAGATCTGTTATGAGTCAAAGGGGAAGATCAGGTAAGATTGATTCAGGGTTTTGGCTCAACAAAGCATCAGAGCATCATCTGTGAACATCAGCTGGTTAGTTAGTTCACTGCTTTTACGCAAGTTCACATGAAAGTTAGTGTACAATAGAGTTGTTGTGATAGAGATGGGCTTGTGAAGTTTTACAGCATCCTGTTAAGCAGCAGCTTCTCTCCTGACAGCATCAGTGAAACAGATGCTCCAGTAACTTACTGACAATAGCCTAAAGCGCCTTGGTGTTTCAGATAATAACAGATACGATGGCAAATCCTTCCATTCTGCAGTGCCTTATTAATAAGTTAAATGTTTAAACCTGTTAAAGCTGCAACGAAGATTTTTCTTGTAAAATCATTCTAAACTCGCAAAGTCTGTGTGATCTATAGAGTAACACTACGTGGTCAGATTTTCTGTCTGTTTGCGATTCTTTTGTAAATATTTTTTTAATCAGGATAGAATTTGCTCTTTGATAAACAAACTATAACGCAAATATTCCTCTGGTGACATCACATGAGGTTAAAGTTGCCAATCAGACTTCTTTTGAAGGTATTTTTTTAATTTTCTCTCTTTATTTATAAATTTTTAATCAACTTCCTCCTTCAAAGGTGTTTGCTTGTATTCTGTACAGCTGCAGCAAAACATATGAGCCGCATGTGAGGACACTGCATTGACAGTAAAACCCATGGAAGGGATTCATTTAAAGCACCAGAGCAGAGTGGAAAGCACGGGTCTAATTATTAAAGCTCTTCAGCAATCATCTGGAGCAAAGTTACAGTGAAAAGCTTTTGTTCTACTTGATGCATCACCCACAGATTCTGCTCAAAATCATCACCAGGCAGGCAGACTTAAAATTACCCCAGTTCTACTAGTTAGATCCACCATCTACACACCTGCACTACCGACTGTACCATTGCCATCAATACAGGCAACACCAGAGGGATGAAATAAGAAAGAAAATCCCATTACTTGGTAATCTGAAAAAAAAGAGGTTTTTAACAAAGTCGGCCACTATGGTGGCAAAAGTCATGAATATTTAAGGGAATAAAAGCCGAGAACACCATTTACTCGCTTTTCAAATTGAGAATGAGCATTGGAAAGAGGAACATAAACAGATCCGTGTCAGTTTAATTAAATCGATACACTTTTCCTTTTCTTTTCAGCTTCCACCCGCTGCAAAGACTCTTGGGATGCTTCAGATCTACAAATCCCTACTAATGCATGCTCCCTCTCAGCTTCAAACTATTGTGGTGAATGTATCTGTACACACTGAAAGTGCAGTTACTGGTAGCTTTTGTCATGCAATTATCGGGGAATTATTGGGAATGCAGGTGCCTCAAAGTGCTCACTAGCTACAATTAAAGAGACATTTAGAACATTTATTCTAGTGGGTTATTTGTTATAACAGCCAGTCTGACCATCTGTTGCTGCCTCTGCCTCTAATATGTTGCCATCTTGTGGACAATTTTAAAATCTTCAAAACAGATTTGATTAAAACAAGCCAGATAATTACAACCATTAGTCTCCTTTATTTTTTTCAGCTGACACATTTTATTGTACCGAGAAACGTAAAATTCCGCATTTTCAAAGAACGGAGAAATAATAAAAAACGTTTTATCTCAGGAAAACGTTTCATACCCTTGAAGCAGCAGATCATGAGGGAATATCTGTCATTAGTTACAGTTTTAATTTGTGCACCCAACAAATTTGACAAATTTAACAGCAGAGTGGCAAGAAGAAAACCATAAGAAGCCGTGTTTGTTGTTCACTACAAGCCGTGTGAGGGGAATTGCAAACAGATGGAAGAAGATGCTCTGTTCAGATAAGACCATAATTGAAGTTTTGATTTACATGTATTCTATGTATTTATGATGGAACATAGAAAGTGCCAATCACCCAGCCCAGCGGTAGCATGCTCTGGGCATACTTTCTTCTCAGGGACACAGAGGCTGCTCAGAGTTAATGGGATGATGTGAGTCCTTTCAGTTGCTCTCTTATCCAGGGGTGACAAAGACCTGGGCAGAGTTTTTACACTGGATGTCCTCCCTGACACAACTGGGAATTGAACCCAGAATTGTAACGAGGATGTGGAATTGGTCCACTACACTACCACAGAGAGAGCTGAATACAGCCCAATCATGGATGGAAAACCTGCTGGAGGCTGTAAGAGACTTGAGGCTGGAGCAAAGGGTCGCCTTCCAGGAGGACAACAAGCACAGCTGCAATGGGATACTTTAGATCAAAGCATAGAAATGTGTTTGGAGCGGGATAGTAAACGTGCAAGCCTGAACCCAATTAGGAATCTGTTGACAGTCTGACATTCAATGATACTGGCTATGCTGTCAGCCGCGAATGCGGAGAAAGTATTCGCTCAGAGGGGGTTACACATGTGCAGAGACTTCAGATTTCTATATGTTCAAAACCATGTATAATTTTTGTGTTGGTCGATCAAGATCCCAAATGACAATTATGATTATGAATGGGGCAAAATTCAAAGGGGTATGATATTCTTGCAAGGTGGTGGTTTTGCCAACAATTACGGCGAAAATGGATGTTTCACTGGTACATTTTGCATTATTAATTCCACAAAATGGGTAAAAAGCGTCATAGAAGATATTGACCCCTAAGTAAACAAGTCCGTCTCCATTTAAATACATTTGCAGAGTTGCTTTTGCACCGCTTGTGTCACATCCTTTGTGTAAAATCAAAAGAAGAGTTGTAAAAAAGCTATACCTAAATCACAAACTGGGCTCTTAGGCAAAACCAGGTTCTGCAAAAGCTTTTTACCTGCTGCCATCAGACTGTTGAACTGCTGTTCAACGGCTGAACTACAACCAATAAACTCTGCACATTTGCATATTTGCACACTTTGCATCATTACATCTCCACCTAGCATTATAAATGCTACCAAACTCTTAGTCCTTAAAAGCATCCTTGCACAAATGTCCTTGCACAACCCAATTCTGCACATTCAATGGTTTGTATACTGTGACCTTCTGCATTGTTTACATTTCAATTGTTTTTATAGTGTATTTTAAATCTATTGTTTACTTTTAAATCTCTGCTGCACCTAAAACTGTTATTTAACTTTTACTGCAATTTACAAAGCTGTATGCAACGAAATTTCGTTCTGTACGCACTCTGTGCATACAAAATGACAAATAAAGTTGTCTAAGTCAAATGTCTTATGTGACATCTTCGAAGTTTTTTTTTTTATTATTTATTTATTTATTTTTTTTTATTATTTTTATTTCAATTAAAGTCACACAACAATATATAAACAAACAAACAAATATGCCAGGGGGTATGTGAAAATAAACAAGTACAGTTAGGAGAAAAGACAAGCAATTACACAAACATATGCGCTGGGGAGTGTCATATATATGCGTGTATGTAATCCACAAGTAAATATATGTTCTACATCATTAAGTTGTCTAGAATTTCTAGTTGGGAACAGATTGCTATAGTTTTCTGTGCCTTCTGATGAGAAGAGAGTTGAATTGTTTGAAAATATTGCTTAACTTCTATTAAAAAAACTTTAAAGTCCGGCTTTTTTTTTTTAGAAATTTAAATTTATGCAAGTGAAATTTGGCTAACAAAATTAAAAGATTGATAAGGAAAGGTTTGGGAAACATTTTATCTTGCAGTTGAAAGCCAAATAAAATGTTTTTCCAATGAAGCTGAAAATTTTTCATAACATTTGAATCCACATAGTGTGACATCTTCGAAGTGACAAACAGCAAAATTTAGAGAGGGGCTGCAGTGTTTTCTTCCGGCCGCTAGGGGGGAGCCTAATGCCAATAATGAGAACTACTTTTTGTTCGGAGCTGTAGGTTCTGTGAGAACGATTCTTTCTGTAATAAACGGCTTTTAAACTGTACATTTAAAACTAAACATTTACAGGTGGATTTAATAGTGTCTCACCTTATGTATTTTTAAACAAATGGATTTAAATAGCTGTATTAGACATCCTCCTCTGCGAGGAAGAGGAAATTTAATAAAGTAAAAATCAGTATGAACACAAACATTTGAAAAGAACATCTCAACATAAACCAGCAAACCCCTTTTGAACTACATTCAAAAAATCTTATTATAGTTGCATCTACAAATAAAGCGATATCACCAGACTGCCAATCAAAGTAAGTGTACCAAAACAGAAACGTGGGATGAAGATCTTCACTCTGAAGGCCAGAGGACTAACCATCTCGGACTCGCTCCCATGGATTCTGGCCCAGAATACACGGCGGATGTTTTATGAGTAATGGGCTGCTGACTCTAGATGGAGTCAAAATTCTGGTCGAGGCCAATTTGGCAGCTTTGAACACTAGTGGTATTTAACCGCTGCTAATATGAGTGGTAAGCATCTCTGGGCTGTTTCTTTTATTTATTTACTGAATACAGGCAGTGTATAATTACAACGCATCAGAGCTTAAGTTTGAGCTTGCTTGCTTCACAACTCAAATAGCCTAAGTGGGAAACATAACAATAGATGTAAATTTCACAGTAAATATTACATCTTGACAACGGTTGAACAGACTGTGGGCAAAACCTTAATCAACTAAGAACACAGAGAACCAAAATAAAGGATAATTCTCCTCATTCATTTTAGACAGCGTACACATGGTGGAAACCATTAAATCCTTGCTTTTCTCTGATTGATCTCCTCAGCATACAGTACATCCTTCCCCATCCGTCATATAGCCTGTGATACATACACACGAGTTCCTTAATTGTCAAACTAGATATTTGTTTGTTTTTGTCTTTTTTGCTTACTAAGATGTTTTTAACTTTACAGATCAAGATGTCTACATCGCTCTTTTTAACTTTCTCCTATCGCTTTGGCATCCGTGATAGTAATCACTGAAAATGTATGTAGGGTGATAAAGTCTTATTCTGTTATTCGGATGATTTTACTACACAGTAAGGACATAGAAAAAGAACATGGCTTTGTTTTTAAGTGGAAAAAAAACTGTTTGGTCATGGGAGTCAATTATGACGTTCGAAGAGAAAATGAAATAAGAATTCTGGACAAAAGAAGCATTTGAACACTGTTCTGTGAAAAGATGCATTATCACGCTGAAGAGTAACTTCATCATCACCAAACCTCCTCTCCACCGACAGGGGGAAATGTCCAAATGTCAGCTTGTGCTCTTTCTGAAAGATCTAATGTAATCTCTCCTGCTCCAATCTCTGATCACATCCCAATATCATTAATGGAAGTGTGAAGGTGTTTGTATTCACCTGTTTATCGTCATTGCTCTTTTCACAGGCTGTGCACCACATAGAAAATGCATTCTGATCTCTTTGTCCAATTTAGCCTAGCGTAACCTGGATTTCTTCTTCTAACTAACAGTTGAGTTTTTACCTTTTGCTTTACTATATGTAAATTCCACCAGTTTCTTAGACATGTCTTAACTACTATTTTTCTGTTTCCTTTTTAATTTTTGTGGTTGCTTTTTGTTGTTGTGGATTGTCAAGGCATTTCAGATACTCTACGGTTTGTTTAACTGTTGACTGGCAAAAAAAACAATCTTTAGTAAAACTCATATTGAATCCCCTTGTCAGCGAGCTGTTTTTATTCCTCTAAATTATTAGAACTCGGTTCTGTTGTTTGGACCACATTTACAGTCAATGAGAAGCTCAAATACCCACAGAACAATAATTTATTTGAAAACGAAAAACACAATAGGATTCCATGCTTTTGGAAAACAACATGATTGCTTTAAAATTTCAGCTGCTAAAAAAAACATGTTATTTTATTTCTGAATGATGTATTTGAAAATACCCATGACTCATCCTGCTCTCTGCTAACTGTAGTCTTATTTTTTGCACAAAGGACTGCTTTTAAATTTGGAATTACAACAGAGCTGCTGCAGGTTGCTGCTGCTGCTGTTTTTGAGAAGTTAAACTAAGATATAATGAAACGTTATTTTTACTGTGAATGTGAATATAAAAATATCAAATGACAGGAACCTAACAAGTTACGGAATGAATTGAAAAATTATTTGAAATAAGTTTCAATCGCTTGTTTGCTATAGCGATTGGTGAACGAGAGACAATTTAATGTAACAACAAATGCTTCAAACTTAACCAAGGGGTGAGGATAAGGGCTGTAGCTAAGTGGAAATAATTGTTTAAGTTTAAAGCATTGGCCCAAACAACTATTAATATTTCAGAACAACTGTTAGCTGAATGAGCAGTCAATTAAAGTCATACATGAAGACCCAGCTACACTGTGCCGGATAGTCAGAACTAAAGGTTAAAGAGTGAAGTGCTAGCTAAAACTGATCTAAAATGATTTTTTAAAATCATTGGCTGGAAAGTTCATGAAAAGCAAAACCTTTAGTTTTCAGTTTTTACTTCCACAGTTAAACAAGGATGGTAGTTACTAGGCTTGTAATGCATTTAATAGGGAATGGGTTGTTATAAATAAATGATAATTATAGTTTAGATTGTTAGCTGAATGACTGTGGATGTTCTGCCAAAAACAATGTTTTTTTTTTTTTCAACAAAAAAGATATTACATTAAAAAACTACTGAATATTCTTTGTTTCAGTGAGTCCTGTTGAAGGTGGCGGCATAAATAATTGAAAATCAAGCAAGAGTAAGAGAACGAAATACATATAAAACCACACAAACTAAGCTCAACAGTTCACTCTCAGTGAAAACAACAACATCCCAGCCAACATTTAATCGTGGGTCCCGTAAGAGCAGGAAATTAGTTCAGAAATGTGCCTTAAAGGGACAGTGTGTAGCTAATTTGGCTATTCATTAGCAAAAATCTGGCATTGCTTTCAAAAAAATACATATTTTACCAAAGTATAATAACATCACATAAAAAACAAAAGTGTTCTCATAGCTTAAAATGAGTAGTTTATAAATGCATAGGTGGCGGTGCACCAAATGGAAGATATTATGTTGCATCGCCATTTTTGATTACAGTAGCCGAAAGGGGAGAAACTCGTTAGCATTTTACCTGTATATGAAGTCCTGTTGTCGGTGGAGGAGGAGTATAAAACAGGCAAAGATGCCCGTAGATCATTCTACTTGCCGTTTTCTGTTGAAATGGAGGACCATCCATACTCTTTGCCCAGCGGGAGGGAAGAGAAAGTACCCAAGAAAGGAAAAAGAAGTAATGACTGAGAGAAAATTAGTCTATATCGGTGTAGCTTTTAGCAGGTGAAGACAATTCACGAGGGACTGGGGATTCAGAAGTTATGTGGAGGTTACAGGATTTCAGGACAGGTAAGTTAAGTTAAACAGTGAAGTTTATTTTGCCGTTGTGTTAGAAACAGGACTGTGTAGTCCAGCGACTTCTCTGTCCTCAAAGTAGAGATGACTAGTTTGTTCGTCTTCATCCCCCTCTCACTTGATCAGATGATCTCTGAGTCTGCAGGTCACCAAAAAAAACCTTTTCACACGGTGACCGCAGCTATTAGCTATGAGCAGTAGCTTGATTTCAGATACATGGAGGACATACTTATTGACATTGTCACATTTATGTTAAGTAGGACTGTCTATATGTCACATATAGACTGTCCTATGCTGTTTGCAAATAACGTTTTGATGCAAGAAAACTGTGGCTGAAACTTGGGACCCATATGTGTCCTTCGTATGCTGTACCTCGGCAGCTTATTTTCCTAATGCCTATTTAAGATCCAGTAAAAAACATACAGAGAGTTCACTTTTTTTTTTTTGCTTATATGGGTTGTATTTAGTCAAGCAATATAATTCCAATACAAGGAGTGTCATGATCCGGCCTGCCTGCTGTCTTCCTCCTGTTCCTCCTCCAGATCTCAGTTGTTAATTAAGCCTTAAGGAGAGCGCCTGCAAGCCAGCCCTCTGCTGCTTCAATCAAGCTCATCCTGTACATCTGTTTCACCGTCTTCATAAGTTCTCCACAGGCAGCAAGACAGTGGCTAATCATTGAAAGCTTTCAGCTGGTATAGGACCGACGTTTTTCATGCCTGTTACCACGTTCTGACCACAACTCACGCATCCCCCAGCCTTGTTAGCTATCTACACTGCTTTTCTGTTTTCTGGACCACATTACCATGACCACGAGCCTTGCCAAGCCCCTTCATTTACCTGCACATTCTCAATTCTGAACACTTGTGCACGATACGATCTTCTGTGAGCAGCCACCCCTCAGCATCACTGGTTTTTGAAAATAAACCTCTTTAAACACAACACCATGTATGGCTCAAATTTTGCATCTCAGGAAGCCAGAGGTTTGGTGCATTCTAATAAATTATTATATCAATTATTATATCAGTGAAGTGGACGTGGATGTCCAGATAATAAAAAACAGACACCAGATTAGGGTGGGCTGTTGATAAGAAATACCAACTAATAATAATAAGAAAACAACAATAGAAATAGTAACTTCGTCTGGTCCTAAACTTAGACAGAATCTCTTCCTCTCTGATCATAACTGGAGGCTTGTTGTATTAAAAAAGATAACTTTGATCATTTCTCTTTCTTATAGAGCCATGACTAACCCTGCAGTCTGTGAGCAAAGTGCTATGCAAGAACAATATAGGACTATGAGTTATTTATGATGAGGTGGGCTTAGCCATTAAGATCTTTATCTGATGCATTGCAAAAATAATCACACCTCTGTTTTATTATTATTATTATTATTATTATTATTATTATTATTATTATACTCAAAACCAGCATGTTTTACCCTGGTAATAGTGTGTTCAGGATGAAGTGTAGTATTAGTATTATTCCTCACATAGCTTTTTAGATTTAAGCAAAAAAGTTACATTTTGGTCTCATCTGACCAAATAACTTGTTTCTAAACATCTGGTTCAAACCTTAAGTAGCAGAAAAACAGCTTTACAACTTCAAATACCATCTTACATGGCTCTGCTAAACAAAAGGCAAAAATACTATTAAATCAGCTCGATAACTTTCTATGCGCACTTTTATTCTGGTCATGTCTTTGACATTTTAAAAGAAATGTGTATGCTCAGATCAATAGAACAGGCTTAGTTGTATTTCAGTCCAAAAAAAAAAAAGACATGATGTCTCTTTGCATTAGATGGCACCAGTGGTTTCTGAGATCAATTTATTACAAGGCTGCGACGAGGGGTAAAAAAAAAACGAGAACCAGACAAAGTAGAATAGAGCAATTTACTGAATGCTAATGGTGCGGAGGCAGGAAATGACAGGTAACAGAAAGCAACACCCTATCAGAGCCAGACTTACATTTCATGGAGTGATGGATGATTGAAGGCTTTGGGGAGGAGGGAGAGGGAGGCAGACATCTCTAGTTTTCCCTGCCCCCTCATCAGTCTCTGGGGAACAGGGGTTTATAGAAATATAAAAATGCGAGCGAGAGAGAGAGAGAGAGAGAAAGAGAGAGAGAGAGAAGAGGAGAGGGGGAAGAGAGAGAAATCAGGAGAGCAGGGAGGGAGACGGAGCGACGCTATTGGTTGACTTTTATAACACCAGCCGTGGTTGAAATGTTTCTCTCGCAGTCTAAGAAATAGAGGAAAGAGACAGCTAGAGACGGCAGACTCAGGAATTACACTCAGAATCTCTGGAAGGGGTCTGAAAACGAGGGGCTTCAGGTAGAAAGACGGCACACGCAGGGAGATGAGAGGCGATCAGAGGCTGGTATCAATAAGTCATGACTTCTGAGGGCTTTGGAGATGCCTTACTTATCAACAGGAGTGTTTTCAAAATCAGCATTACTGCGTACTGTGACCATGTAGATTATCTACAGCGTTCTGGGTAAATCTCTCCCCCATCATCCCCTGCCTTTCTTTTTTAATTTTTCCTGACAGAAGTGACACATTTGACCCGCACGTTGGCGAAGATCTGATCTGAAGGCTCTGCTTTGACGGGAGAAATCTGAGGAATGCATCTGAGAAGTAGATACAGGGCAGACAATATTGACATGGTGCCGACCCAAAGTGACAGAAACAAGGGCAGAGTGGACTGTTCAGAGGCAGACACGACTCCTACCAGACACAGGTATTCTCTACTCGATGTAAAGATCAGTTAAGACGTCGATCCATGCTTTGGCCGTGTGTTTGTTGATCCTCTAATTGTTAAAATTAGTGTTAAATCCAAACTTATGTGTGCTGATATCGTCTTATTTTTGGTAAATTACCCGAGCAACAAGTAATCTGCTTTTGCGCAACAAGCCCGCATAGTGAGTAAAGCAATATGTCTAACTTTAGGCAAGAATTAAAAATGTTCAACAGCTTAATAATAGAAATAGGATGAGCGCCAACAATGGATGTTTAAAAAAAGCGTTTAAATATGACCTGGAATAACATGCCAGTAAGAGTGTTTCAGACTGAACTGTAAGCCATAAAGCTAACTACTTAATTATATAATAAGCCATAACCATCCTGGAGAGTAATCCTGTTTTTACTGCTCTTAATATCGACAAGAATCCTGTGCTTCTGCCGTCAGCGTGTCCATCAGACACTTGTACCTTCAGAGACAAATGTGTGGGCTTCGTCTCAGGAGAAACTCCTCGGGGGAGGAGGAGACAGACATTTTGCCTGTCAGAGACTGAAAAAAAGAGGAGCACCGGGGGCCAACAACAGACAACTGTGGCTGAGAACAGATTTCTTCAGAGCTTCCAAAACCCCGGCGAGACGGCCGCTGTCTCGCTGTCAGCGACACAAAAGGAGACAAATAGTGGAAGCGGCAACAGCCACAGCTTGAGCTCACTATTGATCGTTGCTTTAAGTGATTGCTCTACCTACCGGGACTGTATAGAGACTCTGCTCGCACCTGAAGTGGAAACAGACAATAAGACCCACTCAGGTAGAAGCGGGAGGGGAAGGTACCAGTTACCTGAAAACGATATACAGAGATACGGAAGGAAGTTTTCTTCCTTCACCCCAAGTCATCAGGCTGGCTGAGGAAGCCATGGCGTTCACCTTCGCGGCCTTCTGCTACATGCTTACCCTGGTACTGTGCGCCGGGCTCATCTTCTTTGTCATATGGCAGGTGAGTGGCACTGTGCACCCAGAAACCACTGCAACACATAGCGAAAGTGAAACGGGCACGCGTTGGGTCTGTGGACGTCCACTTTCACATCGTCCCACACAGGCAGACAAACACATCCACCTACACGCAATTGTACAACACTTCTTGTTTTTTTTGTTTTTTTTCTCTTTCCTTCTGCACACGTACACCGTGAACAGGCCATTTAAGGTTAATGTAACACAGAAATGTGCCTCTTTAGTCCCAAACTGTAATCATTTCACTGTTCAAACCAGTGTTGCCACAAACAGGGGGCTGCAGCCCTTTCCCGTACCCAGTCACCAAGACCATCACAAACCATAACCATCCTGGAGGGGCAGCTTGCATCACTCGCCAAATTATATTCATCTAGAAAATGTCTGGGAATTTGGCCCTCTCATGTGTAATGGCCGCTACAGTACGCCGCTACTCAAATGGTGTATTTGTGTATATGTGTGGGGGTTGATGCTATAATATATATATATATATATAACCTGGTTGGACTCTATTGTGTCATTCTATGCTACTTTCTGTCCAAATAGCATATGTTCACTGAAATCTGATGGAAAATTAATCTTTGTATGACCAATTAACAACCAAGGTATAATAAACTGAGACAATTTGGAAGGGTTGATCTAGTTTACGTCATTTTTCCTGAAATTCTGAGCATTGCTGTGACTATGCTGTTCCTGAAAATAGTTTAACAGTACTAATTGTTTAGTACTAATTATATATATATATATATATATATATATATATATATATATATATATATATATATATATATATATATATATATATATATATATATATATATATATATATTTGCTTTTAGACTGACTGAGTTTTTAAGTGTTAATTCAACTGTATGAGTGACAAAAACTTTGGTGATTTCAGAAATTTTTAATATTCTTTCAGGCTCTATGCGACTCTAACCCAGAGTAGAGAGGAGGAGCTAGTATCCAAGTCCAAATGTATTTAAAAAAAAAAAATTGTGTGCATATGTCTGTTTCTGTCCAGCACAAATGTTATCAGATGGATTGTAATTCTTTTTAACAGTGGTTAGGGCAACATGTAGTGAAAAGGATGCATGCATTTTTGGTGTTGCATTCAGTCAGCCACTGCAGAGACCTGACAAGAGAGAGTTCCTCAAACAAAACACGCCAGCCTTTTTTTTGCAAAACACACTGATTATAAATCTCACCCACCAGATTGTTGGGCATCTGGCTCCCTTCTTTGGGTGGAATTTGTACAGCCATCTCAGGAGACCCGAGCACTTTGTTTGCCGGTTACACAATTACACACTCCGCAAACACCCCAGCTTTGATCTCTCACCTATTTTTACATTTGCAGCATGGAGGCAGAAATAATGCGAAATACAAAACGGCTCATTATGACCATAGGACTTAAAATGACTAACGTACCAGTTGACTAAGTGGGTGAAACTACATGTGAGTCACTCCGTGTGTCTGCATGTGAAAGAGGTGGCGAGAGGTGTGCGTCTGGCTCGGTGGTGATTTAAAAACTCCCGTCAAACCAGGAATATGCCCCCCCCCTCCAGTCTGCTTCCACCCACAAGTGCAGCACCCCAACTATGTTTGGCTCACAGCCAGCCAGTCATTGTTTTCTCTTTAAGAGTAACCATGGTGCCCAACAAGGGACTCACCATGTCTCCAAGGAAACTGCATCTGTTTACAAGGGAGCTAAGTGTGAAGAATGAGGGGGCGCCATATGGACTTAGATGGGGATATTACCAGGACATTTTCTATTATGCATACAAGTGGCTTCTTTTCGTGCAATCTCTCGGTGTTGGCGTGTAATCCCCGTCTCTTCCCGCATTTTAACGAGCCATCGGAGTAATTTCCAAAGCTTACCTGACGATCAGCGGCGAATTACTTTTAAAGAGCTACTAATCAGACAAAAGATTTGACAAATTCTCCGTCATCACGAGTGCTTAACTAGCTAGGCTTACACTCAAGTTAACTGAATTCATTGGATATCGGCATGAAAAAAATAACAAGCACAATCTTTCTGTGTAAAACAATCTTTCCAAAGAGTCTGTGAGTGCATGCAAATTATCTCATTCTAAATGTGAAAACTTGCAAGATGCATTGATTATTTGAATGCATTTAATTATTGATACCTGGACCTCCGTGGATGTTACTGTAAGGATGGGTTTAAAAGTATGATTTCCAAGCAGTTATATGTCCAGTCAATGTGTCATGGATGTTTCTGTGTATAAAAGGGGCTAACGTTCACAAGGCAGCGAGATCGATGCCTTCACTAATTGCGTATGCGCATCCACCCGTAAAACACCACGTGTGATCTCACAATGTGAACAATGGGGCCGCAGCTGTGTGGGATGCTGAGAGGCGCCGTCGTCGATAGTATCGGCCCGCTGCCTGAGACAAGGCAGTTCCTACAAGTGTGGAAGGAATCGAACTGAAAAGTCGAAAGAACATTTTCTCACACCGTTCTGCTACTTTTTTCAGATCATTGCCTTTGATGAACTCCGCACAGACTTTAAAAACCCCATCGATCAGAGCAATCCTACCAGAGCGGTAAGAACCCTGTTGTTTCCCTTCTTGCAAAAAAAAAAAAATGAGATAAAAAAAAGCAAACAAAAAAACATTAAACCTTCACATGCACAAAGAGCAATCTCCACTTTCATCTTTTAGGATGAACCATTTATAGTCCTTCTGTTTAGAAATAAATAATGCAGCTTTCTTTCTAATCATGACAAGCATCCAAACAGAGAGAAAGATAAACACAGGCAGGTTAATTTAATAATTGAGCTCAGTTTAAAGCGATTCATTGATTTTTTTTTGACAAGAAATATTTGCACTATTATTATTTTACTGTTAATCCTGACGTCTGAGCCCTTCCCAGGGTGGTGAGAAGACAGTGTTTCTCAGCGAAGTCATTTGTATGCAGATTAAAGCAATCAATGTTGTTCAAAGACGTCAGCTCCTTGGCCTAATCAGTTAAAGAGATCCCCCTCAGATGAAGCCCCTGTTTATACAATGATAAACTGTGCCACTGTCAGACTGAACCATTCCCACCCAGTGTTACAGGAACAAATCTACTCAGTAAACGTTCATCTAATGAAAAAGAGAATATTTCATCCAAATAGGCCAATCCTGTCCTGTTTTCTAGCAGGGTTTTGTGTACATCCAATGCCTTGCAAAATGTTGCTCACCCATTGAACTTTTACCACATTCTGACTACCAGAAAATACCAGAAACTTTGATGTATTTTCTTAATGTTTTTCAAATACATTTTTTAAAGTGTGGCATGCATTTGGATGTATCCCCCTTTACTATGACACCCTCAAAAGAAATAAATTCAGTGCAACGCAGCAGGAAACATTAGCAAAGAGCTGTTTCTGTCTTTGCTTCTTGTAAATAAATTTCTCTAGAGGAGTGAAACACTTTGAAAAAAAATGATCAAAATGTATGTGTGAAATGTACGTGTTTTATGGTTGAGTTGAAGAACCAGAGCTGTATGTCTATTTTGGGGCTGAACAACAAGAAAATATCAACTTTTACAATAAGCAGATCTGCCAAACTTCTACAAAGCATGTGCCTCATGCTGTTAAAATGCTCAACTGCTATCAAGACCTTGCTCTTATTATACAAAACGTACAGTATTTTATACATGTACTTAATGTTTATGTTCCCTTAAATCCAAAATCCAAGTGAAACAATGTTGCTTTTGTTGTTGAACATTAAAATTCAAATCAGTCCACTTATTTAAAACAAAACAACAAAATCATGTATTTTATTTCTTGCTCTATTGGTCTCCTTCGTATGTGGAGTTTCAGTCATGATCCACAGCTGGTCGTGTTTTTGTTCTCACTTTGTGTTTTGTTTGTACGTACAGTGGCTTGCAAACTTATTCATACACCTTGAACTTTTCCACATTTTCTCACATTACAACCACAAGTATAAATATTGTGTGAAAAGACCAACACTAAGTGATGTGTAATGGTCCAATAGAAAGAAAATGATACATGATTTAAAACATTTTTTTTTTAACAGATAAACTTAAAAGTGTGGTGTGCAAAAGTATTCAGCCCCTTCTTCTCTGAGTGCAACTAATTGCCTTGTGAAGTCGCCTGATGATTGCTAAAGGCTGAATTATGTCCACCTGTGTGTAATGTAAACTCAGTACAAAGACAGCAGCTCCGTGATGGTCCCAGAGGTTGGTCAAGAGAATATTGGGGAGCAAACAGCATCATGAAGTCCAAGGAACACGCCAGACAGGTCAGGGATAAAGTTGTGGAGAGGTTTAAAGCAGGCTTAGGCTATAAAAAAGATTTCCCAAGCTTTTAACATCTGTTCAATCCATCATTCAGAAAAGGAAAGCTTATGGGACAACTGTAAACCCACCAAGACAAGGCCGTCCACCTAAACGTACCGACAGAACAAGGAGAGCGCTGATCAGAGATGCAGCCAGGAGGCCCATGGTGGCTCTGGATGAACTGCAGAGATCCACAGCTCAGGTGAAGCTGTCAGGGGAATCTGTCCACAGGACAACTATTAGTCTCTCACTGCACAAATGTGGTCTTTATGGAAGAGTGGCAAGAAGAAAGTTACTGTTAAAAGAAAACCATAAGAAGTCACTTTTGCAATTTGCCAGAAGCCATGTTGGCGATACAGCAAACACGTAGAAGAAGGTGCTTTGGTCAGACGAAACCAAACTTACATTCTTTGGCCCAAATGCAAAACTCTATGTGTGGCAGATAACTAACACTGGACATCACTCTGAACACATCATCCCCAGTGTAAAATATGGTGGAGGCAGCATCATGCCCTGGGTTAGGGTAGGGAAGAAGGTCAGAGTTGATGGGTAGATGGATGGAGCCAGACACAGGGCAATCTTTGAAAAAAAAAAACCTGTTGCAAAAGACTTAAGACAGGAGAGGAGGTTCACCTTCCAGCAGGACAACAACCCTAAACATAAAGCCAGGGCCACAGTGGAATGGTTTTATTGATATTCTAACATATTCATGTGTTAGAATAGCCCAGTCAAAGTCCAGACCTGAACCCAATCCAGAATCTGTGGCAAGATCTGAAATCTGCTGTTCACAAACACTCTCCATCTAACCTGACTGAGTTTGAGCTGTTTTACTAAGAAAAACGGGCAAACATGTGAGTCGCTAGATGAGCAAAGCTGGTAGAGACGTACCCTAAAAGACTTGCTGCTGTAAGTGCAGCAAAAGGTGGTTCCACATGAGTTTCAAATGAAATATATCGTATGTAGGTGGTTGTAATGTGACTTTTATGTCACATTACAACACATTATATGTGGAAAAGTCCAAGGGGTATGAATACTTTTAAAAGTCACTGTAGATAATTTTAGTGTTTAGTCATTGCAGCATCTCCATAGACTTGATTTTCTTAGCTGTTGCCCTGTTCTGGGCATTTTGGTTTAGACCTGCATGTTGGTATTAGTCCTTAGCTTTTGGTTGGATCCTTTGTTTTCCATTCAGTTCCTCCAGTGCCCATGATTCTACCTTCGCTCACTTCCAACTTACACTCTCCCCGAGTTGCCATTCACTCGGTTGATTGTTTTCGCCTAATGTGCATCCCACAATGAGATCCCCACAATATTTCAGCCTCTAAATTTTTTTCTCTAACTGCTGGATTCTGATGTTTCCTGATTGTTTAACTCGTGTTCTGTGGGGTATCCATTTCATTAAATATTGTATGATCTCCATTATGTTCTGTCTCGACCCCATTGCTATTTGAGTCCTCCTCAGCACACACCAAACAGGACGGTTTCTAGATATTGAACCAAGCCACCAAAAAATAAAAAATAAATAAATTAAAAAAACATCTCTAAGCTGACTTATGATATAATGTATATCTAAAAAAAAAAACCCTGATCAGTCCCTGATGAGCCAAACTTGTAAAGGGCTACATGGGGCTCCAGGGCCACAGGCTTTAGGCTCCTGTCCTAAACATTACATCCTCACTGTGAAACATGTTGGTGGCAGCATGTGGGGATGCTTTTCTTGAGCAGGAGCAATTAAGCTGGTCAGAGTTATAGACAGAAAAATTATATATTTCTTTCACATTTTCTTATTTACAATACATTGACAATATTTGGTTGGGAACTTTGTTTTTTTTTCTTCAAAAAACCTGTTTACATGTTGCCATAAACCTTCAATAATGAAGGTTTAATAATGATATTTGATGAATGCCCTACCTATTTTAGGAGTTAGAATAAGTGTTACTTGGTTAGCTTATGACAGTCATTTTATTTACTCGAAAAAGTCCCTACTTTTACTGTAGCATATGATAATTTAAGGATTATTCTTTCCTGAATCAAGGGCAGTCTTCTTTCACTGTTTTCCAATGTAAACATTATAGTTTAACTCAGAAATTAAAATTTATTAGAATTTTAATAGAAACAGGACCCTTACTCAAGTACCTTAGTATAAGTTGGTTCAGTTCATTTTCAGTATAATGTAGGGACATTTAGAAACATTGTGTGACAGACTATGAATTTTGAAAAAACAACAACAAAAAATAACCTCCTCTTCAGGATAATCAAACATGGTTTTGTCGATTCAACCCTTCAACAACAAGTCTATGTTGCTAATAGGAATGAAAGGATATTGAACGACACTCTGGGTATGTTTTACGCTCCGAACGGGAATTCTCAAAACCGCGAACCCCAACAGCGAATAAAAGGCCTGCCTTTGAAGGGAACAGTGGAGTGGGTACTGTGATCGCCAATCAAAGGGTTGAAGCACAAACAACAGCTGCAGACCCATTGATAGGAACACAGTTTTTAATCCAGAGCACTGCTGTCTGTTGTCAGGGAAACCACGCGGTCGTCTTATAAAGACCTCAAAGCCAGCCCCTCATTCAGGCCTTCTGCACTAATCTCACCTGTGTGTTTGCCTGGAAACTAAGACTAAACTTGAATAGCCTGGTGGTTGGTTTGCAGGTGAAACAAGTTCGCTGTGCAACACCGTCTTTCCCAGTAATCCCTTTTCCACATGAGGGGCAGATAGAACTTCCATCTTGGGGTCAAACCACATCTTCACTACAATCTTTGAGAAAGTCAATGGCAACATTTTCCAGCAGCCTATTGGCTAACAAGCTAGCAGGCTGCAAAGCTGCTAGCTTGTTAGCGATGTTATCTGCCTCGGATTCTTCAGTCTTAACTCCAAAACCACTTAGTGTCCCGTAACCACCTTTTGCTCAAGTTATTCATACTCCCTTTGCCTGTCTCCAGTTTTCGCTTAATTTGCTTCAGCAAAGCAAGGGGCACACCAAACATTGCAAGCAACTGCATCATTATAAGTAGGGGGTGTTTCCTTCTGTTTGGAGATGGTGAGAATAAAATCATAATGTTACGAGAATGTTACAGGAAATACTAAATATTTTCAGCACATCAGCATCAAATCATCACATAATCTGACCCAATCTGTATAATATGATTGAACTTGACTTTGTAAAGTGCCTTGAGATGACATGTTTCATGATTTGGCGCTATATAAATAAAATTTAATTGAATTGAATTGAATACAACCACCGAGGGGGTCACGAGTCCATCCCCACTTTGGGAACCCCTGGTTTAGATGAAACACAAATTTTGCACTACCTTGCAGTAGTCCATCACACAAAATCCCAATAAAACACATCAACTTTGTGGTTGTTCTGTGACAGAATATGGAAAGGTTCAAGGGTGTGATAATGTTTAGGAGGCACTATGTCAGTAATTTCCTCATTACTTAAGTTAATGACATTATCATGAGTCAGAAGAAAGTGCCATCATTCATTTAGCAAGTGAGGAGCAGCTGTGAACGTCTTTTTCACAAGATAGTTAATGTTCTAGCAGTCATGTGAACCTTCATCTGAGAGTGAGGAAGTGATGAGGAGTGGGAGAGGAAACTGTGAAAACAGGCCGTGGGTGTGTGGAGGCATGCCAGCCACAGGAAGTGGACACAAAAGCAGCACCACCTGTAAAATCTATAACAGTCTCTGACAAAGTGTGTGTGTGAGAGAGAGAGAGAGAGAGGGGGGGGGGGGGTGCTTCAAAGCTGCATGACTGAGTGCCATTACCCCCGCACTGTAAGATGACAACTCCAACATGTCAGGCGTCACAAACCTGATGTGCCAGGATGCAGCGTTGCCAGTTTCTCCCAAAATAAATAGGCTGGACAAACAGAAGAGGAATTACATGGAAACAGCCTGTGAAAATAGACGGCGCTGGTTTCGGATATGAGCCAAGAGAAACCCGTGTTCACTCAGCCGGGGGTTGTGTACCAAAAGGACAAAGGCAGCAAACATTTGAGAGCATGAGAGAAATGACATACAGACAACATGGGAGTGTTGAAACACGTGTTTCCAGCTCGGATTTGTGTTTCTAGCTAATATTCACTGTTGGGGTCTCGAAGGCAGAGTCAGTCTAAAGCTGAGTGGACCCATAACAAAGAATCTATTTCAGGGGCATCATCCAACTTCACTTAGTCACCACCTCATCTAATATTCCTGAGTTATTGCGAAGTTCAGCAATTATAGATCTAACACCAATCACAATTTTATGACACTCATTAACACAGTGTTGTCTACTATAGAACAACAAACAGCCAGCTATTTAGTTCAACAACTAAATCAATTCTTCCTTTCTTACTGTAAAGTATGAGACTCAAACACAGACACAGCAGGGTGCCGATGTTTCACGTGCCTCAGAGGTTAGAGTTCGGATCTGAGAATGACAACTCCAGGATGTTTTTATTGTCAGAAAAGAAGCTGAAATTGCACATTTTTATGACACTAACTACTATTATCAATACAAGCCAGTAGCATCTATGTCTATTATTTGCATTTAAGCACTGGTTTAACAGTAAAGAAGTGTTTAGAGCTCCTGATAATTGCTTATTTGTCCAACTTTCAACACATTCCAAAGCCAAATGGGATACTGAATCGATTCTGCTTGATGACTTTCCACTTTCCTAGTTGGAATCTTTGTTATATTTTTCGTAGTAAGATCCGACTTTAAAGTACAAAGAGAATACACCTTTACTTCATGTGCCGAGAGCAACTAGATTGTGCTTCGAGAGACAGACATGACTTAGAGGAATGCTTAAGTTACTGTTTTGCATATGACGTCCATATCTATTTCCCCCTAAAAGGCAACACACTGCAAAAAGGAAATTAAAAGTACGTTGTTTTTTTTTAAGTGAGTGTATTTGTGTATTTGTCCTTGATTTGAGCAGGTAAATAAGATGATCTGACAACGGATTGAGTATTCTTACTCCTAAAATAGATAATTAGATATATTCCCTTGAAATAAGATGATGGAGTTTAGTTGTTCCTATTTTAAATGCCAAAATCGTATTCCATTGGCAAATAATCTTATGTACCTGCTTAAAACAAGGGCAAATACATTTATTTCAAGAAGATTTTACTTAGTTTTAGTGTCTGTTTTGCAGTGCAATAGTCAATCTGTTGAGAATCTGCTATATTGGGAAGTCAAAACCTGGATAAAGCTGAACTTTCTGTGTTGGAAAACAAGACTGAGGTGATTCTCTTTGGTAAATCTGACCGTCTGACAGGATGTAAGAGTGCCAATGGCCCTCCTGAGACATTTGGTCGCAACTCTGTCAGAAACCTTGGGGATTTTTTTAATACTGACCTCAAATTTGAAAAGAAGGTCGCTGCAGTAGTTCAGTCTCGCTTTTGTCATTTGATGTTTATTAAAAGAGGCATAGCATGCAAAAAATATATTTTTCTAACCCTTATACATTTTGTTGTAGGCTCTAGGAATGCAGAAATTTTGAATGCAGAAAGTCCAGGCGCTGCATAGATATATATTTAATTTCTTTTTGGGTCATATTCACTCAGTTTTCTCCACTAAATAAGGTCATAGATTTCCGCCTTACCAATTTCGCAAATCCGCAATTTTTATTGTGCTATGATTTTTTTTAGAAGGATGCCAAAGCTACAATTGGATAATTGAAAATGCTCAGGGGGAGCGGGGTGTGAAGTGCTTTAAATTTATATGGGATTCAGACCAAAGAATCACTTTATATAGACCACAACTGAATGATTTCAATGTTAAAAGGAAGAACTGAAAATAATGTCCTCTTTAACAGAATCAAGCCCTATTTTCCTCGGAATACCCTCAAAAGTGTCATTTATGTTTTTATTAGCACTAGACAGGAAAACTGCAATTCATTCTGTTGTGGGATCAGCTTGACCTTTCTCCACCGTCTTCAGCTATTCTAAAATGCTGCTGCTGTGCGCTTGCTAACTGGGAAAAGACAATGTGTGCAATTCACTCCTATTTGATCGTCTCTACACTGGCTGCCTGTTTCTTTTGGAGTTCCTTTTAAGATTGTACTTTCAGTTTTTAGATCTTGAAATGGTTTAGCAACGTGTTACCTCACTGAGTTTTTACATCAATGCAGTCCCGGTAGGACACGGAGGTCTGGAAACCAACTGCTTTTAGTTGACTCAGCCGGTGACTGAAGGAGACAGGAGCTTTTCATTGGCTTTTAATTCTGAGGAGCTGGAGCATTTTGACCCATGTTGCTGATTTTTTGTGGTAATATTTTATTTTTTTATTCATCCTAACAGTGAAATTGTTTTATTGTCTTTTGCTTTACCCGTTTTATTATTTTATTTGACCTGTGAAGCGCGTTAGTCACTCTGTTGTGAGTAATAATGCTGTATAAATAAAAATAGTCAGATTGATTGATTACTGTAAGGAGAGATAGTGCTTCAATCTCATCCCACAAGATGTTGTTAGACACCCGATCCAATCCAATATATTTATAAAGCACATTTAAAAGAAAAACAACTGAACTGGCTATAGAACAATTATTTGGATCAATTTCATTTCAATTACAGCATTTCAAAGTATTTAATTATTCAAAACCAATAAGTAAAAGTAACACTTTTTTGTCTTTTTTTTTGTTTTGTTTGTGTTCTGATAAATGTCTCCTGTTTGCTTTCATTATTGGAACTGGTTTCCGTTGAGCCTGCATGACCTGACACAAATAAGGGCACCTCAGGGAAGCTACAGGCTATAAAGCCTGAGCCACACAACAATTTACAACTCCAATACCAAGCCAAATAACATACAGTATAATGCATTCATCTGTTAGGATGAGAACGGGGAGGGGTCCTTAAAGCCCTGCGTTGTTAGCGGATGTGGGGCACGGAGCCTGAAAAAGAAGCAGGGAATCGGACAGACAGTACCAACCACGCTGGAGCTGAATAGTTGGTAGCTGGCTGTAGATTCAGGGCAGAATTTACTCTCAGGTCAGCAGGGGATTCGCCATTTATGTCCACAATTTCAAAAAAGCAACTAAAGGGAACAGACATCAAGGGGCTTCAACTCGATGCCGAAGCTTTAAAAAAAGAAGCTGAGACTTAGAAATAAAAGGGAATTTTAAACTTGCTTAGACGAACACGACCACGTTTGTTGTTTGATGTAATTTTGTTTCAACAACAACAACAACAAAAATCAAACAGATGACCCATCTGTAAATGATTAAATTAATGATTTTTTTTTTACTTTCACTGCTCTGTCAAGCCATTGATGGAGGGTAAAAAAATAAATAAATAAATGAAAAAAAAAGAAAGAAAGAAAGAAGCTTTAGCAAAACACATAATTTCACCATGCTGGCTCATCAGTGGACAATCAAATGCTGTCTGATGGCTAATCAATGCTGTAAAAGATGGACGGCTTTCATATCAGAGCTCGTAATTGAGCCTCCAGTTATTACCCACAGGAGGGCTGTTGCTTCGACCGGCCAGAACATCTGCACCAAAACATCGCAGTCCATTAAATGTAGACACCGGGTTTTGGGTTGATGCATGCAATCAATCTAGGCTTTTCTGGACCATCAGCAGGTGTAAAATCTGTGGCCTTATTTATGTAGATTTTTAGCAATGGTAGATTTAAGGACAAATAATGATGTATTATGTAATACTTGCTATGAATAATATGTATTTCCAGCTACCTAATGGATAAAGACCTATTTGTTTTAGCTGTCACAGTTCATTGAAGAGGCCATTTAGATTACAAAAAAAAGGAATCTGAATGTAAAAAAACAACTAAACAAACAAGAAGCATGTGCAGATTCTCTTTATTTCTGGCAACGTCTTGAAATCTGGTGATTACTGATCAGTCTTTTCTTTATGGCCGCCTTGCAGAGAGAAAGGATCTTGAACATCGAACGGATCTGCAACTTGCTCCGCAAAGTGAGTAATAACTGTTTTTCACCTTTTTTTGAGGGGGGGGGGGGGGGGATGACTAAGGCTGAGGGGCTTCAGACAGCCATGAGCATTTGTCTCTTTCTAACCATTGTGACGCACGCTCACTGAATCAGACATATTCCTGTCCTCAAGACACACCATTTCAGGTGGGGATGGAGATGCCATCAAGGTTTTCTCTCTCTGGAGTTTTTTGTATATTGCTCCAAGGCCAGGGGGGGGGGGGGGGGGGGGGGGCAACCCAAGGTCTCTGAAAGCTCATGTTGTTCTTTATGTTCCTTAGAAAATACATCAGTTAGATAATCAGTAGCTCAAAGTGTAATTATAATTCAAGATGAAGGCTAAGCGCAGCGTTTGGGTTCTCATGGAACAACTAGTAAACTCTAAAGCATATTTCTAATCTGCAAAATAAACAAAAACGAATTAGATAAAACTTTGTTCTGGAAGTGCCTCGAACATGCAATCCCTGTTGTGAAACATGGTGATGGCGGCAGCATGCTGTGGGGATACTTTGTGTCAGCACGGACAGGGAAGCAGGTCAGAGGTGATGGGAAGATGGATGGAGCTAAAAAAAAAAAAGAGTAAAAGAGTTGTTGGAGACTGCAAGGGACTGGGATGGAGGTTCACCTTGTAGGAAGACGACACCCCTAAAATACACAGGCAGAGCTGCAATGGAACGGCGAGTCCAAGCCCATACCTAAATTCCAATGAGAACCTGTGGCAAGACTTTAAAAATGATCTAAGGTAGACTAACAAACATTTCCATCTGATAGCTGGAGGACCCCCAGCCCAAAAGACAGCAAAGGCCATTGAATCGCAGAAGACCTTTCCCTTCGCTTCATGTGATGCTTCTGAAAAACAGCTATAATTCTAATAGCTTTATGCTTGCATAGTTTTCTCCATTGTGCTTGGAGTGCAGCACCTTAAGTGCTTTTGACGTATGACCAATCCATCTGAATTAGAGGAAGCCTTTTTGCTAATATTGTTGCCGGCACGACAGTGTAATTTCAGTTAACCTTGACCGCTGCGGGAGAGGACATGCAATGGCGGCTTCAGCTTCGGTTTAGCCTGGTTAATCCTGAAACATCGGCTTCCCTTCCATTTACTTCATCATCCTGCGTATGATGAAGTGCGCGCTCACGCAAGCCCAAGCTGCTGCCGGGTTAGCAATAAACACATGGTTAGTTGTTTTTTTTAAAGCCGTCCATTTATTGTATTCATTTATAACACAGTGGTTAGTAGCATCTGGAAGTTTCTATCAAATTTTCAACAAATTCACATTTGTACCTTTATTTCCTCTTTCGGTTGTGTGTTTCTGAGTTCTGACCATGACTTTGAAGGTCATTAATTTGTTCAAAATCGATTTTCAGTCATTTCTGATATATGCGCCCCACAAAACAAGACAACATTTCTCCTGGATCAAATAGATTTTTGTGTGAAAAATCATGAAAAAGCTAATTGAAAGGACAAATTAGTGCAACAGAACAGTATGTAGAATTGTAGCAGTTCTGCATTTAGGCAGACTATTTCGCAGGAGTCTGGTGGTTCCACCTTGGATGCTTTGGTACAGTCTGTTCTGATGGCTGCAGTCCATAAAGTTCACAGACGGGGAGAGAGGACTCTGTGAAGACTGCAGCAGCTCTCAAACAGACACCGTACAGAGGGTAGGGAGACTCCACTGAACTTTTCAGCTCCCCTCACTGTCCTCTGCAGGGCACTGTGCTCTGCCATGTCTCTAGTTTTACAGCCATTAAGCAGCAGGTTTTTGTTTCTGAGCCAGGCTGCTTTAATGCATAAAAAGCAAAATAACTAAACTCAAAGCAAAAAGGGAAAAGGTTACCAAGCGATAACCAACAAAATTAAGTAAACACAACAATCTGTATAATTCACAATACAGTTTAAACGTGAGACATGATCAGTTTGAATTTGCATAAAAACCTGAGTGTTTCATATGTGTTCCTTACGGGGAGATAACTTCTGATTTTGGGCTGAGCTTCATGTTTTTCAATCAGTATGAAAAACCTTCTGTCGGGATTTCTACTAGCTTGTTAAATCCAGTCCACACCCTTTTAGATCTATTTTTGCACTTTTAGCAGCGGCTTGTCATGAGTAGCTTTTACATCTACGGCCTTGAGGAGTTTGCCACAAAGTGTGACAGTGCTTACCTTCGCTATGTAAGCGCTATCATACCATGCAGTGGTGCAGGTTTACCACAACGCGTTTGATGTTTAACAGTCTTTGTCTGTTCTAACTAGTTGGTGGTACCAGAGTACTCCATCCACGGCCTCTTCTGCCTGATGTTCATGTGTGCTGGAGAGTGGGTCACACTCGGCCTAAATATCCCACTGTTTTTCTACCATCTGTGGAGGTACGGTCCCACAGCAGATGTCTGATCGCTGCGTGTTGAGCAGATGAGCCAACCCCTGCTGTTCTTTCAGGTTTTTTCATCGGCCAGCCGACGGCTCAGAAGTGATGTACGATCCCGTCAGTGTGATGAATGCTGATATTCTCAACTACTGTCAGAAGGAGTCCTGGTGTAAGCTGGGCTTCTACTTGCTCTCTTTCTTCTACTACTTGTACAGGTAAGTAGGAATACGGCGTCAGTCCAGTGGTTATTTTCATTCAGCCATAGCCCTGTGAAACAGTTAGGATGGCCAGAAAGTATTGTTTTTATGTCTAAATAAGGGTCTCAAATGGTTTAATTTGTTTACCGATAAAGACATACCTCATCTTAATCATTGCATAAAGAACCTCAAGAGAAATTCCTGTTCTGAGGAAAAAGTTAGGACAGTCTACTGTTACACTCTTTGGCTGAAATAACTTCAGTGAGAAGCTCGTTGTAGGCGTCCATCAGTCACCGACAGCCATCTGAGGAGGGTTCGCTCCAGTCCTCACGTTGAGCTGAGGTTTGAGGAGTGTCTTGGTTTTATAACCGGTCTAACGTCACCCTACAGGATTCACTGAGAATAAGATTTTTTATTTGTTAAAGCAGCGGTAGGTAACTTTTGTTTACATGTATTTTTTTTTTTTTTTTTACATATTTGTTAAAACTGTCACTGTGTCCTGACAGTAAAATATGAGGTACATAATCTGTGACAAAAATGTGTCTCCTCTGGCTCCTGTTAGTGGTCCTACTGCCATTAGCAGAAATACACCGCTCCTGTTGTGAAGCAACCAATCAGAGCCAGGAGGAATATCTGGCTCTGATTGGTTGTTAGCAACCTCTCACACTGGTTGTATGGCTTACATCCTCTTATCACTCTTCCATGCACTGCTCACACCCCCTCACCTGCACAGCACTACCTTCATTCAAGCCCAAGACTGCCGGTGGGCTGCAGCTATGGGGTGAAATGAACATTGGATCAGCACGGCAGGCTCTGCTGTGGGGGAGGAGCCGTGGAGGGAGGGCTGTAGCACAGCAGGGACCAAGGAGGGGGGACCTGTAAGGTGTGCTTGTTCACATTTTCAGGCTAAGTCCACAGTTTTCTCAGAATTCCCTGCTAAGCCAGTCTTTGGTGGGTTTAGGTTTTTAGGTCTTTGGGATGTTGCAGGACTCAGTTCTGCTTGTACTTTAACACATTTATAACAGGTCTTTCCTTGAGCACCCTCTGATACATGGTAATCTTCATGGTGGGTTATATGACAGGGAACTGGCCAGGTAAAATATCCCCAAACCGTGACACGTGCACCTCTTTTCCTCCGTGTCAGGAAAACAACCAAAGAATATTAACCCTAGAAGTCCTGGTGTTTTTCCAACTTCCCTCTAAACTTCAGTCTAGCCTTCATGTTTTCCTTTCAAATACAAGGGTCTCCTACTTGCACACCTCCCGTGAAAGTCAAACATTTGAAGTCTCTGTCTGATGACACATACAAGCAACTTGACATCAGAAGTAGTAAGAGTCGGATGTACAGTATGTCTCAGGATGACATTTTAGTGTATGCGGTGACTTCGTTCAGCATTTTGTGGTCTATACTTTGAGGCTGAACTTGCTTGGGTGGCCAGACCTCAGCATGCTGTTAGCAGTTTGGAAATTTTGTCAAAGGCTACTAAAAGCCCATTTTCCATGCACTGGAATGACTGCTGTCAAATTTGTTTAAGAACTTCTTAAAATCTCTTACCAGATTCATAAACTGCAACAATGGTTTTATTCTGAAGGCCTCTGGCAGCTTCTTGCCCCATGGTGTCCACTCTCGCATTGACAGTCAAGAGATCATTAGATTACATGTCTGAGGTGTAAACAAGGCAGACCTTCCTGATACCTGATACTGAGTAACAATGTTTGAGTTTTGTGCATCTGATGTAATAGACCTGGGTTATTTTAGACATTTTAAGTGGGAATAAAAGTAAGGGTGTAGTGTTATTTTTCTTATTAGAAAAGGGATTTTAGATTACCTTTAATTGAAATCTTTGAAAGGGACATTCTTGAGTGTTATTGTTTATTTATTTTGGATTATTTTATTTATTTGCAATTGAATTTAAAACCCAAATATCCAAATATGTTAGAAAAAGACGGACTACCATAAGCGTCTGTTTTCAAATAACATTTGGCCTTTTTAAAGAGCACAGGGCCTCTTTTTAATTCAATAATTGTATTATTGTGCATGGATGTCTGTCTATGACACAAAATGCTCAATAATAGTTTAAGTCACCCCAGAATTTCTTGTTAATTCCCACAACTTCCCATTATTCCTATTTAAGGTTTGCAAATTGAAACATTTTCATTTGCCCGAGCTTTTTCACTTTGCAACCCTACTTAGTTCAGTGATGCCTCTCACACTCGTTGTATGGCTTACATCCTGTTAACTTATGCCCAATTTCCCTCCACAGTATGGTCTACGCCTTGGTGAGCTTCTAACAACAAGTGATGCAGAGATCTTACTGGAAGGACCTATACGACATCCAAAACGGATGGAGGCAAACTCTTCATCTTTTCATGTTTCCTGACTTTTGTGGCCACCTCTTGGGCAAAATAAGAAGACCGATCTGACTGAATGTGAGTGTAACAGTGTTACTTAGCATCTGTTTTAGCCCCTTATCCAAGAAACCGCTGTCAGATGCCTGGAGAAAACCAGCTCTGAAAGACTGAAAAGAAACAAAAAGAGGATGTTCGAGATGCCTTTGACCCAATACACAATTTACCCAATATTTCTGAAGGGCTGGATTTCCCCGCGCTGCTCTTACTGATCCAGTCGCTCAACTCACTGTGAATCTCTAAACACTTAGGGGCTGGAAAAGAAAATAACATGTCTGTAAACTTTGACTTTCAAAATGTACTAAAAGCAGGATTGTTTTGGTATTAGTCGTTATATTTCACTGGTTATGTCGAACAATCACACTAATTGTATCGCATGTGCATTTTGCTATATGGAAAGGCTAAACGTGCTGGACAGGCTTGTGCCCAGGCACTGGAAGGAATGCAGAAGGCAATGAGCCGCACAGACCTACTAGGTTTGTCAAGCTCTAACAAAAACCACATTTAATATGACAAGATAAATAACATCCAGGTACAAATCGAACCCAGTCTCACAGAAAAACATGAAGGAGCCGCTGACAAGAAACTCTGTTTGTGCACAGCAGTGCAAATCTGTTTAAGTTATGAACAAAAATCACAGCAACAAAGTTTATGAGTGGGCATGGAGTGGATTTAGCTTTCATGCCGATGTACACATTTTGCTGTGACACTGGGTTTGCTAATCATAAATCTGACTTCTAGGGTCTGTATGCTTTCAAAATGGGTATGTCTGTAGCTGTAAAGACATATATTTATTGCTTCATAGGTTCATGACTTTGACAAGAGCATCATGCTCTAGTAATAATGCCAAAAGTTTAAAGTAGAAAAAAACAACAACCTTGTGCCAGACTTTAAAAGGAATCCCATTTAGTGCATTTAAAGAGATACTTTGGATTGTTTCTAAATTAGGCTCGGCAAGGTTATCAGTACGAGTTTTCTCACCTGAAGTAGACAAGCGTGACGTTGCAGGGAGTTGTCTAAAAGTGAATAAAATCTTCAGAGCTGAGAATGCATTTACAGAACTTGATTTCCAAGCATCAGAAGTATCCCTTTGACATTTGGCACCAGGTTTTGTTTTTTGGTTGTTTTTTTTTTCTTAAGGAAAAAAAAAAAAAAGGAAGAAAAAAAATCTGTTGTACTTTTAGTGTGCAGAGAGCGCCTTATTCCTGTTTCCAGTGAAGTTTACTCTCACTCATCTGCATCTATACTATAGTCATTTTAGCAAGCAGTTTTGGAACTTTTCTCTGATCCGAGGTAGAGTAGGGATCTAATGTACAAAAAGCAATTAAAAACAGCAAAATAGCTATGTTTTATGATTCATGAGACATATCAAAGGTGTGTTATTCAGTGTTTATAATACTAGTGAGTAAGGCTCGAGTGTCAGATGAGACATTAATGACTCAATGACAAAAGTATCAGTTATTGAGGAAGTGTAAAAATGTAGTGAAGTCATCATAATACTGCTCCAGTTGTAGAGAGATTGGATGTAAGATGTAAACCAACAAAGGGTTTCTGCAGTGGATGCTGCCTTCTATGAGACTTTGGCCTATTTGTGTGTCTGATTGGGCAAATGCATGAGAAACAATAAGCTGAGATGTTCTGGAAAAGCTGTGATGTTCCTGTACACTGCTGCCTATGGAAGGAGCTTCTCATTTTGTCTGGCGTTTTAAAGCCAAACTTCACAAATTATAACAGATAAATGGTAACATAATAATCAGTTCAAAGAAAATGTACCTGCTCAAGACATACGCATATCACTTGAGTTATTGTAACGAGAGAAGGTCACCTGTGGGTCCATGACAAGTACCACACTGGCAATATGATGCCACGCTTATTGTCTAATGATTTAGTTTCTGTCAAATAAATAAATTATGACAAAATAATAATAGAAATCTTTATTTGTCATTGTGACATACATTCCAAAGAAATCCATCCTCTGTACTTAACCCATCCTTTAGGGAACAGTGGGCTGCCTGGGGAACATTCTGGGGCTAAGGGTCTTGCTCAGGGACCCAGAGTGTTGGTCTTTGGGATTCAAACCCATAACCTTGCAGCCTCTCCAGGATACAAGCACCCTGCTCTCTTACTAGGCCATCACTCCCTATGTATTATATTAAAATATATTATATTATATTATATTATATTATATTATATTATATTATATTATATTATATTATATTATATTATATTATATTATATTATATTATATTATTAGAGTAAACAGAACAGTATACTGCAACCACAATACGGTGTATTACAGATTACAGAACATTTACCATGGATAATGTAAGCCTGGATTCAATTTTGTTGCTCTAATTGAAACGTCCCAATTATATCCTAAGACTCTGACTGGGATCCTGGTCTAGACATTTTGGTCAATCCGCAATGCTGACTGGGTGGGGGGAGGCGTGTCTTGAGAGCAGCAGGACCGGGAAATAGTTATGTGTGCAGCTTTTTTCCTCCATCATAAAAAGATGAAATCTGGGACATTTCCAGGGACAGCTTTTGCTGAGGACAGGTCGTCCAAAACAGGGGCTGTCCCCAGAACTCGGTAATGTCTGTTCATTTTACTTTCTGGACATATTTTATTCATTTTATTAGGAGAAGAAGAGGAACAAAATTGAGCAATCTCACCTTCTTGGACCATTATGGTTTAAATCGCTCAATGAAATAATGTGAGTCACAATTTTAAAGCACCCAAAACCACTATGCCTTTAACTCAAACAGTTAAAGGCATAGTGGATGACTTTTTCTGGAAATGTAGGAAAAAAAAACACCGAAGACCCTTTTTTGAATAACTGAACGGCTAACACCGAAGCTAACCGGAAACACAAACACTAGAAGTGTGCGTGTGCAGCCCGCAAGTGGGAACTTTAATGTGAGTTTCTGCAAAAAGAATTTTTGCACACTTGCGTTACAATGATTGGCATGTGGGACAACCAACAGATAAGACGATCCCCCCCGGAACTTGAAGGCGAAAAAAGATTGTCCTAAGAATAGACAAGATGTGGCGGCCACTCTCAGTCTAGAGGAAGGGGCAAGAGTCTGCTTGGACTGCCACTGGCGTAAGCATGCAAAGCTACGGTTTCAGTGCCGTGTTTCTCAGAGATTGGAGGTAAAAATCACTATATACTGTGTGTAGGAAGAACGTCACATCTTGGGGGACTCTCTAATTCTTTCAGATTCTTTTTGCAGATTCTCAGACAGCCAGCTTCAGGCAGCTAGTCTTGTTTTTTTGCCCAGGATACGGACACTGGATACACAAACAGGAGAGTGTCCTTCACATTAGCTCCAAGGTTTCTTCAAAGATCAAAACGGTCACGCGTATAATCCCAATGCAGTCTACGAAGAGCTAGGGCAAAGAGGGAGAAATGCTGCAGGGAGAGGAGTTTTGTAACTCCATGACATCATCTGTGAGTCCTCCTTCCTAGGAAATGTCATGCATATGGGTAAATACTGTGCATTATGAGATTTAGAGTTGTCAACAATCTCCTTTTTTGTCCACCATGTCCACCATGATCGTTTAGTTCAGGAGAAAACCTAAAATAGGTTGCATGATTTCAGTTTGAGTCACAGAAGCGACTTTCATAGGCTGCCAGTGTTTTTGGGAGACAAGCAATAGGCAGCAAATGCCAAGAGATGTTCGCAGATAATCACAGGACACCGAGACCTCAGAATTCTGCCAACTGTGTGAATGTGTTGAGTCTGGACAATCACTATCAAAGCACAGGAACATGATGACAGGGGAAGAAATAAAGCCTGCTGGAATGTTATTATGTACTTGCTCTAAATAAAAGCATTTTAGAAGACTGACTTTGATTAAATCTTTGTTGTACCTGTCTTTTATACATTTCTCATTATTGCTAAAGTGAATTTGGTGAATCACTTTATATTTATTCAGTTCGACTATGATGTGCATCTATTTACATGCCATATCCCAATAAAACAGTGCTACCAAAAAAAAAAAACACTTCCCAGTTTCTTCTTTCATGGTGAAGGTCAGCAGCCTGGCCAGTTGTGAGGAAAGCTTGCTCTGCCAAGGCCACTGGTGTACTCGAGAAAAAAAATAGCTCTCTCAGCATGCAGAGGGGAATTCTGGAGGAAACAGAGTGGTAAATTAGACGAGGGTAGAGGACAAAATGCCACACTGAAAAGTGTCTAAGCTAACAGCTGCATTTAGAAGTGGCTGCAGAGACATTTAGACGCATCTTGAAGAGTACCAGAATAACTATGAGCATGCCCCCACTGAGATGGTAAGAGGTTCCACTTTAGAGGCAGCAAAAGCAGGTTATAGCTTTGCGTTAATGTCTCCTGAATACTAACATGAGCTCTAGACAGGTTAGATGTTTCCAGGGGCAGAAAGGTGTATACATCACATGCAGTCCTGGTGAAAGGAAGGCACACCTACCTCAGTGCAAGGGGTTTAACTGTCAGGACATGGGAAAGTAAATGTGCAAAACACACAACAGATTACTACCCAGCATTATATTTTATTTAGAAACCATAAAGGCAGAGTCGAAAAGTCTTGTTTGGAAAACAGCAGAGGGACTGTATATTCCTGTATGCTCTCTTCCAAGATTCAAGTGTTAATCAGTCAATTAATCTGTCATTTAGATTGTATACATTATATTAAAGCTCTTTTTAATAGAGCGGTAAAGTCCTTTACGGAGCTTAAAAACAAAAAGACAATCACTTAAACGACAGATAAAACCATATCCATAAGGGAACTAAATTAAAACATTATGTCATTTACAATGATTAAACACCACCATAAGACATAAATAATGAAAAACTATGAAATTCTGAGACCCTAGAAAAAAAATGCTGTTTTTTCAGATGTGTTGTTTCGGTTCTGTGAATGAGATCAGTGATCCAGTTGGCCTCTCAAGCCGCTGAAGCTATAACTTCAGAGAGAAGGTCTAACAATTACCTCAAGAATAGACCCATTGGAGTGTAACGTCACAAGCACCAGTTCCACCCCTCTGTCTGCCTCTGATGGGAAAAGAGCCTAACTGTTGTGTTAAAGTAGGGCGTGAAACACAGAATATATGGGAATTTAATCTAAAATATCTAAATACCTGTAACCATAATAGCTTCAGCTCTTCTGGTAAGGTTTTCCCCAGCGTTGTCTGATGTGTTCATCATGGTCATCTTGGCATTGTTTTAACACAAACTACGTTCCAGACTCTCACAGAGTGGGCCACGCTTGCTGATGTTCAGCTAATCAAAGTACGGTGCATGATTAGCAGCAGCGCGCTAATCATGGGTTTAGTTTTTACACACAACTCTCCCTCTTTTTACCCTGTTCATGTTAAATAAATAATATATATGGTCTGTGCATTTGTAAACTTGTGGTTAAATTTAGTTCTAAAAATCATTTTAGAACCCGATGAATACCAAACCATTTTCATTGTGTCTGTCTTCTTAAAACCCTAGAACTGAAGGAGGGAAGGTGTTTTTCTTTCTTCTTCTGTGTTTGTTTTTTTTTACATATTTTTTACTTTTTTTTTTTACAATAGCATGAATAAAGAGAGAGGCTTACAAAAATATGACAGAGGAAGGCAGAAATAAAAGGAGCTGAGCTGAAACTAGATCAAGATTGTTTATTCTGACTATGTAGAGGTTAGCATTAACAGTACAGCACAGCTAGCTGTAACAGGAAGTTGGAAAAGTAACACAAGAAAAGTTTATAAAATCCTTTACTTAAGACGTCATGAGATGATTGTTTATTGATATTTACTAACTTTTGTAGTGTGTGTGTGTGTGTGTGTGTGTGTGTGTGTGTGTGTGTAGTTTTCAACATCGCTGTCGCTGATGACATCGATATTGGTGATACATTTCCAGCAAAACACGTTATTCCGTGTCAGTGGGTCGAAAACCCTGGAAATATTTGCAGCATGTTTTCTGTAACAGGAATACAAATTATAACGGAATGGGCATTTGAAAGTCTGTGTGCATCATTACAAGACGCTTTTTTTTTCTTGTGTGTGGAGTCAGTTCAGCAGTTCAAAAAGAGTTACAAACATATGAGTATACAGCAAAGAGGAAGATGGGTGTCATTTTGGGGAAATTGTCTAGCTTAGTTGCTCCTTATTGATTAATCAAATTCTGTAGCTAATTTCATTCCAAAAAATATACCTGATGACTGATGGGGAAGGAGTCAGATCAAAAAAGTGTACGCTTCTTCCTACTCTACAGTATATGTGTCAAAAGACATATATATATATATATATATATATATATATATATATATATATATATATATATATATATATATATATATACACAGTATATATATATATATATATATATATATATAAACTTAACTTTATTTTGATCATGTAAAAAATATACTGAATATACAGTGCTGAGATATATCAGCACTGTATATTCAGTATATTTTTTACATGATCAAAATAAAGTTAAGTTGAATTGAAATGGTCAAAAGATCAATGTACTGTTATTAACGTACATGCTGCGACTTTAGCAAGCTTTTGTGCTCACTTGCCCACAGCCTCCCTGGGAAAGTTATCTTGAGCATCTGACGTGCAAGACTTTATAATCCTACAACATCCTACTTGTTGGTACTACATACAAGCGCTGTTTGTCGAAAGCAAGCCAGGGACTTGTTTTGAGGTCTGAAAGGTTCTGCGGTGTGTCAATACTCTAAATAATGATTCAGACAGAACACAGGGCTTCAAGCTGGCGTTTTCTTCCTCTATTTGAAGAGGACATATCACTCCCTGCTGTCACCATGGTAACCAAATTGTACTAGAAATTCCTGTTGACTCACATCGAGGGTCTCACTCAAAGCAGAAGTATTCAAGTGAAGGTGGTGCAGACGCCCTGCTCCGCCGCTTTTCTGCACAGCACCTTTTAACGAGACCTAAATAAGTCAGTCAGGTAAGGACCCGTGACAACCTGAAGCCCGGCGCCTGTGAGCGGCTGCAAACAGGAGCACACGGCAACACGCAGTGGTTTTTCCACCATGTCTCAGCCCACGGTTCACACTCCTGCACTCCCATCATCCTGGGCTCTTCCTTTTGCAGCACCCTCCACCACAATAATTGTCTCAACTCCTTTCCCCTCTCTCCCACGTCTGTGCTCTCTCCGAGAGATGTAGCCATGGAAACTGGCCACAACTGATGGGCTTGAAACGTCAGGATTGGCATACACAATCGCACACACACGCGCGCAGAGGACGGATGCATGCACAAAGACAAACACAGGCATGTTGGCGATTATGTTGCTCATTCATTATTATGCAAGCCACTCTGAGCATCATGCTATTATGGCTGTGTGGACAGGCTAGCACAGGAAAACCACAAGGAGGACTAACGTGTGAAATTTATGTCTAAATATGCAGTGAGAGTTTCATGTTTCAGTGGAAGATTACCAGCACGCTAACTGACAAGCAGGCCGTGAAAAGAAATCCAATTTTTCGTAATTCAGTGTTTAATTAAAAAGGAATATGCTAAAAGGCTTTTCATATTTTGTCTGCAACGCTCCTGCCAAATACTGAACAGTCAGATTATTTGATGCAGACTCTTGTCTTGCAAAAATATTTATACCTTGCTAAATGTCACATTACAACCACAGACATTAGTATATTTAACAGGGATTTTATGCTATACAGCAACACAAAGCAGAGCATAGTTGGGACTTTGGAGGTGGAAGGATACTGGTTCCTGGTTTTCAACATTTTTACAAATAAAAATCTGAAAAGTGTGGCATGCATTTGTATTTTTCCCCCTTTCCTCTAAAACCTTGAAATAAAATACAGTACAACCACTTGCCTTCATCCTTTCATCCACCCATCTATCTGGAAACCCAAACATCTTGGTAACTGCAGCTAACTCTGGGAGACACCAAAGCCAGATGTCCTTCCAGTGAGTTCTGGGTCTGCTGTCCCCCTCCCAGTGACATAAGACCCAGAAATTCTCCATTTGGACGCACCCAGGAAACATCCTGATCAGACGCCCGGACAGCCTCAGCTGACTGTTCTGATGAGGAGGAGCTGCAACTCTTTTTCAACCGTACCTACGGATGATGCAGCTGAAAGATACTTGAACTCGTGAGCTTGAGGCAGCGGCTGACTCCCCACACAGAAACAGCAATCCACCTTTTACATGGCTTCAGATTCGGAGGAGTCGATTCTCAACTGAGCCACCCCAGTGCACACTGGAGGTCCCGGCTTGAAGACGGCAACAGAATCACATCATCTGCAACAAACTAAGTAGAGACCAAGATCTTTCTAGATCAGACACCTCTCTCACTGCAAAAACGGATCTAAAAATAAGTAAAATGTTCTTAAAGTTAGTGTATTTGTCCTTGATTTGAGCAGGTAAATAAGATTAGCTGCCAATGGAATTAGTATTTGTACCCCTAAAATAAGATAATTAGATATACTGCACTTGAAAAAAGATGATGGAGATGAATTGTTCCTATTTTAAGTGCAAAAATCTTATTCCATTGGCAAATCATCTTATTTACCTGCTCAAATAAAGAATTAATACACTAATTTCAAGAACATTTGACTTATTTTTAGTTCCGTTTTTGCAGTGCTGACTCTGACAGCTTCCCCTGTCAGAGACAAGGGGAAGCCCTAGTGGAGTCTAACTCACATTGGGAAAAGGCTTGACTTTGTCCATTAGAGTGTATTTTGTTCCAGTATGAATGCAGAACACCATTAAACACACAGGATCGGCCAGGGACACAGCTGTGGGGAGGTTTGAAGTAGTGCTTACAACAGTATGTGTGGCACATCTCACGGAGCATCCAAATTTAGAAAGAGCGTGACACACAACGGCAGACCTACCAGGACAAGGCCGTCCACTTAACTGGCAGGCTGAGCAAGGAGGGCATTAATGAGAGAAGCAAGAGGCCTATGGTGACTCTAGAGGAGCTGCAGCAATCTGCGGCTCATGTAGAACACCATATTGACAGATATCTATTATTCATGCATTCCACAATTCTTGCCTTCAGGGAAGAGTGGCAAATTAGAGTTGCTCAACAAAAGCAACCAGGGGAACCAGCAAGCAACTGGAAGAAGTTGCTTTGGTTATATGAGATCCACACTGAGCTTTTCGGCATATGTGCAAATCACCGTGTGATGGAAAACGAACACTTTACATCACCATGAACGCAGCATCCCCGTCCTCGTCAGAGTTGACAAGATCTGCTTCAAAATGATCTAAGAGGTGTTGGTCTCTGACACAAAACCCCAATAAAACACAGCAAATTGTGTGACTATAATGTGACAAAATGTGGGAAAGTTCAAGAGGTATGAGGACGTTTGCAAGTGTCTCTCTCATGCTCTCCCATGGAGATTCTGAAAAGTGATTTCTTCCATTTTGTATTCCAATAGTGGTTTCATTTTTCCTTTAAATCTTCAGACGGATGAAGAATTAGAAGTGTTGTCTTAGCAAAGTGTTTGGGTCCAAGAAAGTGTCAAACCTGTTCACACTTATGGTTTTATGTGGACGGCGGATTGTCTGCCCAGACGGAGACACGAGTGTGACTCACTCTGACTGTCAGCTCCATTCTCATTTATATTAATATCCATCACATTCATCCTAACTGACTGCAAATTTCATTTCCAGCTAATGGCTTAATTTGAGACAGAAAAATTACTTGACTTTTATTATGGCTTTCCAGCTGCTTGCAATGCTTCCGTCAGTAAGGTCTGTTTTCTATAAAATGTAATTAAATCACTCATTTTATAAATGATGCTTTTAAGTCTAAAAGGCTTTCCCTCCTGCTCATTTAGTTTGATTTCAGTCTGACATTTAAAAAATGTAGCAAGACAAACATTAATACAAATTACTATGATATAATTATAGTTTAGTTCTGAAATACAAGCAACAAAAGTATACATGGGAACCGCACGAAGGCATGTTTGTACAAGTATGAACGCATGTAAAAAGCCAAGAAATGCTGACATCCTGCAGGCAATCATATCATTGTATAAGCCCATTTCTAATTAGTACTTTGCATATGAAAAACAACAGAAAATAGCTTGTGTAGGCGAAGCCAGAGGCCAGTTGCGCTGGAAAAGGGCTTAAAAGGTGACAATTGAAGGTGCATCAGCAGAGTGCGCCGTTGTCTGTGTGCACACCCCCTAACTGCAAGTGAGAGACACAATCTGCTGAATAAACGCGGGGTGAATCATAATGGAAAAGGGGCAAATATTTTTAGATGACACTGTTGTTAGAAAAGGATTTTTCAATTTGTTTGGGGTAAAAGAAATAATGATAATAAAGGCCAGCGACAGTGTGAGGCAGACCAGAGATCATAACAACAGACCATCATGGAGACTTTCCTATAGAGGCAGCAGCTGCTCGGAAACAGTATTAACTGCAGCGGCTATAGCCTGAGAGAACTTTGGTTTTCTATCAGAATAAATTATTCAAAAGCCAAGTCTTGATCATTCATCATGATCAGCTTAAACAAGATCAACATAAAGTGTTGACAAGGTTATTAAAAACAGATTAAATACATTAGCATGTGACTGTGACAGCTCGTGACGTGTCACCGCTGCAGTCCATCAGCTACAGAAAAGATCCCCATTTCTTGAACTTCTGCATGTTACATAACTAACTTTTATATTTTTGGTAGGTATTTGTGTGACAGACCAAGTCAGTGCAACACACACTTCTGAAGAGAAAGAGAAGCAGTGCACGGTTGGGAAAATCTGTATTCAGCCCACCTGAGTCGAGACTTTGTAGAATCATCTTTCACTGCAGGCGAAGGATGATGGGCACTTTCTAATACATGAATACATGTGGATCTAAACTGTAGCTCTGACTGCGTGTTTTAAGCTGTTGTCCAGCCGGAAGGTGAGCCTCCACCTCAGTCTCAAGACTTTTGTAGGCTATGGGAAGATTTATTCCCATATTGCCCTGCTGATTCCCATCCAAGATCAGGCCAGAGCAGCTTCTCTGCGTCAACAGTAGCAGCACAACGGCATGGTTTAATAGTTTGTTCAGGGTGATGTAAACTGTTCTGCAAGCAGGTTAAAAAGTTTTGTTTTGGTCTAAACTTGAAAGAGCACTTTCCTTAACAAGTAGACTGTGTCGTTTTGATGAATTATAAATGGCTTGCTTTAAAAATATATATCTTTCTTATGATCTTTGAGAGATTTTGAAAGAGCATCACTTTCTTTCTCGACAAACTCTGCCACCTGAGCTGTGGATCTCCTCAGCTCCTCCAGAGTCACCACGGGCATCCTGGCTGCCTCTCTTATTAAAGCTATACTCATCTGTGATAGATTATGCATTGCCACATTAGATGTTCAATGCTTATTTTAAAACAAAGTCATGCTTTAAACTTTTCCGCAACCTTTTCCCTGACTGTCCGATGGGTTCCTCGGTCTTCGTAATGCTGTTTGTTCAATAAAGTTCACTAACAAGCCTCTGAACAGCAGGGTTTATACTGATGTTAAATTACACACAGGTAGAGTTTATTTACTAATTATTGAAGACTTAAAAGACATCAGATAATACTGGTTTTTATTTAGAGGTATTAGAAAGGGAAACGCAACCCTCACTTTTTTTGTTTTTATCTTTTAAAACATTCTAAAATCCTTCACCTGACAATAACACTCTACTTTGTGCAGAACTATCACACAAAACTGCGGCCCTCAAACTGGGGTCCCCAGACCCCCGGGGGTCCGTGAACCACAGGTTGGGGGTCCGTGAAACGCATGTTGTGGAGGAGGCATCGTGGTTATCTATTTTTATATATATATACATATAAACATACATAACTCCTAATGTCTGTAACAGTATAAAATGCTGCTTAAAAAAACAGTATGAGGAATATATAGGGGTCCTTGGAAATTTTTTTACTGCTGCTAAGGGGTCCCTGGTCACGAAAAGTTTGAACCCCTGACATAGAATCCCACTAAATTATTTGGAGGTTTTAACGTGTCAAAATGTGGAAAGGTTTAATGAGTGTGAATACTTTTATCAGACACATGATTTAAAAAAAATATGATAGATATTAAGGCAATTAAAATGTGTCAAATGAAAACAAATCAGATCTCCAAACTTAGTTTGCCATGTTTATTTATTCCAAATATATTTTACTGCCATCAATACATTTCACTGACATTGTAACACAAACGGTTGTAATATTGCTTGAATAAAAAGGCACTTTTTTTCTCTTGGTAAAATATATTTTCACATAACTATATACATAAGGAGATGCATGTTGCTGATTGGCCCAGCCTACAGTCTAATCCTCAGGTTTTTAAAGTCAGAATAGAAGGAATTATACATAGTGTGCTATCATTTATAAATCAGGGCTTATTTAAGCGCTGAACTCAATTGGTAGGTTCCCCCGTAGGAGTAACAGCTACCACTTTTAGTCCGTGCAATTCAAATTTGATTTCCACTTCGATTCAACCTGAGCTTGAGCACCACCTTTCCTTTAGGTTCCGTCCTCTTTCAGTACAGGTACGGGAAGATCCTGTAGGGAACCCGGCGACAGTAGGCGTCCCACGCGAGTCCGTACTTGGCTCTGCACTGCCTGTCATCCCGGGCCTCCCGGTGAATCAGCAGGATGGTGAAGTAAATCACATAGAAGTAAGGCAAGACATGAGAGAAGCCTAAAGAAAAAAACAGAAACACACAGATGGCAACAAGTATAAATGACCTAAAAAGCAACTTAAAAACGCCACCCCCTCCTTTTCCAATCAGTGGATTGGAGAAGAGAAACTCACACCTTCTCTTACCAGCGCTTGTGATGTGAACCACATTCAACAAGCTGTAATCAAGAGCACAGCCTCCCCTGCAAATAGCTGAACATTTTCTTTTCCGTCTTTATTGTACAGAACCCCGGCAGTGAATAGCTGTTTGATTGTGCTAATACTTTTCAGTGTTGATTCATCTTGACGGTCACTTTATAAGCCTGTACTTAGAGCCTTTGTCTGTCAGCCATTGTTTCCTCAGTTTTTGTCAGAGCAGTTCTCTTCAGTCTGGAACATGTGATATTTTTTTTTCTTTCTTGCTTTTTTTTTTTTTTTTTTATACGGAGAGCAGAATTTCTCAGTTTGTGGTTTTGCACCAGCAATTAAGACAGAAACTGCATAATAGATCTCAGTTACAATGGCTGCTTCAGCAGTGAGTCACTTTAAACTGAATATCAATGAGAGGTAAAGAGAAACGTCAACCGTAACAAAAGTCTGACAGCTTCTATTTCAGGGACGGTTCAGAGGAAAGTGAGGCGGCTTCCGGACGGGGCAAACAGTGACAAGATCTTACTCTTTGGTCAAAAGTGGAGAACATATTGGAAGAGGTGGTAGTGGTATAAGGTCCATAACCTGCTAAAAGGTTCCTGTTTGTGGCACAGAGATGTGTATCTGAAAACGCTTTGTATTTCAAAGGGTTCATGTTGCCATGAACTCTAACGAGGTTATAAGGGAATCTGGAAGGGAAACAGGCCCACAACATAACACATCTGCTACCAAACTCAAATGAGGGCATAGGTGGGTTTTCTGCCAGAACCGCATGTAGTGTTTAAAAAGTCCAATGTTGGCTTTATTGGACCGAAGCATGCGGTTCCAGTTAAAATACTTTTCCCCCAACCAATTTATTTGAATTGCTGTGGGTAAAAATCTACATTAACTGCCTTCATAGGTTTGAAGCAGGCGGAAGTGGGAACCAAATGAATGTGAGGTGATTTTCTTAACAGCGTCCACATTCACGTGTTGGCTGGGTTCTGGCATGCTTTCCAACTGGAAAGCTGGCACAGTGATAATATCTAGCTTACTGACTTGAGGTATGACCCATAGCTGAAGTTTTTGTAAGGAAGTGACAGATACTTTCAATCGCTTTTAGCAGCCTCTTTACTGGTTGTGGTGGAAAGACGAACTCAAACCGTTGTTTGTCGCAGTTTCCGCTGTTTAAAACGTAATCATTACTGTGACACTGCAGACACAGCAAAGTTTAGGCAAGAAGCTATTTTCTTGTAGCGATTGTCTGAAAGACCACATACTGCGTTACGTCAATGTTCCCCTGACTTTCCCATTCTGTTGAGGGGCAAAGAGGTATAAGCCCCAGCGTCATGTCATGTTTATATACCAGGATTCAGGAAGTTCTGGATTAACAATTACAAGTTTCGATGCAAGAACACGTCCGATATATATTAATCAGAACTGTGACAGGTGTCAGTAAATATGGAATTGGTGAGTTTGTGAAAAAACAAACAAAAAAAAACATTATCATTCTTATTTAGGCAGGAATCCCCCCCTCCCCCTACTAAATCATTAGATTTTAAGATTCAGGGTGAGATTAAACTGTTACAAAAAAAAAAGAGAGAAAAAGAAGGATCCTTTCACCAGGGGTGCCAATAAAGGCTGAGGGAGCTGCAAATCATTATAAGATATTACTCACCATAGATGAGGCCTTAGAAAATGTGATGGTGGCATAAATTAGCTAAAAATAAAACTATGTAGTACACCAGGCAACACGCTGTGGTTAATGTGACCTATACAGTGTCTCTCAGTGTACTCACAAGGTTGCGAAAATGAGGAGGGAATACAAAACATCATGTAGGAATATTGAAGATGACCTCAAAGCAGTGAGGATAGCGTTGGTTGGTTCCCAGTGCGCTAAGACGCTTTGATGTACAGCTGCGCGGGGAGCGCGGGAAAAGAGGGCAATCGGCACCTTAAAAGTCCTATCATTCAACATTAAAGGAGATTAAAGCAGGTCTGAATGTGCACTGCTGTCCTACGCTAGGAATCCTGATGACCCACATGAGAAAAGTTGAGAACACAAGAGGGTTCACGCGTGAACGGCCCGTCAATCCTCTCCGCTCGACGTTATCAGTAAAGAAATCTCTCACAGTCACCGGGCTTTTACGCAGAGATCTGTGCTGCTGTGGGTTTACCACGCAGGGTTTATACATCTGCTCACTAAGAATGTGGAACCGCTTTAAAAATCACTGTAAGCCTGATTATTAGTCATCCTGTCTTGGGGGACTAACGATAAGGTCTAAATGTAGGAGGTTTCAACAGCGGCAGGTTGCGGATACATTAAAGAGCTAAACGCAAGGAGTCACCTTGGAGGAATGATGTGTGCGGTTTACCTGGTAAAGTGGTGCCTCTGGGGAAAAGAGTTTCAGATTTTCATTGCAGCAGACCAGATTATGGGTATTTAATGCATGACCTCCAACTCTATCTGACCTATTTTCTTTCTCCATCCATCCATTTTCTCTACACGCTTATCTGTACAGGGTCGCGGTGGGAGGTGGTGGGGGTGGGGGGGGGGGGGGGCTGCCTATCCCCAGTGGTCAAAGGATGAGACGTTCACCCTGGACAGGCTGCCAGACCCCAGGACCTTCTTGCTGCAAAGCAACAGTGGGACCAACTGTGGAGCCCATTTTATTTCTCTGTTGAATAACAGTCTGAAAAGTGAAATGCATTTAATAGGGACCATCGCAAAAACATGTGCTCAGCAACCACAGTATAAAAAAACAACAACTATCTGAGACGAGAGGGAAGAGCATCCCATGGCTGTCAGCAGGAGCCCTCTCCGCTGAGCCACTGGTGACAGGAAGACTTTGATTGGAAAAAGTGGAACAGCATCCCTGTCATGTGGCAAAGACCTGACAAGCTAACATAAACAGAAAGCCCACGAGCGCAATTTCTTTCTTTTCATGCTCATTATCTCTTATGCGCTGGATCAAGTTTAAGATCAAGTAGTAAGATTTTTTTTTTAAAAAAAAGAAAAAAAGAAATTAGATAAGATAATTGTAACTGCGCAGTATATGTGCCAGTAGGAAGCTGCTTCTTTGTTCAATCCAGTCCAATTATTTTGATTTCGCTCATTCACAACAAATATCTTCTCAATGCACTTGGAAACCAACGTATCCTATGATCAAGCATTTATTTAGAAAAACATAATGGTTACAAATGTAATTCAAGCACAATGATCGAGGCGTATTCTTTGAACCATAATGCACAAAACACTCTTGGTTATTTCTTTTTTTAAGAAGACCAAGAACAGAACAGACTATAAACAGAGTTAGGTGAGGCCTGCAGGCGCGTTGGATGCTGTCTGGCTTTTTAATTCTCCTGGATCAGTGACTTTGTTTCTCGTATGCCCTTGAATTTCTGTAGATAAAGGCACAATATGTAGCCCTTTGATTTCTTTTATCCTACTTCATGTTGTCAGAAGGTCTTAAGTGAGCCCATGTAAGTGTGAGAACGATGTAAAAAAACAAAAAAAAAACAAAAAAAAACAGCGGGGAACTTCTTTGATTAATTGATATTAGAACATTGTAGTGAGATTCCGCAAAGCTAACTAGTTAGAGAAGTGACAAAAAACAACCTGTGCATTTCTAATTCGTTTTACAAGCCAAAGTCAGGGACGGAAAGGGGTGACGTGAAGGGAATGATTCTGATTCAAAGTTTAATGCAGACCATAATGGCTCAAATCATGGTGCACATTTTATCCTCAGCTTTATTTGATTTCCTGAAATACAGGTCGAATCGTAGAAATTATGGGGCCCCATTATCATTTATATTTTTTCATTTTAATTTCCATTTGTTGCTAATCTGTAGCTGTGACATCAGCAGTCACAATAAGGAGGATGGAGAGCACCATGGGTGGCTTTAAGTTCTGTTTCATACGGCCAGCTGTATACCATGTATTTCCTAACCTGGCATTGATCTTCCGCGATCGCCTCCGCGTTATGATAAAACGCCTCTGGGGACTGTGTGACGTTGGTCAACAAGGCGGCGAGGAGTTTTAAGCGGTCTTACCACATGGCAGGGACCACGCCAGCGCCATGAGGAGGTCACCGAGGTAATTGGGATGACGAACGAGACCCCACCAGCCTGACACCAGCAGCCGTTTCCCTGTTGCTGTGGCAATGGTCTCCAGTCCTGTAAGGAGGACCGTGAAGAATGCAGATTAGGCTAAAATCTCTCGCATCAGCTTCCCATCTCCCTCCCTGTTCTGACACCAGCAGGACATGCATGAGCAGAGTTACTTTATTGCAAATCACATCAAATCAAATGAGAAAGGAGAAAATAGTTTCCCTCAGGAAATTTGCATTGCTTACGTGGGAGGATGAAAAAAAAAAACGGTGAAAAGGAGGAGAGAAATAATGAATGACCTGAAACGCTTGGGTGAGTCGGGTCTCGTCTGAACTGGTTCTTCTGCGAATTGGATCTGCGGAAAATGTAATATCCAACACCTGATGGCAAACACAAACGTGTATGCCGTCAACAAACATCCCTGAAACGCAACGCTGTTAATCCCAGGGAAAGGGATATTCACCATTCAGCGCCACTATAACGGCGGCTTTGAGCAAAGACAGGGTCTGTGGGTGCACGACCAGGAAGGACGCCTGCAGGCTGTAGGTGAAAGGGACCCAGGCCAGGTCACCAAACACCAGCATGAACCCAAAACCATCATGCACAATATCCATGGTTGTTAGAACAGCCTCCTGGCGATATACGATAATAGCACAAACAATGTTAACAACAGAAAATGAAGAGCTGAATCGCTACATATTATATATCTCTGTACATAAAGGAACAGTGGTCACCTCATTCCACAAAGCATCTGCTACATAAAGCAGCTGGAAGCAGTTGACCAGGATCATGGAGAGGGAGGGAGATCCTCGAAGTTCCACCTCCTTCATCAGCATCCCTAGGTTTATGACCACCTGAGGGGACGGGAACAGTAACGGATCATGCATTACACTTTTTATATTTCGTAGATTTTACAACAAGGGGAATGAAAATTAAACATGGTTTTCAACATTATTTTAAAAGTCTTAAGTCAGAAGACACCGACATCTGACTTTTTTGTGACAAAAAAAAACATAATCACAGATCCCCCTAAACACACAACCCGCGCCACAAAACACGGTGGTGGTAGCATCATGCTGAGAATCTGTGGCAAGACTTGAGAACTGACGATCACAACTTCTCAGTCTGACTGAGCTCGAGCTACTTTGCAAAGAAGGATGGCCGATATTTTTAATCTCCAAATGCACAAAAAAAAGGCTGAAGACTGTAAAAAACGTATCATTTACATTTTACTTGTTGGTCTGTCACATTAGAAGCAAGTTGTAAAGCTGGTGGCAATGAGTTAGCTGCCCCTCCTGATACAAAACTAAACCCATGATCACAATGTTCTAGTCTATTAAGTCACTGACTTCCCACTTGTAGATTTAAAGTTTGCTCGTTGATATTTAATTCGATGATGGCCCAGTTAGAATTCAATGTCCTATTGTTCCTATTAGATATTCTGAAACCCAGAAAACTTGCAGCTTCATCCTGTAAATAAACAGTAATAATTTACCGTTACATAATCAAGCCGACTCACCTAACTGTTTTGATTTGGTACATTATAATCAATTGTAAAATTCGGAATGCTAAAAGTAGATAGTTTTGACATTTCCAAGGATGTAAGAAACTATCCCACACATTGTCTGAAGCCAGTTGGTGGAAGGTTTTTCTTCTGCTCTCCTACGCACGTTGCTTTAAAACATTCACATGAACAAAGGTTTAACTGTTTCTACAGTGACTACAGAGGAAACAAAGGAAACCATTTTCCATTCTTACTAAATCTTAACGGCCTTCTGATTATTATGGTATTTTCATTGTTCAGGGATCCGGTGGAGTGATAGAAAGTTTTAATTCTGAACTATATATTTTATAAATCTCTCTGGGGACACGGAAGCGAGACAAAAATGTCCAATAAATCCGGTACTGTGCTGGGTCAAAAGGGAAGAAACAGCTTCTGCTCTGTGACAACCTGGGACTGCAAACTGATCAGAGGAGAGCAACAGTGCCACCTGATGGTCATGTTGGGTTTTTAAAAACGAGTTCGGTTCTTAAAACACAAATTAATGCATGCAGTCAACAGACTTAGATATATAAACACAAGAAAAAAAATTAAAAACATACATAGTATTTTTCAGTAATAGTTAAAAAAATTGGGATATAAAAAAACTCTCGAACCTCTCTGTATTTGGTTAGCCAGAAACAGGATTTGTTGCATTTTACTCACCCAACCAATCAGACCTGGCCTGAGTTCGCAGAAATACTTCAGGTCAAAGTTTCCGACCCGAGGGTTCAGCTCCCGCCCGATGAAGAAGTCATACAGCGGATTTCCTGCAACACAACCGACAAGAAGGTACAGTTAACTTAAAAAAAAAAAAACATCCGTTCTTTGTACGTCTTTACTGTTAATGTTCGCAGAAAGGTGCTATGAATAAAAAAAGCTAAACTAATAAAACACAACATCAACAGCAGGGGAACATGGCAACCACCTACAACGGAATGCTCTCATTTCATAAAAGCTTCAATAATACACCACCTGACATTCTTACAGCCTTTCTACAATTAAAGCTCGGCTGTCTTTAATGACTGACTCTTCTTGACTCAGGACATTTAACTACAAGTGGCCATTTACCCGTCAAACTAGCACACACTCATAAAAATAAACAGCATCAAAGCACTTAGCAATGAAAGTATTTGTGCTCTCAACGCTTATTAAGGCTTAATGTTCACTTGAAATGAATGCATAATATATATCCAACATGCTTCTTTAAATGAACACCATAAACTGGAATCTCAGCCGGAAAAGTCTCCGAGCAACACCAAGCTCAACATCCAATGTGGCCGCCGGTAGCGGCTTTACAATGAGAGCCAGACAAAGACAGCGGTGTTGGTGCCCAGTGTGATTTGCTAATTGTTGTGCTCAGTGATCGGGCTCACTACTATTAGCAGTATAAGCCCCAACAGAGTATTTCTCTCCATCTATACCTCCAAGGCAAGGCAGGCTTATGCATAAAGCACTTTTCAGTGACAAGATGATTCAAAGTAACCTGACAAAAGCCAGCTGTATGTTGCTCCGCCTAGCTCCACTCACATACATCTGGGACATCTCCCATAGAGAGTGATTTCTCCAACCAATTTTATGGTCTGGCCAATCAGGACGCAGGGCTGGCATTTCATAGATGTGACGTAGTGGAGACGCGACAATGACGTGAGACTGTTTTGATAGCAATGGCGGCTCGTTGAGGAAGCAAGCGTTAGCATTGATGCTGCTATTTCTTCTGTGTTGTCCAATCTACCTAATATTGTTTTATTAAAAGAACAACAGAGAACGGCTCTGAAGGCTTTTGTTGGTGGAAACGATGTTTTCGCCCTTCTCCCGACCGGATTTGGCAAGTTTTGTTAGCGGTTAGCGCGAACCATGTTAGGAGGCCTTTAGTCCTCAACACGGTAGGCCCAGAATCGACTCTGACCCGCGGCGCTTTGCCGCCTGTCTTCCCCCCTCTTCCTGTCAGCTCACTGTCAATAAAACGCGTACCACTAGAGCCGCAAACACATTATTATTATTATTTTTTTTTTTTTCCTGCGTCGCTATCACAGCGTCATTTGTTAGCTTCGGTGTGAGTGGTTGAAATAGCACGTCAATAAAGATGACAGACAAGTGGCTTATCCAATCATATGCAAGAATTAATTTTTGATAAGGCCCAGCCTTCAATAAAGGCAATTCTTATGGCGGTGTCCTAGATGTATGTGAGTGGAGCTAGGCGGAGCGAAATACATCTGGCTTTTGTCAGGTTAGATTCAAAGGGCCAAACAATAAATAAAGGGGAAGAAATCTGACAAAAAAGAGGCGGGATAGTTCTGTGTGTACCACCTTTTAACTGTAGACAGAAATATGAGAAGTGTAAAACAGTTTAATCCTGCAGCCTTTGCAACGTTTTAGATGCACAGAAGCCATATTGAAGCTGATCTCAAGGCTGACTGGGACATCCGCCCATCCTAGTCAGGGTTCTGACTCCAGGAGGCGTCACATTGGATTTTCACTACTTCTGTCAAAGTGCTAATATGCTCACATTCTATAGGCTACATGTATGTGCTATTTTCAACACCAGAGCAATATAATTATAAAGTAGATTAAACATTGCATGTTTGGACCAGCATTAGAAAACGTTTTAACAAATCTGTCTGTATGATTCAATAGAACTGAATTAAAGTGCCTTAAGGTGACGTGTGTGGCGAATTGGTGCTATAGCGAACTGGGATGAGATATACAGCTTACAGGGTAAAAGAAGGGATACATTTCAGTTCATCTCTTGAATTTTTTCTCTCTATTAGCAGTGATAGAAGCGATCCTCTCAGAAACTGAATAACATTAGGGCTGTTTTCTGTCTTTTACGGATGCTTTCTGCCAGAGGATACATGAGAACACAGTGTAGCTGGCACGGCGGGGTCAGTTTGCTTTAAAAGGGAGAATGCTCTTAGATATCTACCCACAGGAATACCAGAAACCCTCCAATCCATCAAACGGGCATTCAAATGCAAAGTGAGTAGCCAGTAGCCATGTTTGCGCAGGGCTTTGCCGTTGACTCTCTCTATCGCGATGAACCTCGGTTTCTCACCTGTGTCGCCCCCCAAGGCGAGAGCATGGGAGGGGGCCCAAAAAGAGCGGACGTAGAGGTAGATGGAGAGCAGGAATGAAACGGCTATGGCAGACACCGCCAGAGGCACGAGCAGCTCAAACAGATATCCCAGAGGAGCGCCGAACCCCAGCAACAGCATCAGTAACACGGCGCTGATGCACAGGCTGTGAAAACCTCGGGGAGGAAAACAAACAAAACTAAATGTTAGAACCCTGGAGAGAGAGAGAGAGAGAGATAAAGAAAAATAGATTGAGGATTGCGTTAAAAAAAAGCTAAAAGTTTGCAGATAGAGGAAATCTTTATCTCCGGTAAACTTTTGCCCAGACAGCCATGAACGCAGTGTCATATTTAGGAAAATATGTGGAATATGGTGTTGCTGTACAATAAAACATCACACTCTGATGTATTTATGTGGCCATGCAGATTCATTTTCAAAAGTATTAATCAACAGAGTAGCCAAGCTCATTAATACCATTTATGGGATACTTGAGGCGGGTTCCATTCCTTAGTACTAATCCTTCAGAGACCTGCATGGAAGAAGAAAAAAAAAAACATGATACATTTTACCAAAGCAAGCATTAACATCCTCGTTGATAAAGGTGCCCGATACTGGACAGGGCATGTTGGTAAACTTATGCTGCAGAATCACGAGGTCAGTCAAACCAACAGGCTTACCAATATCATGCTTGACAGCAGTAATAATGTATATAGGGTAATCGTAACATATATTTTGGAAAAATGCAGTCGTGCATCCCATGACCAAAACCTCCATGAAATGTTCCTCTGTTTTACGCTTTTTATTAATTAAAAGTTGTAATTTGCAGATAGATAGATAGATAGATAGATAGATAGATAGATAGATAGATAGATAGATAGATAGATAGATAGATAGATAGATAGATAGATAGATAGATACATACATACATACATAGATTTTATTGTAGACACACAGCCCATATTATAAAAGAAACACAGCAACAAAAATCAATAGCAGAATAAAAAGAACTAATAAAAAATAGATAATAAAACAAAAGTGTTCGTGTTCTTACACAATAATATAATGATAATGATAATGTAGTCTTAACAGAAAGTGTAGCAAAGGTCAGGCCTCCTGTGAGTGTTACTTATGGCCACATGGGGCGCTGTGTTGCACAGTCTTACTTAAATATAGAAATCAAGACAAACAAATGAAACCAAAGATGTATTTTAGGAATATTAATATATATTCACACACAGAAGGTTATAACAAACAATAATAAACAATTTATTGGTTTATCATTGATTATTTATTTGCTATATTTGTGCTATAAGTATCCACAGCCATTGAACTTTTTCAGTTTCTCACATCACAACCACAGACTTCATTGTATTTTACTGAGATTTTATGTGATAGACCAAAAACCAAAGTAGTGCATAATTGTGAAATACAAGAAAACATGCAACATTGATTCCAAAATATTTGACAAAAAACTTATCTGAAAAGTGTGACTTGTATCTGTATTCATCTGTATTCTGTATTGGTTCCATCTGACCAGAGCAGCTTCTTCCTACTTGGCTTGCAAAAAGCTTCAAACTGGCCGCTTTACCACAATGAATGCTCTCTTCTCACTAATCTTCAAGAGTGACCTTGGACCTCTTGGTTGCTTCTCTGATTAACGCTATCCATAACTGGCCAGTCAATTTAGGTGGTCAACCATGTCTTAATAGGTTTGCAGTTCTTATTCGAGGGGTGTGAATACATAAGCAACTCTCTGAATATGATGTAAATAGAAAGGTATAGCAGGCTTGTGGATATGACAGACCTTTCCTAGTGGCATCATATAGAGGAGCGCATGCAGTCCAATCCATCCCAGCAGCAGCATGGGAGCCAGCGGGTCCCACAGCTGGTCAGTGGTGGGGAGCCGAGGTGGCAACTGGAAGACATTGGCCTCAGGTGATTGACTTACACAGATCAGGAAGAGCACAGTCAGCGGGAGAAAAATGGGAATGCACACAGCACCTGAAAGAACGGAGGGAAAAAGAACAAGATGACGGGAAGGTAGAACATTTCAAAAACTTGACTGATGACACAACACCAGACAACCAAAACATTAAAGATATATAGATACATAGAACTGGACTAGAGGAAAACATAGAGAAAGGCTTGTTTGGTGAGAATGAATCAAAAGAATGGGACAGATGTATAATGGCAGGTAGGGAAGATATTTCAAAAAAATTAGCTAATAAAACTGATGCATGTTGGGATACATGTACATGTGCTGAAATAACAGTTGTTACTGCGCTTCAACATCCAGCATATTAAAGTGATACTGTAGCAACAGTTCTACGATCCAACAGATAAGCTACAAAACACACAATATTTACTTCATGGTCACAATTTTTATAAAGAAACCACTCTGTTATTAGTGTCCAGAAGCATATATATTTTACACATTAGTGCATATGTTCTTTTAAAAGTTAGATGACGTTACTATACATTACTAAGTAATCGTATAAAGGGAATTAGGTAAGAACAGCAAAAGGTGACAGGAAAAAGCTTTTGTGTCACATTTATTTTGAAGTGCAGAAGTTTGGAGGCTTTTTTTTTTATTCCATTCACGACTTTGTATTGTAGCTGTGGACCCAACTCATCCTGGTTATGGGTTATTCAGACTCCTTCCTTCAGGTCAGCGCTACAGGGAGCTGAAGGCTAAAACAAGCCGACACAAAGCCAGTTTCTACCCCCGGGCTGCGTCTCTAATGAACATTTTACAATCAGGTTAGCTACTTGGCTGTGGAAAAAATAAATTCCTGTACATACTGGAGTACAAATAATGTATTTCCTGTTATAGATTGTAGTTTGCTGTTCTGCCTGATGCCAGCACTGGAATCCTTAGTCAAATTCCTTAATTCCACCCACAAATGTGGTGAATAAAGTTGATTCTGATTAAATATTCAGTTCTTTAAGCTCACGTATTACGTGGATTGTTTGTTTTGTTTTGTCTCTGAAAAGGAAGTGAATTAATTGTACAGCAGACAGCAGAAATTAACTTTGTTTTACTGATTAAACTAAAGACCCCGTTGCTAGGTGTGACTCTGTCTTTCAAGAGCTGTGACTGGTTGATGGTGCAGGGGGGGAAAAAACAACACAAATGTGTGCTTATTGATCAAAGGATCAAAGCGTTAAAATGTTTGAACGCACCTTATTTACATCCTCATAATTATTTTGATTTGCTTATTTATTATTGCTCGCCAGTCGTTTTACTACTTCATCTATTTGATATTAATGCACACTCAGCTGTCAACATTTTACTCGGATTGCCTGCTTGTATAAAGCGGTTGGATTTGGCAAAGCGAGCAACATAAAATGGAGGGAAAAAAGGTGGATAAAACCGAATTGGACAGCAGCGCTGCTCAGCGCACAGGTCGCAGCTCTGGGAGGAAAATGTTGAAAGGTAAAGGCAATAGTATAAGGAAATATAGAACATACTTTCTCACCTGTTTTTTATATATTCTTTGTAAATTTCTCCACTTTTTATTCATGGTTTTTTTCCTATTATTTATTTATCCTCAATAAAATTACGTTACTAGAGTCATACATTTAACCCGTCGGGCTGTTGAAACTAATGAATTTCCTTCTATGGAGATGATAAAGTTTATCTTATCTACATAGTAATAATTGTATGATTATTAAAGTCTATGTGCTCATTTCCTCCACTGTTTAGGCCGTGGATCAGCCATCTGTCTCTGTTTCCAACATCTTCCCTGCTTGGCTCTCTAAAAGTCCTCCTCACTACCCCTAACATTTTGTCACACAAGGCCTAAGATGCTTTGTGAATAACTTTCATCTTACTGAGGTAAAAGTCTGAGAAAAATCTTAGAATTAGCTATTTCTTAGAAGAGCTATTTCTAGTCTTAGGATTCTTTGGAAATACGGGCGCTGGTCTTTGTCTGTCAGTTCTCTGTGGAAAACTTCAGTCTGCTGTTCTTGTTCGGAGAGGCAAGTATGAATCACATGCAAGTTTATATCTACAGTAGGAATGGTCTGTCCTGATAAGATTTTGGGAGACTTGCGGCATCTTGCGGTCTGCTGTCAGAGTAAACTGGTCTCGAAGGCCACACTTCTACTGAGTGGATGTGTTCTGAATGTCCTCCAGACCACTACGTGCATCTAACCATGGTGTTCACTCTCACTTCAACAGTGAGTCAGGAGCATGCCAAGCTAAATGTCTAAGGCTTGAACAAGGCACAGCTCGTTCAAAACGCTGAGTAATAATCTTCTCATAATATGTGCTTGATGTAATACAGTATGTCTATGGTTAGTTTTGGCCATTTTAGCTGGAAATAAAGGTGCTGTCCTAAGTTTTATTACATTTTACATACATTTTAAAAGGACTTTTTCTTTGTTGTTTTTTTGTTGTTTATTTATATTACAAGACGTTCTCAGTAGTTAGTCTATAAAATGATAAATATCCACATGTTCAAGTATATAAACACACTGGCATGTTTTTTTTTACATGACTCTGCCATCAAAGATGTGACTGTATTTAATTTTGCAGCAGGGGTCTAACTTACCCAGAGTTCCTCCAAACTCTCTTTCTGTTTCATGCGACAGTCTGTGTTTGGCCGCTTTCTTGTTTAGTCCCATTTTTGTCCTCTTGTTGAAAATATTGACACAGATAAGAGTCATCAGTTAGAATACGGAAAACTTGAGGAAATGACACATAGAGCAGCATAGCCTTTTGATGAAGATGGACATTGAATCGTGTTGTATCGCTATCCTTGTTTCCACAGTTAGAATTATATGTACCTATAGTGTTGGTGAGATGTTTTCATCCCCTCGTCGTTGGAATGAGTGTCATGTCTGCACTTTAACAGAGCTTTTTAAAACATACTTTTTTCCCAGCAGGGAATGACACCTTTACAACTTTATTTAAATTTTAAAACAAAACGTCAGTGCACAGGCTTGAATTTTATATAAACGTTCTTTAATCCTCATTACCAAAAGATTATACATCAAGGTTTAAATTAAGACACACATTTGCATTTATATTTGGATAAAATGCAATATGCAGAAAAAACAAATGCTTTTGTAGTCAGCAGCAATCTCCTGACTGTATTCTGGCTATATTTGACCACTTTTTGTAATTCAGACTGGTGGGTTTTCTGGCATAGACCGAGATTTCAAGTTCAGGATCATTGTTCTGCTGAAACATTCAATCGCATTGCAAGTTTCAACAATCTGACACAAACTGTCTTCAAGATCTACCAAAAATGCTAAAATGCTTGGAGGAACCAAAATGAGACTTTTAAACCTGAGAAATCCCACCAGTGCAGATAAATGCTAACACACCTGATAAGGCGAGGGGTCAAATAACAAGGAAGAATTATGACAGAAGCATCGTGAAAACTACTCCAAGCATGGTTATTCTCCGACAATGAACATTTATACAAATACATTAATGAAGGCGTATGCATAATTGTGAAATTAGGTGAATGAGAGAAAACCCATGATACAGTAATGCTTGATTTGAAAATGAAAAAAAAAAACAAACAAAAAAAAAAACACTAATGATGTATGTTTTAGCTTCTCTGGAGAAAGTATTAGTTTAAAAGAAAAATTAAAACCTCAACTAATGTAGGCTACTATTGATCCAGATGAGTGGACGTAAACTTCTGACAGGAACTGCACAATATGATTAGTTATCATTAAATCGGCATTTATATTTTGTAGCTATGATGTAAAATACAAGTTTGTAAAGTATAACTGCTTTGTGAAATCTTCAAATCAATTTTAGGATTGAATTAACACTGAAAAGGATTAAGTCTAGACATAAAACGGTAATCGATACCCGACAAATGCAACAGAAATAATGTCAGACAATGAAATCTTCAAGAGGAGATGAAAATCATTAAGCAGCCATAACACTGAAATAATTGGATCTGGGGTATCTTTAATAAGCGTTAGTGTAATATGTCATAAATTATGGAGTCCAAGCTGGGGTCGAAGTGCAATAACTCCCCGAGAGTCCACAGTTTTCTATCGTTTCTACACAGAAATCTGATGTAAACACTATTTAGACTGCTGCAGTGAAAATGAGCTGAACGGCAAAGTTGCAGAGAATAAACAGACAAAAGTTTGTCTTGTAATAAACCGAATAAAAGCTCTTACCAGCGTTATAGTGATCTTGTTGTATTTCAGACAATGCTCTGTCCATCCATACCTGTGTCTGAACGTTGATCCGCCCACAGTCCGACCCGTTGGCATGGAGCTCTCTCGGCCAATCAGATTTGTCCGTAGTCATCAGAAGAGGGTGGAGACAAGAGGCTTTGACCAATCACGGGAAGCTAACCAGATGGCGACAGTAAAGGTCGGAGAGTCATCGGCGGCCGGTTTATCTTGTGTAATAACGCCTAAATCTCATAGACGCTTTATGTTAAGGAGCCATAATTAAATTTCCGTGTTTTAACTACCATGTTGCATTTGAAGGGAAGGACATCTTGTTTTAAACAAGGGTTAATGTATGTTTATTCAGGATATACATTCAGGACAGTTTCCTCTCTACTTATATAGACATGCGCAGAACAGAGACTGGAAACAAAGATGTGCTGCTTTATAGTGTTAAATGCTGATCACAGAAACAGGTCAACACATAAGTGAGTCTACAAACAACCCCTGAAAAGGTTTATTATTAGATGAGCTTTGACAGCTTCTTTAGTCATTATTATTCACATTTGTTTCACCTTCCAGGTGGGGATCCAAAAACAAAACAAAAAAAAAAAAGAGTATACATCCCCCCCCCCCCCCCCCCCATATTTTCAGACAGTTTATATATATATATATATATATATATATATATATAATGATTAATAGAGACTGGAGGGAACTTAAAAGTCCAAAGTAGAACATACAGAACAGTAAAATAGTACATTAGGAATCTTAGAAAGATCCCAGTCAAGACCTGCATGATTAATAACAAAAAACAAGAGATTTGGATGATGTTATTTTCTATAATATCTTAACAGCATTGACTCAACTAGTCCTAAATGTGGCTGAATTATCCCGAACAATGTGGCAGAGGTTCACTTAACCTCTTTCACAGATCACTTCAATAACACTCTGCTCCATCGGAGAGGGGTCCAGGCAGCGGTGGGCGGAGCTCCCCACTATCTCATCCAACAGGAAATGCACAAGGTTCTCATCCGACACGAAGCGCCACAAGTACATCTGCAGGTAGTGGCAGTCGACCTGGATCTGCTGCAGGCCGTAGCGCCCAAACGTGCGCAGTCGGACACACTCCAGGAATGTCTTCAGGCTTATTTTGATTATACCTGTCATCACGGAGACCTGGGAAAGAGAAGAGAGGTGCATGAGAGATGTAGACAACTGGCAGGATCAAGCAAAGGAGCAGTACAGAGCTGGTCAGAAATATAGAAGTTTAAATCTTTTGTGCACTCTCTAATCCACTCCACTATACAAATATATTGTATTAATATACCAACAACGGAATTGGTCCTCCATCATTAGTCTAACCAATTTGTGCAATAAATCAGTGTACTGTTTTTAGCAGCTTAGTTAGAATAAAAAAAAGAAAAAAAAGAGGGGATGGAGCCTCTAGACTCTGGAAGTCCTTGATGTTCGTAGTCCAGACAGACTCAGATTCAACCTGAAAACTTTCCATGTTGGCATTTAATTCTAATTCAGTTTCCCCATCAGCTCTTTTATGTTCTGGTGTCTACTTCATATGTAATTTTATTGTATCCATTTTTTTTCTATTTTACTTTATCTTTATTGCCTTTTTTATCTTGTGAGGTATTTTGGTCTTAATTGTTTTTAAATATGCTACATAAATAAAATTAACTTTGACACCAGTACCCCTGCCATTAAAATGTCTTGTCATTGTGCCAGAATATTTCAGTCTTTGTCTTGTTTGATCATAAGATTTTCAACAGAAGGTATTTGGGCTTGTCCGTCTGCATATTTAAATCAGAACTAACGCTGCTGATTTAAGAACAAGGATTTCTTTCTTAGTCAGTCTCCCTTCAGCATCTATTGGTCTTAATAAACTCACATCACAGAGGACAGAGATCCTGTTGTCCTAGAGTCTTCTGGCTTATAAAAGGCTTGTCCCTTGAGATGTTTTTAAGCAGTTTAACCCAGTGATGCCCTACTCTGGTCCTCAAGGCCATTGTCCCGTGTCTTATACTTTTACCTGCTCCCACACACATTCATTTCCTCACCTCTTCAGCCGGGTATCAGAAACCTGCTAATGATCTATTTGTTTCAATCAGGTATGTTGTAAAAGGGAAACATCCAACATATAGTGGACAGTGGGCCGTGATGACCTAGGCCAAGGACCATTGTCCTAGCCCATTTCTTTTGATTTTATCTGAGATGGTTGAAAACTGGATACAGCAAGTGTTAAAGGAAATTTTGAAAGAAGCTTCTCTTTATCATCTTGTATGACCTGACAAATGTATTCATTCTCCCTGTTGCAGCTGCAGAGTTTCATTTACACCCATGGTATTTCACTTTGCTGGGACATTCTTGAAGAAGACGCCAGGAGGTTGTTATCAGAATTATTATTCTGAAGTCACTATGGCCTCACACCACTCGGACAGAGGAGGCCTGGAAACATGATGGCTGTGTGTAAGTTCCACTGTTTGCCGAGTGCAAGGCTGAATGCTGCGTAGAATGATTATTGTCTATGATAGACTGTCTTTGTTATGTCTCAAACCAAGGCCACGGTGCAGTATTAGGGGAAGCCCGAAAAGCGAGGCAGGCAGAGACAGGGCAGACTGCAGCGGGGGCCGTGGGGTGCGATTACTTTCCATCTATGTGATCTCTGCTCTGTTTCTCAATAAAAGTGCTGGAACTATATCACTCCACCGTCTCCTTCTTCAGTAACTCGGGGAAGTCAGTTATCTGTTCAAAACTCCCATAACAGAGGTGCCTGATACAGACAAGGGCAAAACTCTCCCTTAGGTTGAAGGTCTGGTTTCTGAGTCAACATCCTTTTCCTAAGGGTTACCACAGAGCTCATCAGAGCCAACCTGAAGTTTCCGAGGACCTTTCTGTGAGAAACTGGGGAGTTTTGTCCGGTTAGTGCAAACAAGACCCTGTCTGAGACACGTGCCCCAAGCTGTTCTCCTTCTTATAAGAAGATATTCAATTCTGACATTGATAAAATAAGCGATCTTTGTCTTGGTAATTAAGGAAAGCAACGAGTTTCTTTTTTCCCATAACACCAGCCTCACAGGACAATGGTCTTAAAAATACATCTCTTTCAAATGAAAAAAGCAGACTAACATTAAGCTTCCAAAATGGCTCCAAAGTAGGCACTGTTGAAATTCATGGTTTATTTTTAAAAACCAGGTCTGTGCCAAGAAACCAATGTTTTTATAAGAGCTCTACAATTTTCGGCTCTGAAAGTTGTCAGGTATTTAGTCAGAATTATGGCAGAACATTGTTGATGGCCATAAAAAGCATTTGATTTTTCTACAATGTGTTAAGGGATAATTCAAATATAGGTGATCTAATATGCAGATTTTTGACCCACTGGAAGTCAAGAGAAAATCGACAGTAAATTTTAATTTGTGTACCTAATACTTCTTAATAAAATGCTTTAAAGCGGTTATAATTAATTCAATCTGGATAAAAAGAATAGTTTAACCAAATCAATAAAAGATCAAACCTAATATGACTTACGTGCCTATGTTGAGTGGATGTAAACATATGACAGACACCATTACTGTGAGTTAAACGTGAAGGAATATCTTTAGCACCCAAGTGCACAGAACAGCATCTGCAAATGCAAAATCATGCTTTTTAAAAAGCAGATCTCCACCCCGAGCACACACTGGATTACTCCTCAGTGCTTTTAATGAAATAGAAAACATCAGTGAAAGGCTGGTGGTCCAGTTCATTAAATGAAGACCTTGGAAACAGCAAACACGAAGAGAGAAAAAAACACCTGAGTCTGAATCTTCTCTAAATTATGGTGTAAATCCAAAGTAAATAAGAATCTATTTGGCAGTTCAACCTCTAAGAATGTAGCTGTTATTTTCTTTCTAGAGTGTGCCTAGAAAATGATGAGAGGGAGGGAACCAAGGAGTAACATTAGCATATTAAAGTGCTCCCACATTCGCGCCTCCAGAGTCTTAAAAGTCAATTTGAAAATCAATCCACAGGCGAAGCTAAAAGCTCAACAGCAGCGTTGACCGTGCTATGATCCTCATGTTCCCGCGAGCAGACCGTCTTCAGGTCATAGATCATGTTCTGCTTGTGTACTGTGCTGGATATTCTCATGTGCAGCTTCTAAGAACAACCAAATATATTTATCCAGCTGAAGATCAGCACTGACCTTGTTGAACTCCACTGAGCTAAAGATGTCGATCCTTTCAGAAAACAGCTTGTGTATGTTGCTCAGCAGATTGGTATCCATGGGAGCGCTGCAGGAACACAACAGGTAAAAAAGAACATCCATCATAACTATACAGTAAAACAAAATGGTGATTCACTTATTTGGACTAAAACAGATTAAGCAGAGTCCTCCATTAAAATACCATTTTATATACCATATATTTGGAAACAATAAAAAAAGATGACATAATTTTGCCTCTGACATACAGAGAAGATAATTCAGATTCTTTTGTTTCATTAATAAAATATGCTTTCAGAACTAGTTTGGCCTTTCTTGGCTGGAGAACCAGCTTGGTGTCATTACTTTACTAAAAAAAAAGTCTCTTCCAGTCAATATCTGATCCTCCTCCAGTTGTTTTCTGTCAGACTGTTTTGTCTGCACAAATACCTGTAAATCTCAATTGTTGCTAGCAGATGTGTTAATATCCCAAATCCAATTTAAATATGCAGTTTGAAGCAATGGTCCTCATTCCTGAATGGGATCTGGTTCAGTTTACCAATTTCTACCCTGATTTTGTGCTGATCCATTTCCATTTTGTCCTTTTAAACAAATCTGTTCAGATCCACGTGCTTAAACAAAAGCACATCAGTTTATTCTAGCACTGTAGTTAAACATTCTTTTCACTTGAAGAAGGTTAACAGAATGTCAACATCTCGTGTAATTTACTTCAACTGAATACAACTCTCTGAAAACTTTGTACAACACCAGGTTTCTATCTATTGTGGATCTGATCCTCACTGAGGCCATTTGTCTCTTAGAAAATATACCTCCTGATCAGGAGGACCTTCCTGCTGGCAAATATTACTTAATTTTCAGATAACTATGTTTCTTCACAGTAGCCTAGAATTGATAATAGAAAATGACTTAAAATGGCCTGATTTTAAAGCATGTATGAATGAATCCAGTAGAAAATGTCCCATGGTAGATGGCTTTATTTCGTTAATTTTTTATTAAAAGACAGTTACCTTGAGTTATTCTGGTGTTAATCTGATGTGACTTCCTGCTGAAGCTCAGTATGACTTAAAACATTTCCAGTGGTTGTTAGTCTTCCTGCCTCTAATGAAAGCTTTTCTTAACTCTTGTTTAGCATAAGGTTGGTTCAAAGATGGTATTGGTTTAGTGGACCCCCCCCCCCCCCAATGCACTATTGATCTTTGCGTATGAGGTCACCTTACCTGGGAGTGTAGCTGGCTGCGTAACGGGGTTGCTGCCTGGAGCTGCTGTAGACAGAAAAGGTCCTTTTGCTTGAGTCACTGCTGTGTGCCTTCCTCACACCTTCCTCATACAACAGACCCACCTGTTGTGCAGGACATTCATAGATTAGAGTCGGACAGGAACAGTGCCTACATGCCACTGTCTGACCTTCCAAGTGCTACCTGCACGTCAATGGAGGTGGTGTCCTCCACTACTCTCTTCATCACCGCTCGGACGTTTCTCGGCTCGATGGTGTTAACCCAGTCCCGGGTTTCCACACTCTTTCTTAACATCTGGGAGATGATCAGCCCTTGGACCTGGACAAAGAAAGAAAACAAAGGACAAAAAGCGTTGCCTCGCATAAGTAGCTCTCCTGACCCGGCGTTATGTTTTTTTATTTTTAATGGAAACCTACCTTGACATAATGGTTGAGCAGCTTTTGAGCTGCTTCTCTTGCTTCTCCACATAATGTTGTGACTGGCGTTATGGGATTTTGGTGCTGAAAAAGACGGGTTAGTTTAAGAAGCCATTTCACGCTTTGAACTGCTTCATACCCCTGAAGCATGTACCAAAAATGTTTAAATGAAGAATGTACTTTTCTGAGGTTTTATGTCGCGCTGCATTTTCTGTATCTCTAGTACCTGGACGAGAAACTGCTCATCTGTGAGAGTGAGTATGTAGGAGATAGTAGACGTCTCGAAGTCCAAGCAGAGGCGAGACAGGAGCAACAAAAGGGCCGGCGGGGTCGATCCTCCTTTGTCTCCGGCGCTTTCGCAAAACTGCCGAGAAGACTGGCACACGAACCTGATGAAGTTCACCACCAGGTTCTCACGGACACCCTGGCTACAGAACTGGCCCTAATAGGATGAGGCAAAGCAAAACAGCTTTTATTAGAAACTCAATTTCAGCCTTTTTTACATTTACAATGAAAAAAAAAAAAGATATTCACCTTGAAGTAAGGCTTGTTGGAGAATGTGATGTCCTTGGCAGTGAACAGGTGTACCGATGCTAGCACCGACTTAATCTGGTTGAGAATATTAGCTGACAAGGACGAGAGAAGCTCTGGGAGACTGCCCGGAGCATCTCTGCCAGAAGCAGGCCCTCCCAGATGAGCTCCGCCTCCAGCCACAGAAGCTGCGGCCACAGAGAGGCGAGGCGTTGCAAGGGCCTGTCTCACATCTGTGAGGCTGTCCATGTAGAAGCTCTGCAGCGCAGAGAGGTACTGCTTCACTCGCTCCGTGGCTGCTCTTATCACGATTTCCGTCCCCTGGTTTGGAACGGTGGAGCCGGGCAGCAGTTTAGACACAGCCTGAAGTCGGCGGTGGAAGCGGTCGAGGGCGCGGACCAAGAGGGAATTATCACTGACGCCTTTCTCCTCTTGGATCCTCCTCTCAACTAGCGAGAAATAACGAGCTGCCAGATCATGCACAAAGGCCTGCAGCTTGCCATTCGCCATCTGAGGAATATTTTTTGAAGCCAGTTCACCTGTCTGGGCATGGTTGATGAACAATTCTTGATAGGAGGTAATCACCAAACACAAGCTGCTAACAAATTCATTGCAGCCTCTGTCTATGAACTCAAGGATGTCGGTGTTGGGGGTGGGAGAAGGTAGAGAGAGGGTTTTAGGAGAGTTAGCAGTCGGAGATCCGGCGGCTGCAGTGGACGATGACCTGCGTGTAGCAGCCTCTTTGACAGCTGAGGTCGGTGGGTCCGGTTTAATCTCAGCTTCCAATCCCTGGAGGTCCAGCTCCAGGCGAGACCGTGCATGGCTCAGGAACTTATCGCAGAGCTCCTCTGCAGGCTCGTCCAGCTGCAGGAGCAGCTCCACACACTCTGACAGGTCTTTGGCGCTGGTCCCGCCATCTCTGGAAACACACAAAATACCGTCAGTAGGGGCCAGTACATGCCGTCTAACAAATATATTAGGGCTGGATGATAATTCAATAACGATACATGTCGATTGATAGATGCATATTGATGATAGAAAAAAATGGGTCAATAAAAAGTTCAATAGAACGTTTTTTCTTCCTTTTTACATTCTAGCCATGTAGGTTTATATTACATCATTATATCCTTTCAACCAATCACAAACGCAGACCCAGGAACGCTCCGTCACCAAGCTCCGCCCCCAAGCTCCGCACCCTTCAAAGAGCTCAGAGAGCACACGTTCTTTTTCTTTTTTTAAAAACTTGTAGTTTTGGTAAAAAGTTGGTTGAATAAAGGGTTGAGTTTGAATTCAGTGTTTGTGTGTTCTGTATCTAAAAATAGGTTGCTAAGCAACAGCATAAAATGGCCAGGGCTGCACTTAAAATATACGTTTTGAATTTGTTGATAATTATCAATATGATTTCTATTTTATCTATATGCTTTATTTTTTTCTATATCGTCCAGCCTTAAAACATATTCACACTCCTCCTATTTTTCCATTTTGCCACATTACAAATCCAATGTAGTTTAACTGGATGGTATGCATTAGATCAAAACAAAGTAGCACATCGTTTTGATGTGGAAGAAAGGACATTGTCTCAAGCATTTGTTTTTAGCCCCACTTACTCAATAAATCTACCTATCCACCGGTTTAGTATATCAAACTGAAATTTTCCTGCCATCTTGTTTACAAAACAGCTCAAGCTTGGTGATATTAAAAATGTCCACCTATCAACTAATTAGTGACTTGTGAAGCACAGGTTTCCATTTAGGAAAAAAATACAGTAAAAAGTGGCTGAACACAAATTTATGAAAGACTTTGATAAAATGTTGAAAAATATTAGCATTATCCTGCATTAATTTCTAAGCTGCATTAATTTGATTTGGTCAGACAAGCACAAAAAAAAAATACATTGATGCTTGTGGTTGTAAGATGACAGTCGTGCGCATCTGGGGAAAATACCCACCTGAACTTCTGTCGAAGCTCCTGAGCCAGCTTCTCCATGATGGCGTTACAGTCATCCTGAATGCCCTTGAAAGAGGGCAGGTGGCTGTACTGCTGCAGCACACAGCGAGCCCGTCGGTGAGAGCTCACTGCCTGAGCATAGGCCTGCAGCTCCAGACACTTGTTCAGTCTTGCAGGCAACTCAAACAGAAACTGCAGCTTCCTCAGCAGAGTGTGGACACCTGGCATAAACCAAAATGGGGCAACTAACTATGAAAAAAATCATGGCAAAGGTATTCAACAACACAAATGGAAAAAAAGAGCTGATAATACCTGAGAGTTTGGTTATCTGTGCATGCTGGTCCTGGAGTGTGCCGCTGATACAAGCGCTAAAGTCGGTGATTGCAGCCATGTTTGCAGACAAGCAATCCATTTCATCTTCCATCTTTTTAAAATCATTCTTCATTTTTCTTATGGTGTCTAACAAAACAAGAAAAAGTACCACACCTATGGTTTCCAAGATATTCAAACTCATTGAATCCTAAAAATTGTGTCAGATTATAACTGCAACCTTCGACCTGACTTGTTAATATTTCATGAACTAACACAAAGTAGCACATGAATCATTGTGAAGTGGAAGGAAAATGCTACAAGTACAGCTCAAAATATAAGAATATCAAAAAGTACAAAATAAAATAAAAAAATTCCTCGTTTCATAAAGTGAAACTCATATATTCCGTATGGTATATACAACGTTACGCAGAGAATTAAATATTTCCAACCTTTGTCTTCCCTATGATTGCTGATAACCTTATCACAAAAATCTAATTGTCTGAGACTAAATATTGGGGCTTCCTTTTCTGTAATCATCTAAATTCCAAGAAATAATGGCTTAAAATATTTCACTCTATGCTAAATTAATCTATATAATGTAGAGGTTTCATTTTCTGAAATGAGTGGCAAAAATATTGCAATTTTTCACAATGTTCTTTTTGAACAGTACTTGTACAGCTCGAGCAAAAATTGGCTGGTTCGCTGCAGAAAGGGAACTAAAAGTAGATAAAATGTTCCTGAAGTTTGTGCATTTGTCCTTGAATTGTGCAGCAAGTTTAAATGATCTGCCAATGGAATAAGATTTTTGCACTTGAAACAGAAACAACTCATCTCCATCGTCTTATTTCAAGTGCAGTATGTGTAATTATCTTATTTCAGGGATCAAGATACTCATCCCGTTGGGAGATGATCTTATTTACCTGCTCAAATCAAGAACAAATGCACTCATTTCAAGAAAATGTTGCTTATATTCAGTTCCCTTTTTGCAGTGTTTAGATGAAAACATGTCCAAGTGTTTCAATGGTCCAGTCAAAAGTACAGACCTAAAGCAAACAGAGAATACGTGGCATGGCTCAAAACTTGATGTACTATTTTCCTTCCACATTACAATGATGCACTACTTTGTGCTGGTCCATGACATAAAACCCGAGTAAGATACAGAGGTTTGTGGTTTTACCGTTATATGAAATAAGTTCCAAGGGCAGTGGATACATTTGTAAGGTTTGTTTACCTGTAGCAGATATGAACTTGTTATAGTTTTCATAGACCAGGGTCTGCATGTCGCTGTCCAGAGAGCGGATCTGCTTCACCATGCAGTTCTCGTGGTCCATCAGCTCTGCAAGGGAGCACTCTCTTCTGAGCTGTATTTTAAGGAACAGAATATTTTTATTATCTAGAACATAAAATAACTCCTCAGTGTTAATTTGCGGCGACGTAGAGCCCCCTGGATTACAGCTATGAGCGTTTTATGCATGTTTAGCAGCTGATACAAATTGACACCTTCACCTATTTAATTGGGCTTCCACCATGATAACTCGGAGACATCCTGCGTATTCGCTTGTATATATAAAGTACAGTGTGTGGCTGACTTCAGCCAGAATCATAGGACTCCTGTGTCGTGCTAGAGATAAAAAAAAAAGAAAGAAAGAAAGAAAAAGAAACAAGAAAGCACCTTGTTGAGGTACATCTCCGGGTCAAAATGCGGCCCGTTGATGTCGCAGGGATCCAGAGACTGCGGCAGCTCCGGGACCTTCCCCTCCTCGTTTAGGCCGTAGTAAAGCTTCAGCATGCCGTGCACCTTTCGCCTCCTCCCGGACTCCTCCGACACCGAGCCCTCAGCGTCCATACTGAACTCCGACCAGCTGCCAAAAACGGAGGAAGCGAAACAAACACCGGACAGCTCAGAAACACGGGTTGGAAACTGCACCTCCTCGGTTCAAGGGAATTAATATTTATTCAACTTTGCGGAATGTCTTGAATAACGAGAGTCTGTCACAGTAAATGTTTAAAAAAAACTGTCATCTGTTCTTTGAGGTAAATCGCAGCTGTATGGAGTCGTTGTTGTTTCCGTGTTTGTAGCCAATCCAAGTTTACGTTCTCAGAGCGTACGTAATCGAGACAGACGCGTATACGCTACTGCGCATGTCCGCACTACTACGATTTAAAGGGCCACACCAAAGGAACGACGTCAGACAGCATATTCATTTAGATCGAAAAGTGAAAATCATATACAAAATTCCTTATACAAATAGGGATGTTTCAAACATTTCATCGATAAACATTTAATTATGATGAATTCGACTTAAAAACAAAATCGGACATTGCTTTTTAATAGTGGTTCAACAGAATCTTCTTTAAAAATCATCTATTGAAACAGGCCTAGACAGAAATGATGGTATCCCCAGAAAAGATTGAAAATTATTTCATTATAGGGACATATTTAACTGAGGTGTGTCCTCTGGTTAGCATTATAGATGTCTTCAAGCTTGTAACCACTCAATCTGTCAATTTAAGTAGCCCTTGTGCTGTTTGGTGACTTGGTGTGTACCATCCGAAGATTAGAGGAAAATCACAAACAAGCATGTAACCAACAATTTTGCTCATGACTGTTTATACAAAGGACTGTCGAATCTGTTACCATGGAAGCAAATGTGTCCCAGAACTCTAATTAAAATGCACAAATAGAAATGCTTTTTCATTTTCAAAGTGCAGCTGTATATTGAAAATGAAAAAGCACTTCCTATGTATGCATTTTAATTAGAATATTGGGAGACATTCACTTCAATATCTTTCTCCCCCAAGCAATTCAATTCAACTTGGAGAGACTGGGGACAGTTGCCCCAGTCACTTTTTGCATTTGACTCTGTTACTCAGAGATGGTTTGGATTGCACAAACTACATTTTTAGACAATCAAGTTATATCTGTCAATAATCAAAAGCTGATTTAAGTAAATTTTGAACAAATGGTCAAATTAAAAATAAAATCTAAAAAAATCTGTCTTTAGGATCTCTTTAGCTATAAGTATCAAACTTCTTGAAATTAAAATTGTAGGAATCTTACTTATTTAGTGAAGGAAACTTTTGATGATTATTTATCATTACAAACAGCAGTATCAGGTTAATTAGTATTAGCCATGCAGGCTGATAGCCATATACAGCATATCCCTGCTTTTAAATACATTCAAATACTAATGGAATATGTCCACCAATACAGATTGTTTATGTATTTATGTGTGTGAGACATGATAAACTCTAAGAAAATAAATAAGCTGTTTGTTATGGCCCTGTCAATTTGTTGTAAAGCAGTTACATTCAACCTTTAGACTGGGGTTGGTGACAAACCTCCAACTTTCTCACCTTAAATTCTGTCTTTAGAGGCCCCACCCACAAGGAACATTTTTCCTTCAAAACGCAAGTACAAACGGATATGTCCGTTACATTTCCTCCTAGTCACAGAACATGAGTCAGAAGAAAAGCTCCTCTCTTGCTGTAGCTTTTTATATAATGTCTTCATAGTTGGTCGGATATAGAATAAGAGTAAACAAAGATGCATTTGACAGAATACTTTATACGAGTTCTTGTGAAGAAACCATAACCTTTTATGTCACGTCATACATATTAAAACAAATATTTTACAACAGAACAGTTTATTTCAAACATCACCAAAGGTTGATGATAGAAATGACGAGTGGCTTTTAGGTTAACTGTAAAGCAGAACTATAGATGTATGGTTAAACAAAAACAAAATGGTGACAGAAGGTTTTAGGAATAAAGTTTTAACAGTGCATCATGCTGGTTAAAATGATCATGGCTTCTGTATACAGTACAGTTTTTAGGTGTGTAGCAAGCACACTTTTAAAAACACATCTTGCTTTATTTCATTTTTTTTTTTAAAAAGACAGCAGAACTGACTGCCTACAACATCAGTAGGAAAGGTAAAATACATATACATTTTTTTTTTTAATTCCCGATTTCCAAACATGAAAACAGGCATTCAGATACCAACTTAGTTAAAAAGGCACTTCTGCTTCTGCAAACACAGTATTTAATTTAGACCCAATTTTTCATTACCGTATACAGACAGACACAAACGTACAAAGATGGAAGTAATTCAATCATGTGAGTCATCCAACTCAAACCAGTCAGGTAATGGAAACATTTTTATAAAGACTATGTTAGTATTAGTGCAACATTACATTAGGTGTAGGCTGTCGGAATGGCAGTTCTAAAATGAGTCATGCATAGTGTTAGCAACAATGAGTCGGGACTGCTAAGGGTCACAGGCGGTCGCCGAGACACGATCCGAAGCTCACAAAATAATAATAACTTAAAAAAAAAATAAAAGGTTGTGGGGGTTGCATGATGAGAGGAGGAAGGAAGGAAGAACACCAGGTGGAAGGCAGGATTAGGTTGGTGAAACTTCTTTCAGTGTAATTTGTTTTGGTGAAGATAGTTTGCTTTTGAAAGGTGGCTGCATCAGGCGGAAGTTCAGAGAGCATTAATCAGAAAGAACTGCGACCCAATGGGCAGCAGTAGATCAGGTTGGTTTGGTGTGGAGACTGAAATGCATCAGTGTAGTCACATGTGTCATATGCACAGAACTTAGAGATGCTGTCTGGTATAAAATCCACATACTTTGTGACTTTTTAAAAAATTTTCCCATTAACTCATTCCACCAGTAGCACACTGACGGTAATAAACACCAACAGATGGCCTGTAGAAACCCGTCTCTACAAAGCTGAAAAAACATCCATCATAGATCGATATTGCTTTCTCACTTCTTTAAAATGAACTATGCCACCAGTAAGGTTTTAACAGCTTCATATGCAAGTTAGTTTACATTTCAGGAGAGGCACAATTATAATATTGCAGGAGTCTTTTCTTTATGCTTGTTAGCACCGATATGCTAAATAATATGAATGAATGGTTTCCTTTTACCTCACCTGTGCCCAAGGTGGAGATTTAAAAGTTTAACTTCAAATGTTGTCTCCAACTGGACTGAACATGCATGCAGTGCCTTGCAAAAGCATTCCCCTTGAATATCTGCTATTCTTTCTTACATTTTGTCACATCACAACCTCAAACGTCCGTGTATTTTAAAGTGACTTCCTGTGACAGACTAACCCAAAGTATTGCACAACTGAAGCGAGCGACAAGGGACGCACAGGAACTACAATCTAACAGCGGACATCTTCCTGAACACATCCACGGTGGAGGCAGAATCTTAAGCAGGGTCGAGGAAGCTAGTAAGAACTGATGGGAAGAGGGATGGAGCAAAAGACAGGGCGACCCTGGAAGAGAACACCTTCTTCAGAGGTGGCAGAAGACTTGAAACCGGGGTGGAGGTTGATGTTTCATCAGAACAAACGCCCCTAAAGACACAGCCAGCGCTAGGCTGTGGTAGGTTAGACCAAAGCATATTTATGTATTAAAATGGCAAAGATTTCAGCTTCTACAGCAGATGAGCGAATCTGGCAGAGGCAAACCGAAAAAGACTTGCGGCTGTAGCTGTATTGAAAAGTAGCTTTACTTTACAGTTATGCTCTACTTTGTGTTGGTCTAGCACAGAAGAGCCCAAGCGCCTGCTTGAAATGTGACAAAATGTCAACAAGTTAAAACGGGTAGGAATGTTTCTCTAAGGCACAGTATTTTACTGACTACTTTTTAATGCATTATTAATTCATTAATCAATTCTCTGATCTCGACCACAAAAAAAAAAAAATCTTTAGCCCTCAATTATGTTTTGATTCCACAAAAAAAAAAAAAAAGATTACAATATAAAATGAGCAAATCAAATGAAATATAAATGTACTCACAAGAAACTTCCACAACACAGCAAAGGTGCTGCCATAACAAAGAAGCCTTTCTGTTTCTACCAGTCCTTCTCTTATTTGGCTTCGCCCTTAAATAGTGTGAATAACGTTTGAAAAAGCAGAATAATGTTGTCATCAAAACCTTAACCCCCCCCCCCCCCCCCCCTCCAGGCGGTGCTTGTCATGCTGACCGAGGCGAAGCTGTAACATGTTCATCGGGACAAATTGCGACATTCTTGATCGTAAGGTAAAAAAAGAGGTACTGCGGTGGTTTATGCTCCTTTTGAGGTGTCACGTGTTTGAAGGACTGCAGAAAAGCTCAGAAACATCAAAAACTTAGCGGGTTTCTCTGAGGCTCGTCCCGGGTCGAGGAGCGACTGCTGAACAGCAAATTCAGTTCGATCTTTGCAGGTTTAGAGTTTAGAAAGCTCGCGTTCTTCACATTGATGAACTCTCATCCCGCACTCCACTTTAAATGATAAATGTACCCACACATAGATACCTCTTGTTTGGTCCTTGGTTTAAATCAGAGTGTAGCTGAGAAACGTCTTGGACAGAAGTCTTATTTTTCGGCTTGTAAGTCGCAGTGTAAAAATGTTGCGGTTTGGTCCTCTGGGGAGACTGAGGCAGAGGCGTTTAACCCTGCTCCAGGCTCTCAGTTTGCACAGCAGAGTAGGTGGGCGCCGGGGCTTGTCGAGCAAAGAAGGATGCAGCTCTTTTCGGCTTCAAGCGCTTGATTTCTTTACCTGAAAGACAAAACGTGGAATCTAGAAATTTCCCTCTGCGATAAAAAAAAAAGAAAAGAAAGAAAATGATTTGCAGCATTGGATGTGCTCACCATTATCCACGTAGCTGATGGTGTTCAGGGAGTGGACCCGGCTGCACACGACGCTGCCCTGCCTTTGCAGCATCCCACGCCTTCCTCCGCGGCCGTTCCTGGCGCCGGCTTCTTGTCCTGCGGGCTCCTGAGGAGCGCCCGTCTCGCCGCCCGCCTCGGCTGCAGCGCCCCCTTCTGATGCGGACTTCAGCTCCACGCAGAACTCAATGAAGCCGCTCATTAACTCGGCCTAGGCGCCAGAAAACGACATTTTATTGTGTCACCCGTTTCTTCACCACAGATAAAGAGCGGCTCTGCTCTCCGTTTTACTAAACGATCAGAGAGGAAGCAGCACATAAAAGGTAATGCTGGCATCTAGAGCCAACTGTGATTCTGATTGGCAGCCTCTAAGTTTATGCAATGTCTCTTCAGCATCTGGTGCCTCACAACAGAACACTAAGAAACCTGCACCAGTCACAAAACTGAATTTACACTGCCTTGCAAAAGTATTCATAATCCTTGAAACCTTTTAGAGCATACATTTTCAAATGTGGCCACAGATGCTCTATTGGATTTGGGAATGGACTTTGACTAGGCCATTTAAATGCATGATCTCAAACCACAAGTGTCCTGCAACTTTAGAAGAGTCTCCCCTTCAACAACTGAATCATATAATTATTACATGAACAGAACTCCGTAGGACCTGACTGCATACTGACGAGACAATTTAACCATTAGAGGCAGGTTTGTTGGACTAAGTAGACATCTAAAAGTTGCATGAAACCCGTCCTTGATAAAAACCATTCTATTCCTTTGCAGCCTCTAACATGTTTTCTTCCAGGATAGTTCTGTATTTAGCGCCATCGATCGTTCCATGGACGCTGTCCATAGACGTTGGACATGCTGGTCCTGCTAAAGAAAATCATCCAGGTGGTGATGGTGTGATCAGGAAGATCTGCAGATAGTTTTCTGCCACACATAGACCAAAAAATTACATTTTGGTCTCATCTGACCGGAGCACCTTCTTCCATTCGGGTGCTCCTCCCCCTACAGCGTGTGGCCAACAGCAAACAGAACTTCTTATGGGTTCCTTTCATCTGGGGCTTGTTCTTTACAACTCTTCCCCAAAGGCCAGTGCCCGTACTCACAAAGAATAGGACTAAAGGTAGCTCTTAGTTATAATACAGTGCTGCTTTCAGCAACGATCTGAATTGTTCTTAAGATAAAACTCCTTGGCAGAAATTTTGAGAATCTTTGTGAATATGGCCCCAGATTTGCACAGTGCACTACTAATAGCTCTTCTGTGGATAGTTTCTACCACCTGAGCAGAAGATCTCTGCAGCTCCTGCAAAGTTGTCCTGGACCTCTCGGCTGTTTCTCTGATTATTGCTCGTGGTGCCCAGTCCGTTAATTCATGAGCACGGCCATGTCTTGTCAGGTTTGCAGCTGTGCTGAACTCTTCCCATTTTTAGATCTCATACAAACTGAATTTTTTAATATGGGTTATAGTCTAGGTTTACACACAGCTCTTTGTATGTCTTCGTTTGACGCCGTGCATAACGACCACACCGCATTGGTTCTCTGCTTCATTTAAACACCCCACAATCCTGGCAGCACTGCATCGCTGTCAGTAACGTGATCAAACAAAACCCACATCAGCAAACCCTTCCCCTCCTGTAACACAGGCGCAAACAGCAACTAGATGGACATAAACATCAGTAGTTAATATTGGCCCACTTTTACTTATTGGACCAATACCGATATGTTAAAAAATGACAATCAGCCAATATAACATGCATCCCTACTTGAAACCATGTATGACTTCCCTTCTATTTAACTATTAATTTGGGTCTGTTTGTTACATAAAAAAAAAAAAAAAAAAAAAAAAAAGAATCACACTAAAATATATTGACATGAAAGAACGTACAAGAGCGCAAGGGTTGTGGATATTTCTGCTAGACGGTGTGGATCCTTAGATTATTATACTTTAGTGTATTTCACATTTTCTTACTTGTTTTGAGTAAATCTTCAGCAGTTTGTTGACGGCCGTGCCGTCCTCCTCTCCGTCAAACTCCAGCCACAGGATGTGTGAGTCTCCCTCCTCTTCAGGGTAGCTGTGGTCCCACGAAAGCTCGCTGAAACGTAGCCCGAGCAGCACATGCTGCAAGCAACCAGGATCAACGATAGAACGCAGGACTCCTTTCCATGAGTGGAAGTAAAAAGCTAAATAGAATTAAATCTCTTACCTTTTCCTTCACATCAATCACATAAACCCCCTCCAGGCAGATCCCAACGCTGACAGCTTTACGTTTTCCCCGCTGGAGGATGCCTTGCACAGGTTTGTCAATCTCCCCACAGAAAAAGGCGCACCTGTTTGTGGATTTAGTTTGTTAACGCATGAAAAGAAATATAAAGACGTGTAATAACAGCAGCAGCAAGCGTTCCTACCCATAATAAGGCAGAACGTGACACATCCTGAGGTACTGGTGCAGGAGCTGCTGCGGCTCAGGAGACGTTCCCGTAGACACGCTGAGCTGTCTGTACTCCTTGGACAGTTTCTGCTCCAGCTCTGCCTGACGGCTCGATTTCCCCCGCAGAGTGGAGAAAAAGCCTCCGCTGCCCGTGGCAACATGAGCCGGCACAAAGGAAGGCAGCTTCTTTTCCCTGTGCGCAACAGAGGGCAGAGGTGAGATTAAACTCCACTCGTGTGATAACGCTCTGTTCAACCCAGCAAGAACTCACATGTTGTTGGGTTTTAACATTTAAGTTTTGTTTACTTTGAATAAAGGGATTCTTTGCTCAAGGGGTGGCTGAAAAGGAAAAGATGTAGTGAAATTATTCTGCCGTGAAATGACAATCGCATAAAAAGAGACTATAGGCAAAAAAAGAAATATAATAAAATGTTACAGAATGATGTTTTTTTTTATATCCGTTTGTGCAATTTCCCAAACTTTTGTTGACCAGAACAGATATGTAACACTTTAAATACATTGTGCCTCATAATGTGAAGCCAAACTCAAAAAGTATATTTTAATTTTAATTTTAGTGATTTCCCTCACTAGATGCGTGCTACTTCCCATAAAGCTGGAAAATAAAACAACAAATAACAGAATGTACTTTTTAAAAGGACATTAAAAGTTTTCTGTAGCTTGGCTCGGCATGAAAAAGACGCGGCCTCAGAGGCTGCTCATCATGCAGCTTCACTGATGAACAAACATAGCAGTTCCACTTTATGCAGACCACAACTGAAGGATCTGAATGTGAAAAGGAATGACTTAAAAGCACGATATTTGCCCTTAAACACGAGGACCAGAGACGAACTGCAGGCTAGACAGATTTACCTTTTGGAAACGACTGTCGCAGAACATTCATCCGATCAGACTGCTCCCTCAAACACGCAGCGGCAACTCCTTGCCAGCATTATCTCAAACGTTCTTGAAAGTCTAATTCTTGATAAAATAAATGACTGTATATCTACCACTAATAATCAGCTTGGTTTTAAGCTCAAACATAGCACTGATCAATGTATCTATGCATTGAAAGAGGTTTGTTGAGACATATAGAAGTCAGGGCTCTACTATGCTTTTAGGTTTTATTGATGCGTCCAAGGCGTTTGATCGCATTAATCGTGTTAAATTGTTTAATAAACTCATGCACAGGGATGTCCCCAGCAGCCTGGTACGAATCTTAGCCTTTTGGTATTCTAAATCAGAGGGTGCGGGTTAAATGGGGGAACACTCTATCTACATCTTTTTATGTTAGTAATGGGGTAAGGCGGGGGGGGGATTTTATCTCCAGCCTTATTTAATGCCTACATGGATAAGATAAGATAAGAGAGATAAGATAGTCTTTATTGATCTCACAATGGAGAAATTCACTCGTCACATCGGCTCATACAAGAAGGTGCAGAGTAGGGAAGGTGCATTCAGTTATATACAGTCAATCTTCATATCTACAATAGATCAAAAGAATACCAAAAAAAAATACAAAAAAGGAAATAGGAATGTAAATGTTTCATTTACATTCTTACCTCATTTACATGATGACCTGTCCAGGCAGTTGGGGACATGCCAAACTGGCTGTATGGTTGGAGAAATGTTGATAAATCATTTATTATACGCAGACGACCTAACCATTCTATCACCAAGCAGCAGTGAGTTCCAAAAGCTACTTAATATCTGTTCCGAGTATGGGGTAGAATTTGATATTAAATATAATGCAAAGAAAAGTGTGGTTATGATATGTAGAACAAAAGATGATCTAAACATTAAATTCCCTTCTTTTTATCTATCTGGAGACGAGCTGGGAGTAGCTAACACCACAAAATATCTGGGGCACATCCTAACAGATAAACTGGAGGATGATGCTGATATGAGCAGACAAAGGAGAGTGCTATATGTACAAGCCAACATGCTGGCTAGAAAATTCCATCACTGCACTACAGATGTTAAAAATCAACCTGTTTCGAACTTACTGCTCCCCTCTTTACACGGCTCCTCTCTGGGTTAAATCTAAGGAGAGGCCTGCTTAAGCTAAAAGTAGCCTATAATGACTGTCTCGGGATTCTCTTGAAGAAACCAGGAAGTACTAGGGCAAGCCAGCTGTTCTGTAGGCTGGGTTTAACTACTTTCATGGCTTTGGTGAGAAATCGCACTTTTAAGTTTCATGAACAGGCTGGACCGATCCATGAATGAGCTTATTGTTCAGATAGTAGATCCGAGCTGCAGTTCTGTGAAGTACGTGTCCAAAATATGGGAACACTGGTATCTGTGCCTTCATTAGCCCCTATTCTCTTATTGTTGTTATATAGAATGTGTATATATGAATGTGTCTTGTTTTATTGATTTATATACTGTACTGTACTGTCTTCTGTGGGCCTTGAGCCTGTAATAATAAAGTACATTAGTCCTCCAACGTAGACAGATCAGCTCACAAACCTGATTTTAGCAGTGGTTTGCTGGCTGTCCAGACCCGCTCCCTCTTCTAGAGCCAGGGACAAGGCTCCGAGCCCCGCCCAGTGCTCGGGGTCACACGGGTATCGGCCTGTGAGGATGTTGCTCCTGGCCTCCTCAAAAAGAAGTCTCAACACCGTCTCATCTTCTATCTGCGCGCGAGTAGACACAATGGGGGACGTTAGTGGGTTATTCTATTAAATGCAAACAGCTCAGTGAGCTCCTGAGCTTCATCTAATGAACAACGATTCGCCGATAAAAGGATCAGAATGGAGGTTATGCGGTGTCGAGCTTACCTGTAGCTCTTTTGATTTGGGATAAAACACATTACGTCTGTACTGTAGATATGGTTCGTCTGGAAAAAAAAAAAGAGTAGAAAACAAGGATGCGTCAGTATATGTGGATCTTTTTATTTGTGTTTTTTGTCACGCCGCTAAACGAGACTGCTCGTTCAGAGGGGAGCGCGGAGGCTAGAGACAACTCGAGCCCTTCCAACCCACTCAATGCAGCCTGACAACCCCCGACTGTGGGCAGAACTTCCTCAACAAAAGGAAAAGAGCTTTTAAAGCAACCGCATACTCCCCTCGCTTTCCTTTGTGGTATTTTTAGCCGCCCAACGCCGTCCCTTTTTTTTTTTTTTTCTGACTCGGCACATCAACACCTGTGAGCTTTTCCACTTTGATTGCTAAAGACCATGAAAAGAACTAACAGCAGTCTGAGTCACCGGCTTTTGGAGATGAGTAACGCTGCGACAAAAGTCGGCGCTGACGCCGGGTCCATTTGTGAGAGTCCACCGTTTCCTGGTGGAAAGCTTTTGGTTTGGGTTCCCACTCAGCAGTGTTAAATCAGACCGTGCTGTGTATTATTTAGCTTTGCAGAAACTGTTCTAATCCCAGACGAAGCCTCTTATATAAAACAGAACACGTAACCAGTGTCCGCTGAGACCTTTTAGATTTATCAGTGAGAAGATACTAAAAAGGTTTGATATTTGACCGCTACATGGGACCATCGGTCAAAAATGTTACGGCTTATCTCGAAAATGGCAACAATCACAACTTAATCCTTAATAATAATGAGCAGGTTGACAAAACCAACAGCAATGCCTGCCTCAGTCCTAGTTGGAATTTTAAATGTATTTTTCTGCCAATACTCGTGACAAAGAAAAGCCAGAACCATTGGGAAAATTATTATTTGACCCAGGGTTTGCCAAACTCTCTAATTTCGATCATTATTCAGAGAATCAGAATGTCACCCAAAAGGACCAGAAGACGTCAACAAAATGAAGGCTAAAAAGTGATTTGAATGCCACTGTATGAGGCAGGCACAGCAGTGAAGCTCCAGAGGTGTCCATGGAACCACCAGATGGATTTTTTTGGTCCACTCCACTTTAGAGAAACTCTCAAGACCTTTTAGGTTTCTTTGCTGACACTCGGGAACAGATTTTCTGCCAGGCAAGGGGCTAAACCCCCCCCCCCCCCGGACTTAACGTGGTTCTTCTTAAGTTTCTTTTTGGTTCATCAAAACCCATCGGTGGTGTTCTGGCAGAGGGAAGATAACTCTTAACCAAAACGTTAAAAACAAAGCTCCAAGCATTGGTCTTTGAATGTCACGTTGTATCCTTGTAAGTCCCACAGCATAACGCTTCCACCTCTGTGCTTGCCTGTGGGGATGGTGTTTTTCTTTTGGGTCCAAATCAAAACCTCTCCTCCTCCAAACGCACATTTGAGATTATGCTAAATGCATTTCCTGTGGTTGCTGCAATGAAAGATTTTCTGGACAGGAAGCGTTTATACACAAGATCCAAATCCAGTTGAGAGCCAGAGTTCTGATTATATGTCAATGACATATTAATAAGCTTTTTACTTTTAAGTAGATATGTAAAGGTAAAAACACACATTTTCTGTCCAGCTACTTATGCTTGATTGCCAGAAATCAAAAGTTTATCTTTTTCAGCCAGAGCTGTTTATTTCTCACTCATCCTGTCGCCGCCTCCTTTTCCTGCAATTTAATGCAATCAAAGTGGCCGCCCCACTTGCCCTCCGCAAGCACAACGAAAAAGCAGCTTATGAGTAAGCCGAGAGCAAAGAGGAAACAGACTGTGGAACAACAGCGGCCATTAGCAGCATGCAGCGATCCACATGGCTTCAGCAAACATTTGCTGCGTTCTCAGAATTGATCGAAACCTTGTTGTGATCGTTTTTAATCTAAACTGGTACTCAGCTGCAAAAAAAAAAAAAAACCCTCTAGACTTGAAGGGTTAAATTCCCTAAACTAATGTTATCTTTGTTTCATTTCTTTGTAGTTAAGCGCCACAACAGCCACACTTTACAGCCTCGTCCACAGCACCCATAACACAAGGCTGCGTACTGCCAACGCGTTTGACATGAACCTAGTTTGCATGTTTTACCAGGGAAACTAGAGTACGTGTAAGAAAAAAAAAAAAAAAGTCCATGCAAACTGATTCACAGTGAGGACCTTTGTGCCGACCCCATTCATGTTCCCACCTTGTGAAATGTCTTCCTCTGACGCGTCGGTGAATCGATACAGCAAATCCTGCCACTGCCTGCACAGTTTGTACGGCTGATGCCTCGGCTTTAACTGCAGCTCTGCAGAATAAAGAATAATAATTATTATTATTATTAGCTGTATTTTTAAAACACATTAAAAGATGAAAATATGCCCAAAACAATCAAAAGCTTTCTTGCCAAGCAGTGGCGAGCAGAGCCAAAAGGCGAAAGCATCCTGCGCCGACTCGGGGATCTGCAGAGCCTCGCGGACGCTGCGGCCCAACTCCTGCACGGAGACGCTGCCGAGCCCTTCGACCGACAAGTGTACGGCGCTCTCACCGAACAAATACACGAGCACATCCTGAGCTGCGGGGACACACACACATGCAAAGATTAACTGACAAGAGCACAATGAAGATATTTCTATTTTGAATAACTTATAAAGCAATTTGATAAGAAAAAAAACAGGGAAGGGTGTTACGACGTTCTTCATGTTGACTGGATTGCAACATACCGCGGGAAAGGGTTGCAGAAGAAGCCACACTTCCCCTTTGCGAATGATCATCGGACAAATCCGGAGGAAAACTGCAGTTGTCCCCCTCCATGTTTTTTTTTTTTTTTTCTGAAACACAAACAAGGTGCGGTGAGAGCATTTACACAACAGCAGAGTTACACCGCCAACGCTTACAGTAAACTAGAACAGAGGCCCAATGGGAATCAGAGAACTTATTTTACAGACGACGCCATAAACTCCACCGCCTGTAGCATGAATCGTGAACTCCTTTGTGCATTTCGTGGCAACATGCTTTCAAGAATAATTAACTCATGATGCAAATTGATGCAAATGGAACATTTCCTGTGTTACATCACAGATATGAATACAAAACAATGAGGGGAAAGTACGCGCATCTCAAAATGTTTTTTCTTTTCTTTTTTACATCTTATTTCACCCGCCTCAACATTAGTGAGGGCTGAACGGAAAATCATCTGCAGGTGTTGCTCAGGTGTGCTGCGATAAGTAAAGAACTCATTCACTGCCCTATTTACATCACAACCCTTGCCTGTGGCCAGCCACAAAGTTTAGTGTTTGGTTTTGTTTATACGACAGCCCAACGCAAAGTTATGCAGAGCTGTGAGGAAAACTAGGAACCTTTCCAAAACATGGCTGCCAACCTTAACCTACACGGACCAGAGCACGGATGATGACTCTGGAGCAGCTGGAGAGATTGAAGGCTCAGGTGGGACCATAGCCTGGGAGAGATGCTCTGTTCCTCCTGGACCCATTACCTCTCTGATGCAATCTCGCGTTGAATGATGGGTGTAAACACGGATCCCATCCCTTCAATGTCTGTTGTTGTTGTTGTTTTTTTAAGAGCTTAGCAAACAGCGTTCAGAATAGGGTGGGATACAGCAACCGCCGGCGCCATTTGGGTCCCATTCTGGGAGCGATTCAACATCCTGGGCCACAGTTGGCCTGAACTTTCCCCCATTCTCGTTGTCTGGTTCAAGCCAAACAAACCCATGACTGGCCACTTCTTTCTTGAAGTCTTTTACCGGAAGCTGAAACAATTAGAAAACGTCCCAGGAGCCCCCGAGACAAAACGGGCTGCTTTCCCCAAAAACATGTCCAACAGGACTGACAGCCAAGCAGCTTAAAATATTCCAGGGAACAACAATCCTTCATCACCACCAACCAAAGGTTAGCTAAAGCTAGCAGAGAGGCAGAGACAGCGGCTGCGCTAGGCAACACGGCGGAGGAGAGACGATCGCTACCTCTAATTTAGTATACTTGTTGTTATTCGGCAGCCACTTTGCCAATTTCAACACTTATCTCTGGCCCATCATCATCAGCTAACTTTCAGCGTATTGCTCGGCAGTCTGTGGAATAAATAAACAAATGGTTCTTCTGTGCACCTACCTGTATTACTGCAAATTCAGCTCCACTTGCTGCGTTTTCCAGAGACGGGCTTCAGATATTTGAACAAAAAGTGCTAAATACATGAGTCAACAAACCCTTCGCTCCCACCCTATTGCCCTGGCGATTGAGGCGAGGGTTAGCGAGGCGCCTGAAATTAGCTTTCCGGGCAGGCAGGGAGTGTGCTGCTAGCCTGCTGCTGAACGATCCGACCCTTTTGACCGGTTCATTTCCAGGGCGAGGAGAAGTGGGTCCCCACCACTGAGCTATAATATACACTGGAGTGCTGATTTTGCCGAAAAACTGAAGTCACTGGCCGCCATCTTGCTACTCCCTACTCTCACAGAATCCCATAGGATTTGCTTGCAATAATAACAAGCAGTTTTCTGGCTGTGTGAAAACGTTTCACAGGTAATTCTACAGTCAGTGGATGTACTAACACTATCAACTACAAGGAAATTAGGTGCTGAAATATTTTACATGTTATTCATATTAAATATATATATGTATATATAAGTATGTGTATATGTATATATGTATATATATGTATACACATATGTAGATATATGTTTTTGTATATTGTTATTTATATATTTATAAATGTTATATATATATTTAAATGAATAAAATGCAAAATATTTCAGCATATGACTTTCTCAGTACTTGATATTTTTAGAACATAACATAAAAGTATATGGCATTTGACATTTTAAAAGTCTTAAACCCCCCTGAACATGAGAAAATCCTCGTTATTCGATGCTGTAGCGCACATATTCCTTAGTTACTGGGGGGGGGAAATAGGGAGTACCAATATGGCGGCTGGTGGCTTCAAAGCGACTCGTTCAAACAGACGGCGATTAGCACTCCAGTGTATTATATAGCTCAGTGGTCCCCACCCCCCTTAATCTTCAGGAGGACAGAGAGATTTTTACAATACTGATCGTTTATTGAAGTTTCTGATAACAACATCCGAGGTTTTAGAGGTATACGCGTCCCCATTTACTAAATGAGCGACATATTTGTGACATGGTCGAAAAGATCTAATCCCGAAATAAAGTTGGAAGTCAAAGAGCGCGCTGTCGTCTCGTCGCGTCACAGAGACGTCATCGCATCTGTAATCCAGCAGGCAGATTATTTTGTTTTTCATCCAAGAAAATCTTTGTTGATTCATCCACAAACGAGAGATTAGGGCCAGAATAAAACCCTGCGAACAAAACTAAGTAGAATAACAAACTAAATATAAACATCAAATGGAAACAAAATGAACGCATCATGTGATTTTATATTACATTATTATTATTATTATTATTATTATTATTATTATTATTATTATTATTATTATTATTATTATTATTATTATTATTATTATTATTATTATTATTATTATTATTATTCATCCATTCATTTTCTAACACGTTTATCCCTTGTGTGGTCGCAACGGGGACTGGTGCCTATCTCCAGCTGTCAATGGGCGAGAGGCGGGGTACACCCTGGACAGGTTTCCAGTCTCTCGCACACACTCACACCTAAGGAGAACTCATAGAGGCCAATTAACCTAACAGTCATGTTTTTGGACTGTGGGAGGAAGCCAGAGTACCTGGAGAGAACCCACACATGCACAGGGAGAACATGCAAACTCCATGCAGAAAGACCCAGGGTAGGAGTTGAACCCAGGACCTTCTTGCTGCAAGGCAACAGCGCTACCCACTTAATAATAATAATAATAATAATAATAATAATAATAATAATAATAATAATAATATTATTATTATTATTATTATTATTATTATTATTATTATTATTATTATTATTATTATTATTATAAAAACGTCCCCTCTTTGTTGAATAGTAATTACAAAGCTGCTTTTAGATTCTTTATACAAATGAAATCCTTGCAGGGTCACGTGTGCCTACCTCCAGAGGTCAGTGGGTGGGGCATTCTTACAGTGGCCCTGAAGTGCAAACTGCAACAGTGTTAAACAGAGAGAGATACACAGGGCAAACAACCATGCACACACACCTAAATAACAGAAACTTGTGGAGCCCAGTTAACCTGACATGCATATTTCTTTTTTTTTTTCTGGACTTTGGAAGGAAGTGGTGGTGCCCTGTGAAAACCCACACAAGTAGAGGGTAATCGTCCAAACTGATGATTCAATACCTGGACTATTTTGCTGCAAGAATAAAAAAGATCCATGTTTAAAGAACAGAAAAGTCATTGATTTGATAAGCTGCTATAGCATCTTAGTTGATATGTCCAAATATATGCCACAGTATTATTTACATTTTTAGCATTTAATTACATGTATGTTTTATCAAAGCCTATGCACAGTTCACCCTGTTTGTTGCATCCACCTGACACAGGTGAGTAAACGCAGAGGCCAGCAGCATGGGGATTACAGCTGTAAATGGGTTTAGCAGCTTTAACAGAGGTGTCAGAACAGGGGACGCACTTGATGGCTTTAACTGCATTAGTGACACCGCTTAATCAGTCTTCTTAATCCCATTCCTTCACGGGAGAGGAGAACCAAGGACAGAGATGCGGGCTGCAGGACTCACCCCAGAGAGAAACATATTACAGAACTTGTGTGTACTTGGTTTACATGAGAGTGAAAAGGAAAAGGGACGCCACTCCATAAGGCATTTGGTAACTTCAAACTTTAATAAATCATCTGGTATAATATGTCATAGTCCTGTTATGCAGCGGAGCATTGCGCCTCATGTCTCTCTACGGTCAGCTTTACATCTCTGTTTTCATAAGACCCAACATCATGTTTGTACACTGCCTCTTCAAATCTTGCTTTACCACTGGTTGAAGTGTGACTTCTTTATTGCTTTTGACATGGAACATCGATTGTAAGAACGCAAATAGTAGTGCAGATCACTTCCAAAAGCAACAAACAAATACAATACAACAATGGTGGATCATTCATGTACAGTTAGTAACAGGAAAAATAAAAAAGGGATTAAAAAAGTGTTACTTTCTTTTGATTGTTATTCCCAGAGGATTCTTTGGAATTTTCTTTGTCTATTTGAACTTCTGTGCTTCTTGTATTTGTAACGAAGATCCCAGGGTGGAGTTTTAATCGGAAATCCCTTCTGAGCATCATCAGCGGACAATAAAAAATACTACGTCTAATCTTGTGAAATTCACAGAAATGTGTTGCTCGATTTTCCCCTTTTCAAATTGAAATAAATGATCGCATATCTCTGTAAAAATTATTTACACGTGTGTACAGGGCGCGTGGTTTAGGGGGCTGCGGGGGCCGCCTCATCGGACGTGCCTTCTTGCACCTGGTTTTTCAGCAAGAGGAACGTGAGCACAGGGTTGAGGTACTCCATGGCGGTTTCCTTCACCCCCTTCTCCAGCAAGTACCCTTCTGTCTCGATCTCGGTGTTCTCATTCCCTGCAACTGCTTCCATGGCGGTCTGCAGGAAGCGCAAGCTCACCAGCACCGAGCCCTTAGGCGAGGAAAGAAGTAGAGGAAGCAATTAGGACTTGGTACTTTGCCACAAATAAGAAATTTGTTTCTTGTCTACACTGCAAAAACTGATCTAAAAATAAGTAAAATGTTCTTAAAGTTAGTGTATTTGTCCTTGATTTGAGCAGGTAAATAAGATTATTTGCCAATAGAATGAGTATTTTGACCCCTAATGAAGGATAATTAGACATCCTGCACTTGAAATAAAATGATGGAGATGAGTTGTTCCTATTTTAAGGGCAAAAATCTTATTCCATTGGCAAATTACCTTATTTACCTGCTGAAATCAAGGACAAATGCATTAATTTTAAGAGCATTTTGCTTATTTTAAGTTCTGTTTTTGCAGTGTACTAATGATTAGAAAAACCAGTGGTTTCTTTTTACTCTCCTCTGAATTAGTGATGACCAATAAACTCAAATCAGTGTCCACTGGAACTTTTCTTCCGGGTTTACCTGCAGGAGGAAGATTGACAACACTCCAGCCCCGATGGTGTTCATCAGGCCCATGTAGTAGTTGAGCAGGGCCTCTCTGCAGCCTCTAAGGTAGATGTTGAGCTCCTCGGTTTGGTAGTCGTAGTTGTAGTGAGCTGAGTTGTTGGTCAGGCGATTCTGAATGCACGGCCGTGGAGAGCTGGGATTACAGCAGCTGAATGGGACTCCATCCACCAGGTATCGTCCGTCGACGTTGCTCTTGATGCGGCTAAGGCGAGAAACAAGAGATCACTGATTTTACAGAGTTCCCCGTTAATATATCTTCACGAGGAGCCCTGTAGGTTACATGGACTTACTCTTTCACTTCTTTGGAGCTGAAATCAAGGTAGCGGTTGCTGATCCACTGGACCTCAAACCAGTCCCGGAAGTCGTTGTTCCCACAGCACTGGAACTCCATCTGCAGGCGGTCGATGTTCTGCTTCTGGAAGCAGCGGCCCGGGGTGTCTGTGTCCTTGTAGAAGCGGATGCCGTTCCTCAGGCCGGCCTTCAGAGAGGACTCCAAGCTGCCCTTCATGGCGTAGCTCATAATGACGGCCAGCAGCATGAGGACGGTGAAGAAGCTCGAGACGGCGAAGTAGGGTTTCAGGAAGTTCTTCCAGCGGGGGAAGCGCCCTGCGTCCAAGGCGTCCTGACAAATCTTTGAGGCAAAGTAGTTGATGCCCAAGGAAGCCAGGCCAACGATCATGAGGGTGTTGGGCACGATATGTACATCGGAGTTGTCCATTACCTAAAAGTCAGCCATTACATTTCATTAGTTAGGTTTCTTTGATTGTGAACATTGTGCAACGAATGTTATTTTTCTAAAATTATGTGCAATTGTTAAAAGAGTTATCTAAAAATATGCCACTGGTTGTTTTATATCCGCAGAGACATATTGCACAATATTATGCCCCTAGTGCAGGGGTGTCCAAACCCTTGGTCACATGGGCCAAAATTGTCAAGTAAAAAGTACTGGAGGGCCAAAATAGTTTTTAGTCATTTTAGTTTTGAAAAACAAACAGTATACTGTGATTTTTTTTTTTTTTTTAACCTGGTCCATAAAATATGAGCATGCAATATTTTGATTAAACAAAGTAGTCAGATTTTTTTTTTACAGGAGAGGGATGTATCAATCACTGCAGATCCTGAACTCAAAAAGAGTTTTATCACATTTGCTTTATTAGAGGATGGTCAAGTTTGCCCATTCTTTTGGGCTCAATTAAAAAAAAATACATACAATAACATTGTCTATACACAGCAATAACTTTTGTATTAGTCTTTCTTCGAGTGTGCTTGCTGCATGTAGTCAGTTCAGTTAAAGGAATTAAAAGCATTTTTGGTGCACTCGAAGTCCCAGAGAGACATAATCTACCACCAGGTGGTGCTACAAAAAAACAATGGGAAATTTTGCTATTGAAAAAGTCAATCATGTTCAGACACTTCTTTGTGACTGTTTGAAATAGCTTGCAAATATATTTTTCGATTGTTTATAAAACAATTAAAAAGTTTCATTAATATGCCATGTTTGGGTTGAATACAATGTTGTTGCAGATCCTTCCTTCCAGGAGATGTTATAGACATTATAGCAATCACTGCTCCCAACAAATGTAATAGGTTGTTTACATTCCTGTTGTTATTTGCACAGTTTTATTTATTTATTTGGAAACAGTCTGTTGTTTTTTATGCACCAGTATACAGGTACGGGTTGCACACTTTCAAAATCACTCTAAACATTTGCACATTTAATTTAATTTAAGGCATTTCTTAATATCTACAGTGTTTCTACTTATTGTAAACTCCTCCCTCACTTGCTGCCGGCACACCCGAACTTCCCCCCAGTGGGACAATAAAGTATATTTTTATTCTATTCTAGTCTATTCTACCAGGTTATGATGAGGTTTCCATAGACTACAGGGACTTAAATGGGCTTGAAATTGCTCAATGCTCACAGTAACTGTAGTTGCCAAAGATGTATGTAATATATATCAGTAACTCAGTATAAAATGTATTTCTGTAATAATGAAATGCAAGCTGCATCTATCTATCTGTTTAATTCATAGGCATAAATATTTGTTAGTTATTACTGTGTTTAGATTATTTTTCTTCTCTGATTTAGACACAGCATCTTCACCATGTATCTCTGGCAGCTACACAGTCCCACAGCATGATACTGCCAGTGCCATACCTAACTATTTGTACAGTATTCTCAGGTTTCAGAGCCTCACTTTGACTCATCCAAACTGTTATGTATTTGGTACTATTCTTTACGCCATTCGTAACAGGCCAGTCTTTGTCTTGTCAGATCATAAAAACCTACCAGAGCCTGCAAATGACTAATAATATTTTTAATGTGAGATAACTGACATTCACTTTTTTACTTCGCAATTAAGTGTAACTACATAAAGTAAACATTTTAAGTTGAATCAAGAAAAATCTGAGTAAGATCAAATAAAAGCACACTGGTTTATTAAATGCAGAAGTGACAGTCTTCAGAATTAGGGATTAGTTAGATTGAGATTGACAGAGCCTGATTGATGAAATGATTAGTCAGGATCCAAAGTGGGTCACAGGCCTTGTATACCTTTGTGGATTGAAAGTTAATGATGTTTATTTTTCCTATATCAATCAATCTGTCAAATTCCAAAAAATATTACCAAAGTTCATGATGATATTTGTCAAATCTCCTGATACATTTTGTACACCTGTTAGCCCTGCATTACTCCAACAGTTCGGCTGTGACAACAACGATCTTCATTATAACATCGACAACCGTAAACTGCATAATAATTACACATTTGATATCAACAGCTCATGCAATGAAGCTCTAAATTAAATATTACTATTTCCAGGCAATAATAATGTCTAATAATATATAATAGGAAAACAACAAGGATTTGACAGACATCTCTCCAGCATGTACCTCTGCTCTCCTGCGGAGCTCCGTTTTTAGGAGGCACCCCAGGGTGAAGGTCGTGGCCCCGGCAACTGTGGCGCACCAGGATAGGAGCCACAGTCCCTGGGCCAGCTTCACCCGTTTTTCGAACGGGAACTTCATCTTCATGACCACCATGGCTGCAGCGTGGGAGTCCGAGTCTTACCGGGGGAAGGAGGGGAAGGAGAGCGACGAGCCAACGAGAGACGATGCTGTGCTTCGTCTGCGAGAGAAGAGTTTAGAGTTAAAAGACCCCAAAAGCCTGAGAGGGAAGCTATAAAACAGCACTGAATTTTAAAAACACAGCAGGAGCAACAAGGTGAATAAAGTTGAAAGATGCCAAAAATTTGAACTGTAAGAAATGTGCTGAAAAACGTCCAAATCCTTGGAGGTAAAAGCATTTTACGCTGACATCTCCAGCAGTGAGTCCTCCAATAAACAGATGTGAATGCCCCTAAGTTCACCTTATTAGTCTCCACAAAACGTCCTGAAAAAGTCCAGTTCCCCACTGACCACTGGACGCCTTCCTGTGTGCCACACAGTGGATTTGGCACACTGGATTTGGCAAACCTGGATGGTGGGAGCGTCTTACAGCTAATGCCTACCTATCCTATTAAACTGGGCTGTGGATCCAGGCCAATGTCTGCTCAGCACACATTACTCACGCAGTGGGACGTAATTGACAAGCCTTATTGAATCTGACAGGGAGATATTGGATATCAATACTATCAAAGACATTTTTTACAAAACCAATGATGCTTAGGGCGAAATCTCAAATATCTTTATTGTATGAATTTAAATGTATATGACTAAATATGAGGCTACAAGAAAATAAATGACAGATTATGTATAGATTAATTTTGAATTTCTTATTGACGATTTAACTTTTATTCTTCCTGCCAATATTTTCAACTATTAAGGACAACAGAATATTTCTAGGGTACAAAAACAATAATTTGCATTGGGCTTGATGACTTTTACAAGGATGAAATATTCCTGCTGCCATCACCAAGTGAAGGTGAAGTAGCAGAGATTTAGTACTGATTATCTTTTAATGCTAATGAGGAGTTTAGAGAGATAAATATAACTCCCAGGACAGCAATAAGAGGCTCACAACATTTCATACCAGGCAACACAATCTAACCCTGAGATATGTTCACTGCACATAAGCAGAAATCACACAGTTTGGGAAACACAAGCAACTTGAAGCACAAAAATCAATCAATATGAGCGTTAAAAGGGATTTTAGTTTGGACTTTTAATAGACCCCAGCCCCCAGTACTGGACGGGATCAGAGCTTTTTTTTTATTTGTGCTCATACGTAACATAATTAAATCTAATCCCATTTATGTCAGCAACTACAAAATTAATCTAAACACAGACGTGTAGAATCTACAGAAACATCAAATTGTTTGAAAAGTATAATTATTAATGTAAGGATTATTTCAATAGTTTGCAATTGCTGAAAAGTTACAGTCCTTCCCCAGTATCGGGGGCTGGGGCCAAACTGGGACCCAAGAGGTTTTAATTAATGAATCACTTAAACGGCTCTTTTTTTGAGAATAGATTGGTTATACATCATACTACCTCAGCAATGAAGAAACTTGAACTGGGTTTGCACGTTTCAATTTAGGTGGATTTTCTCTAATAGAATGAAAACTATAAATGCGCTCCTGCTAATATTTAGTTAGGTATCAAATTACAAGTTGCATCTTGACCACTCGACTCTTGTTGCCATCAACAAGCTTATAAGAATAGTACATATCGGACATTTTACAACTCTTCTCATGAGAATAAGTATAGTTCAGTCAGGTTGTTGGGTTTCCTAGCACAGACCCTGTGTACAGATCCATACTGCAGTCCTTATATTTTCAACATGGCTGAGGTCAGGGGCTTCCGGAAGCCTAATATGAACCTGCTTCATCCAGTCCAAACCCAGTTTTGATGTGTTTGGAATGATCGGGCTGTCTGAACATCCAGTCATGTCATGATTTGGCATGAGGTTTAAGAATTTGGAGCTAGGCTCTGTACAATGCAGTGGTACCACTGGAAGAGAAACAGGTCTTTAGCATAATGCTACATCCACCATGCAGGAAGTTCTCTGGTTCAAAAGCCTCACCTTGACTCTTCTAAACGTGCTTCTTGTCCTTGTTGCAAAATTGCTTTAACTCATTCGGCCATGAAACCTTTCGTTGATTTGTCCATGTGGGCAGCTGAAAATTTCACTCATGCTTGAATATGTAAATTTTGCAGCAGAGGCTTCTTCCTTTTTCAGTAACCTCTCAGTCCATGTTTTTTTTAGGGTTCACTGGGGACAGTACCAATGGTGTTTCCAAAATTTTCACTCCCTGGTAGCTTTGACCCTTGGAAGTTCCTGGACAGTTCCTGAACATTATAACCGATAACCTTTTTGGATTTAGATTATTGTTGAGTGGGGGGAAATCAACTGCGATTTAGAACTTTTACATGGTATTGTTGTGGTTTACAAAAAGCATGAAGCTGTACAGCAACTCACAACTCAGAAAACCGGTATAACAATGTGAAAATATTTTTGTGAGGATTACATTTAATGCATTATCAGTAGAATTTACAGAACATTGAGGGCTAAAAAAACAAACAAAATAAATTTCAATATAATCTTTAAATGTACTTACTTGACTATATATATATGTATATGTGTGTGTGTGTGTATGTGTGTGTGAATATATTTTTTAAATGTACTTACTTGACTATATATATATGTATATGTGTGTGTGTGTGTGTGTGTGTATAAAAAGTGGCCTTTAATTAAGTGGTTCAATCTTAGAGTCAGCCTCAAATAAGGAAATTGACTTCCTTTTCAACAAGTGAGGGTAGAGAAACATTACCCCTGTCTTAAAGAAAACATTTGCTATCTACTTTACCGTGTTGCCATCATGAACGCTAAACCAATCTCCCTGACAACCACAGCTTCCACTGCCTCACCTAGGTAGTTTGAATTTAGCATTAGCAATATGGCTAAACTAGCAAATGCAGGATACTAACTTGAATTCTTGTCCAGCAAAGCTTATTGTTTTTTTTTTCCTTTTACTGCATATTATTTATTCATATTAAAACCCATATCAGCCTTAACTCTCTCTGTAGGAAACTGCAATGAAGCCAATGGGTGTGGGGTGAAGCTAATCTGTGGTTTTAATTCAATTACATTATTTAGGTGGATTTGCTACCAAAATGAAGTAACTAGTGTTGTTCATTTTTATATTTAACCTGTATTGAACATCACGGTTACAAAATATGTTTAAAAGAAGTGTGAATTATTAAATAGATAATGTTATTTATAGAAAACTAAATTAATGCTTTTAGATCTATATTGATCTGTGTAACCATAAGCACATATAACAAATGCATAAAGTTAATACTGAGTCTAACTCATTTGCTTTATTAGATGCAATATAGACATAGTTAAATGTGTTGCGATCGGGTGTTTTTAACAGGTTAAAGTGAGTCATTCGGTCAGCATGGAGACAAGGCTACTTGATCTAATATTGGTACTTACAGTTTACAGCATAAAACATCACATTCAAGAAAGTACAATGAGGTTATATACAGACAAATTACTATAAATGTATACATGCAAATAATATGGTGGCTATAATTTTATACAGCATGGAGAAGACACATAAAAAACCGAGATAACTTAATCTAAACATCTTCCGTTTCCCACCGAATATTTTAACACTATATGAGCTAACGACTAGATCCAAGCTGCAGCAAGGTTTTTCAATTGCTATTTTATCTATCTTATCCCTATCTTTGTTACCCATTTCAAATCCATTAATCATGCATAATTTAAATAAGGGAGAAATGTTTGATGCAACACTGTAATACACATAGGTATGCTAATAAAGGAAAATAAGTGATTAATTTGCATTATAGGTAGGTTGTTATTGAGCAAGGGATGGGAACACTTGTCATGGAATGCTACGAACACACAATTATATACTTTTAGAAGTTATCTAACAGCATTAGCTGTTCATTTACAGTTTAACATAAAACAGTCATCAATAAGCATTCAATAAATCCATCTCCAGCATTTTTTCCCCCTTCACAGTCTACAGTCAGAGCTGCGTTCGTTCCCCTTTCAGAATCTCTTCTGGAATCCCCCCAGTCCAACCATGCATCTCAACCCTGCCCATCACCCGTCCTTCACTCAATGGCGCGTCGCATATGAAGTGGTTCAGCAACTGCTCTGCTGACTGCAGGCTGGCTAGGCTGCCGTCTGCTTCGGGTCCTCTGCTCTTCATCAGCCTTCTGATAACTGTGTCCCTATCACTGCTCATTTTCCAGTGATGAATGATTTCATTATCGAGATCCTCAATTGCTTCGTCAGCTGAATGATGAAGGTTCATCATGGCTTCTGTTCCTCTGAGCTCTTCAGGATGGCGTGGTAGAGGGATTTCTTCCAGGCTCGCGGACCGGATCAGGATGGCAGACTTAACATTTGAACTTGTGCTGGTGATCCTGTAGCTCTCCTCACTATGCATGGTCTCAGACAGATTCTTGAAGCCAGAAGGTAAAGTGCTGGCATGGGATGATGGCATGAACTCATTGTGAAGGGTGAACTGAAGATGAGGTATCTGCAGAGGGCGTTGAAAGTGTCTTCCGATAAGGTCCTCACTTCCTGACTCGCTGTCTTTGTCAAAGTCTGCTTCTTGCTGTCTCCATACCTGACCTCTGTTTGATCCTTTCAGTAAGAGGCGTGGGGTCTCTTCTCCCACCTCAGACCAGTCAGATTCCTCCTCTTCTGGAACCGATCCTAAAGCCTGCTCCGCAGCAGATGTTGCTTCTTTTCCATAATTATGGGTGTCCATAAACTGAGCCGGAGGGGGAGCGATTGGAGGAATCATCTGAGGGAGGGCATCACCAGAATGAGCATGTAGGTTGATTTTGTGTAGCCCTGCTGTTGCCTAAAGGGAGCAAAGGTTGTAACCTAATCAGTTACGGCGCCTTGCAAAACATTCACACACCTTGAGCGTTTTCATATTTTGACACTTTATAAACACAAACCCCAGAGGATTTTACTGGCATTTTACATGATCTACCAATACAAAGTAGTGCTTGATTGCGAAATGTGAAGTTATGGTTAAAAAAAAAAAGTATTTTTTACCAACAAAAATCTGAAACTATTGAATAGCTTTATATTCAGCCCCCATTATTCTGGTGACCCTAAATAAAAAAAAAAACTGCATGTAGATCTTAGCTAATCAATAAATATAATTCACTTTTATATTATTTATATTTCACTTCAGTCTGACACCGGTATTAACCAAGCTCCTCTGTGAAGGCCTCAGATGGTTGTTAGAGAACATTAGTAAACAAACATCATCATGATGACCAAGAACCACAGCGAACAGGTCAGGGAACAAAGTCATGGAGTAGTTCAAGCAGGGTAAGGTTATAAGACATCTTACTGAGCACGGTTCAGTTCATCGGAATGGAAGGAGTGTGGCGCAGCTGCAAAAATGAATCATAGAAGATAACTCTGAAGGATCTGCTGAGGTTCAAACCTCAGGTGGGAGAACCTGTAGATGAAAGGTTAACTGTTAGTCGTGCCACAAATCTGGTGCTTATCGAATGGTGGCAAGACAGTGAAACACTACAGTGGCAGCATCATGGCGAGGGGATGCCTTTCTTCATTAGGGACTAGGAAGCTGGTCAGAGTTGATGGGAAAATGGAGAGAGCTACAAAATCTGTTAGAGCCTGGATAATGCCTGGGAATGGGGCAATGGTTCGCCAGTTGCTCCCTTGCTAATCTGAATAAAAAATGGGCAAAAATGTCAGCCCCAAGAAGTGGAAAACTAGTAGAGACATACCACAAAAGTATAGCAGCTTTAAGAGTAATTGTGGTTCTACATATTTACCCAGGCATAGATTTGAACTGAATTGAATTGAATTTGTCCCCCGTGGGGGAAATTTTGTTTCAGTACAGCCCATCAAGAGAAAGACAGACATGGGTAGACAGGAGACTGCGGCCACAGTCTGGCCAGGTGTCACCGTCTTGCAGAGTGGAGAAAGGGATACATTTGGATGGTTGAGGGGAAAAAATGCATTACTCGCACTATCTCTCTGACAGTGCGAGTAATGCAAGAAAAAACTCTCAGCACAAAAAAGCAAACATACAATATCATAAGCAGACACATTGCAGGTGGGAAGGTTTTCGGGGAACATGGTGCGCACACACACACACACCATGTTTGTGTGTGTGTGTGCGCGCCAGTAGCGGCCCATGACTTTCCAGCTGCTTCCCCTCCAGCCAAAGTCTTAAAGGGTATCAGCATTTCAAGAAGGGCACTGTTCGAGTTCACAGGTGCCATGAGCGGGTCCGGGCTGGGGTAGAGTGTCTTGTTTGCATAGCATCCAGGAGAAGTAGAGACAAGCCAGCCTCCAAGGCTAGCCATCAGGGTGCTGGATTCAATATCAAGGAGATTTTTTTTTGTGTCAGGCTGACTGTGAAGTTTGTGTCAGCCTTCAAGTAGACATATCTGTACTTTACGTCAAAGGAATCAGAATTTCGCCACACGTATATTGTTTATTATATTATTATAATATGGGGGAAACCTGCCTGATACACATATATTATTTATCTAAATATGTTTAAAACTGTGTAACATTTTTCTTCCGCTTCTCAGTCAAGCACTACTTTGGGCTGTTTTGAATACTTTGCAATGCACTCATCACTTTTAAAGAGTAGTTAAAGAATCAACAAAAAGAAGACTAAAAATCACTTAGAATACACTGTTTTACTTAATTGTAGTAATTATTTGTGATTGTGTGTCAGCTTCAAATGAAGTGACAAAAACAGATATCTCACATTTATTTCTTCCATGGTGCTGGCATATTGAGCATCACTCAGTTGCTCGGTCAGTTCTGAGATGCGCAGATTCAACCTTTCCCGTTCTGCTTCCATACTTTGAAGCTGGTGGGGAAGACATGGGAAGCACATTTGGCAACACAGATCTTCAATAAGTATGGAAAATATCTCACAATATATATATATATGTATAGCTCCCTAAAACATTTAAGAACATGTTCACCGAGGAAGACTTGCTGCCTCACCACTGAGTGAAGCTTTTGCTCTAGAAGACTGTTGGTCTGTTGTGTGGAGGAGCAATCATCATGGAGCCTAAACAATAACCACAGACAGTGTAAAGAACAGTCATAAGGAATTCATAGATGTGGGATCTTATTTTACATGTAGAATCACTGGCCACTTTAACAGGTACCTGACGAATAATAGGTTACATCCCTTATGCAACTGGGTTAATTCTCTGTGGCATCCATTCAAATAAGGTGTCCGAAACATTTTGTAGAGATTTTAGTCCCTGTTGGCAATATGCCATCATGTCAGTATGGACCTGCTGTTCATTCATTACTTGAATCTTCACCAGTCTGAACTGTCGATGCAAGGCAGGATCTTCGTTTACACCAAATCTAGGTCAAATTGTTACAAAGCAACATTTGCCCTATCTGTTGTATGATTTTAATGAGCCTGTGTAAATTGCTGCCCCAGCTTCCTGGTTTTTAAAGACAAGAGTGGCACTTGTTGTGGTTTGCTGTTGCCATAGCCCATCTTCAAGCTATGCCTTCTGAGGTAATTTTCTGCATACCCTGGTTGCCATTAGTGGTTATTTAATCTACTGTTGCCTTTCCATCATGTCGAACCAGTCTGCCCGTTCTTCTCTGAGCGATGGCATCAGCAGGGCATTTTTGTCCACACGACTCATCACTGGATATTTTCACTTTTTCAGACCATTCTCTGTCACAATTAAAGATTATGGTTTGTGAACATTCCAGTAGATCAACAGTTTCTCAAATACTCAGAGTCAACCTGTCTGATACCAACAATAATGACAGGTGTAAAGGGATTAAAATACCCCTTCTTCCCCAATTTGAAGCTCAGTTCGAGCATCAGCAAGTTTTCATCATCACATGTTGCTTTTTAAATTCATTGAGTTGATGTAACGTGATTTACTGACTTGTTATTTGTGATTACATATAATGGAGTACCTACTAAAGTGGCCGGTGAGTGTAGGATCATGTATTGTAAGGGCATGGAGAATCCCAATTTGCGCCCTTTATTCTAGAGGCACCTGTTAAACCTGTCCATGAGGTTGCTGAGCTCCATGTGTGTCCTCTGAAGTTCATTTTCCAGGATCTTTTGGCTGCTGATGAATTCTTCTCCCAAACACTCCACCCTCACCGCTGTATTCAGTAAACTTTGATGCAGACCTTCATTTTGGTTTTGCAGAATCCTAGACAAATAAAAGCAGAAATCATTCATTTAGTTATTACGATCACTTTGGCCAAGACTTTTTCAGTTAGCATAACCCAAAATAAAAACAATGGTCTTACATGATCCTGCCAAACTCGGGTGTTTTTTCCTGTATGACAAAAAAACAAACAAAAAAAAACACTTTTTGATAAGGTGAAAATACTCCAAATCGACTACTGTTGAAGTCTAAACACTGATAAGGTTGAGAAGGGACATAAAAAAAAAAACAAACAAACATTATTTTGGATGGTGAATTGATTTCCATTACTTTGTGCATGGTGGCTAATCTGTTTTTCTACAGGAAATTATCTATTTTCCATCATCACATGCATGCACTGGCCAGAATCAATACAAGAACAGAGGAACATTGTTACATAACTTAATAAAGCTCATGAAATTCAAATAGCTACATATTTATGTCTGTGACTCCTCCCTAAAAGTAAATATGCTCTAAACACAGATGCATAGTTTTAGATTCAAACATAAACCCATACTTTAACGTGGGGTGGGCTGGAGAAACTTGTCCGTTCTTCATCCAGAGCAGAGGGGTTACTAGTTTTACTACGGGAATCAGTGCTGGCAAGACAATCGTGTTTTTTTCGTGAAGGTGGACTAAAAGCAGAGTACTCTTTTAAATGAGTATGAGTGTCATCAAGAATGTTATGTTCAAGGTCACTATTTAGGCTCATATCTGACTGAGATTCAGTGTGATGGTCTTGGTGAAGGTTTGTAGTTTGGTATTTAACATCATGACTCTGACTGCTTGGACTGTGGTGGTCTCTGTGTTGATCACTTGAACTGTGGTTGTCTTCATCATGATTAGCTGGAATATAGTGGTCTTCATAATGATGCCGTGGACTGTGACGGTCATCTTCATGATGGTAAACTGGACTGCAGCAGGCTTCCTGATTATGGCCTGGATTGCGGTCGTCTGTCTGTTGATGGCTTGGACTGCTGGGAATTTCATGGTGATGGCGTGGACTATGGAGATCTTCATGATGGTGACCTAGACTGTGTTGGTCTTCATGAGGATGGACTGGGCTGTGATGATCTTCGTAATGATGTCCTGGAGAGTGGTGGCCTTCATGATGATGGCCTGGACTGTGGTGGTCTCCTTGTGGATGGCCTTGACTGTGATCATCTCCCTGATGATAGATTTGAGTCTTCTGGTCTCCATAATCATGATGGCCTGAACTGTGGTGCTCTCCATGAGCATGGCCTGAATTGTAATAGTCATCTGGACTGTGGTGGTCTCCATGATGATGATGATGGCCTCGACTGTGATCAGGTACATGATTAGGGCCTGGAGTGTTCTGGTCTCCAGGACGATCTGGATTGTGATGGTCTCCATGATGATGACCTACACTGTGGTGATCTGCAGAATGATGACTTGGGGTGTGATAGTCTTCATAATTATGTCCTGAACTGTGGTGTTCTTGATGTTGATTATGGGATGGACTGCGGTGGTCTCCATGATGATGGGGCTGACTTGGGTTGTCCCCGTGATGATGGTTGTCTGAATTGTGGTGGTCTGCTTCATGATGATGGCCAAGTTTTTGGTTGTCTTGGTGGTGATGATGACCTGTACTGTGATTGTCTCCATGATGGTGATGATGAGGATCATGATGATGATGGCCTGGACTGTGGTGGTCTCTATGATGATGGTGGTCTGAATTATGGTGGTTTGAATCATGATGATGGCCTGGACTGTGGAGGTCTCCATGATGATGATGGTCTGGACTGTGGTGATCTCCATGATGATGATGGTCTGGACTGTGGTGGTCTGGACTGTGGTGGTCTCCATGATGATGATGGCCTGGACTGTGGTGGTCTCTATGATGATGATGGTCTGGACTGTGGTGGTCTGGATTGTGGTGGTCTCTATGATGATGATGGTCTGGACTGTGGTGGTTTGGACTGTGGTGGTCTCCATGATGATGATGGCCTGGACTGTGGTGGTCTCTATGATGATGATGGTCTGGACTGTGGTGGTCTCCGTGATGATGATGGCCTGGACTGTGGTGGTCTCCGTGATGATGATGGCCTGGACTGTGGTGGTCTCCATGATGATGGTGGTCTGAATTGTGGTGGTCTGCATTGTGATGGGGGCCTAGACCATGGTGGTCTTTGTGGTGATGATGATGATGACTTGGACTGTGATGATCTTCACAATGATGATTGCCTAGATTGTGGTGGTCAACATCGTGATGATGGCCTGGACTTTGGTGGTCGCCATGATGGTGGTGGTCTGCATCTTGATGATGACCTGAACTGTGATGATGGTCATGGCCTGGATTGTGGTGGTCTACATGATTGTGATGGCCTGGACTGTGGTGGTCTACATGATGGTGATGGCCTGGACTGTGGTGGTCTACATGTTGATGGTGGTCTGAAATGTGGTGGTTTTGGTTGTGCTGATGGTTTGGACGGTGATGGTCTCCATGATGATGGTGGCCTGGATTGTGGTGGTCTCCATGATGGTGGTGCTCTGCATCTTGATGATGACCTGAACTGTGGTGGTCTCTATGACGATGGTGACCTGGACTGTGGTCATCTCCGTGATGACGATGATGATGATGGCCTGGACCTTGACGCTTTCCATGGTGGTGATGGTCTGGGTTGTGTGGGTCTCCATGGTGATGCCGATTAGCTTCACTACGGGAGTCAACATGATCGGTTTCATTGTAATGGTCCTTCTGCGGTTGATGACGATCTATATGGGAGTGAAAGTGATGAGGTCTATCCTTATGTTCACTATGATGATGCAGATGTACTGAACTGTGATGATCTCCGATGTCACTGGTCGAACTGTGACGTCTATGCAGATGTGGAGTGGTGGGGCGAGAGTTTGAATGGCTGTGAGGGTGGTGAATTGTCCTAACATTGTCTGCATGATGATGAGTTGGACTACATTTATCTTCATGATGGTTATGACTGTGGTTTGCACAGTGATGCTGGTCATTACACCTGTCTCCATGCTGATGGTGATGCGGTGTGTTGTGGTGTCTATGGTGATGGTGATGACTGGTAGTATGGTCATATCTTTGGTGATGGTGAGGACCTGGGATGTTACAGTCTTCATGGTTATGGTGATGGTTATTGGAATGATGGTGGTGGTAGCGCTTACGAGAAGGTAATCGAGATTGATGCTCACGAGCTGGGGACCTTGAGTGACAGCTTCTACGTCTGTGCTTCAGATGACCAGATGGACTTGCAGAACGGTGACCGGGATGATGGGAAGCTTTAGAGTTATACAGGTGAGAGGATTTGGAATGCTTGCTGGTATGGGAATGCCTGCTTGAGCAAACTGAGTCTGCACTTGCGGCACGGCTTCTCTGCTGTCTGGGTTTGTCAGTGCTGCTGTCTGTCTCCCTGGATCTGCCAGATACTTGTCCTGGACTCCAGGGTCTTTGAGCATCTGTGACCCCAAGAGAGGTAAGTCTCATGGGGCTGAGGACCTGCCGTGTAATCTCATTAAGGAAGGCAGAAAACTTCATTTTTTCTTTCATTAAATTCTTTCTAGCTTCACTTTTGCTCTGCCCCTGTTCATCTCCTTCATTGCTTTCATTTCCTCCTTTGTCTTTGGGTGCTGTAAGATCTTCCAGGGATTTGGTCTTGCGGAAGTTTCCATCATTTCCTAAACCTCTTGTACTTGTTTGCTGATTTTGTATGCTTGATTTAACAGAGCAGCTGGGGGATGTCTTTCTGATGTGTTTTTTCTTTTTAGCAGAAGTCCTGTTTAGACTTCCACTTTTACTGATTAAAGGGGCAGTATCATTGTCTTCTTCAAAGTACTGATGTTTCCTAGAAATGTCAGTGAAAGACTGGGAGTGCTGGGGCTTCCTATGAGTGTATCTATCTGAAGAGTCGCTACTGTTTCCAGTAGAGAGGCTAGAAGTGGTGGAAGATGATGTAGAAGAAGAAGAAAATGAAGAAGAAGAAGAAGAAGAAGAAGAAGAGGAGGAGGAGAAAGATGATGAGGAAAAAGAAGAGCAGGAAGAGGATGTTGATGAAGAAGACGTTGAAGATGAGGAGTCATATGAAGTTTCTGAAACAGAAACATTACGATGCTTTTGCCTATGGTGGCCATGGTGATGGTGTGAAGGATGGCTCTTGTCAATTTCCACGTGAGTTTGGTGGTGCGGATGATGATCGCCACTGTCCACTGTTGAGAGAGTGCTGTTGAAAATAAATTACATAGTTAGAATGTTAGGATCCCATTTAAAGGAATTTAAATCGAAAATGTAAAATTAAGCTCAGAATTTTGTCCTTTGTCTTTTGAAAACACACAAACTCAGTCAGATTGGATAGAGTGTTTGTTAGCGACAGTTAGAATTAGGACTTTTATTTGGCTCATCTAATGCATTTGTATGTTTTAATCTAAACCAACCTAATGTTGGTTAGGGTTTGAGCCCAGTTTATGTGCACAAAATACTGTGTGGAATAGTATTATTGTTTTACCAAACAAGAGGCCATTGCGGCTAAACAAGCAATGAAGGATCGCCACCTATTGTTGTTTAGCATTTCCTCCTCAGTTGAACAGTTCAATACAGCTTAAAAAAAGACAAAGATTTTGCAATAAAATGCTTTTTTGTACATTTAATAATGGCTTTTGTGTGAGCGTCTGTGTTTTTTTCCTACTGTCAGACAAAAAGGAAACCGAAACGTAAAAAGGCAGACATGACGTAATCTCCAACTGGCCAGTCTCAAATACCGAGGGAAATGCAACGCAGCAATAATACACCCACCTCAACACTCAACTTTTCCGCATTCCTAGAGATTACACAGCAAAATGTATTTAAGGTCTAAAAAAGTGGATTTTGCATATGTCCCCTTTAAGTTAAATTTATCTTCTCATCAGTCCCAAATAACTCCCTGTTGTTCCTTAAAAGAAGCACCCCAGTAGCACGATGCTGACACCCTCATGTTTGTCATTGTAATGTGACAAAATATGAAAAATTCAAGCGATGTGGCTATTTGCAAGATATTTATGCCACTATACAGAAGTGAAAAATAGTTATAGACTTACTCTTGACTGGTGTTGTCATCAGACCGGTGATGGTAATGATGATGGTGATGGACTTGGTGCTGGTGACGCTGCATCACTTGTTTAGATTTTGAGCTGGTGGCTTTTTTGTGCTTCAGTTCTTTTTCTTGGTGGTCACACATTTCAGACTTTTTGTATTGGTCACAAATTCTTCCTAATCCAGCAATACAGCAGTTGAGAACTGATCTCTGACGCAGATTCCTCTTGAAATACCTGTTGTCGATAAATGTTCAGTTTTAAATTGCATTACTTTACAATTTTCTCAAAATGTTAATGAGAAAAGGATAACATTTTACTTGAACTTAATTCATAATGTAAGATATATGCAGTGGAAAAACTACAACATAAAACTGATGATTGCTTTCTAGTAAAACAATTATGGAATATTATCAATAACAAAAAACAACATAAAAATAAATAAATCAAGTGCAAGAAAGGTGGAGATTTGAAAGTCGTCTTAATTTTGTTGTACAGTCAGTATCAGGACTTACGTTGTTATGAGAGCAGTAGTGGTCACTCAGATGTTCCCGCTGCGATGCACCCTCTAACTGAGAAGGGAGGCACAAGCAAAACCCCCACTGACATATCAATATATACCTCTGTGCCAACCAATGACAGAAGGGCTTTGAGTTAAACTGAACTCTAATGAAAATTGCATTGTGACAGCCTATGCAGGGCCAATTATAAAGAAGAAAAGTATACATTGGTATAATACACACAGAAAACTATCAATTACAATAACACACCTCAATGGTACATTTTTTTTTAGAGTTTGATTTTTTGTGACACACTGGAATGTTTTAAAATATCGAACAAAAGAGACAAGGATAGCATTATAAATCCAAAAAGCAGTTTTGAAATGATGTTTTTTTTTTATTAGTGAAATGAGCCTTTGTGAAAAATAACTTCCCCCTAAACAACTAGGTGGCAGCAACATCTCCAAGACGTTCCCACTGATTCAATAGTAAAATAAATGTGAACCACGTTTCTTTTTTTTTTTTTTTTTTGGAAAGCTCGGGATCAATTTCTGTCGTCACTCCCAGCATGGCTAAAGCTGAACTTGAAGAATCAAGAAATCACTTACATAGAACCAGTTTGGCAACATATAGCAGGTTAAAAAATCTCAAAAAGCAACACATCACGCCCCAGTTTGAAAAGAAACGGCATTGACATCTATCAGTCTGTTAAGAGTCAGCAATTTCTAAAGATTTGGGACTTCAATGAAATTCAGTTCCATTTGTGGAGAAAACAGTAGCCCACAAACACAATTGTGTCTGACCTCTTCCAATCGATCCATGAACGGATCAATGATTCATCCAAGAGGTCACCAAACAACCCAGAACAGAACGTCTGAAGCAGTGCAGACCTCACTTGCCTAAGTTAGTGTTCATGATTCAACATTAAGAAAGAAAAACCGGGCAAAAAAGAGTTCCAAGCCAAAAACCACAGCTAATAAAAACAAAACTCACAAACCCGCCTCGCATTTGCCGAAATCCATCTTTGGTGAAATATTTTGCCGACTCACAAGACAAAAGAGGAAAGTTTTGGAAGGTGTGAGTCCAGTTACATCCGGGATAAAAGTAACAGCCTAAACAAGAAAATAAAAAACAACATGACAGTGAAACATGGTGGTGGTAGTGTGATGGTCTGGGATTGTTTTTCCATTTCCTGACCTGGACAGCCAGACGTAAGTGATGGAACCATGAATTATGATTGGCAGCAGAAATTTCCGTCCAACAGTTCGTAACCTAAAGCTCAAGTGCAGCAGAACGATAAGCTGAAGCGCACCTTCTTATCAACCTTTAAATGGTAAAAAACATAAAATTAAAAAATAAACAAAATGAATGTCTTGGATTTGATCAGTCAAAGTCGTGACTTTATAAATCTGAGATAACTTTTTAAATATAGTCAGTGTGGCTTGCATTGCTTTTTTTAACCTTAATAAATGAAATCCTTTGAAAACTGCCTTTTGTATTTACTCAGAATAAGTCTGTCCTTTATTCAGATTTGTTTGATTATCCCAGAAATTTAAGTCGGTGAAAAAAAAAAACAGAAAAAAAAATTCTTAAAAGGAGGCAAAACATGTTTCACACAAGACTTTGCAAGCCATTTTAAAGATGTCATATGGTCTTAAAATCTATATTTAAATCCAAACATGTATATACATGTATATACATGTATATACATAGAACAGCAGAAATAAACAATGTCAGAGTTGCAAAGAACTGCTTTGCTATTGTGAGTCCGCAGAACCAGAGGCTACTGCTGTGTGGGTGATCGAGTTCTTCTTGTATATCATAATTTTAAATCAAACTGTTCCCTAAGCTGTCTGTACATAATGAATCGTGTTTGACACAAGTAGCATGGAGAAACTGTAAGTAAGGAAGCAGAAAATAAGTACTATTTTAATTGCAAGACTACTTTTTTTAATATTAAACATTTTGCTGTTTACCCTGTCACTCCTAAAGTTTTTTTTCTGATTAAATAATAAATAAAATAAATACAAAATGTTACGTGTGCTTCGCTTTAATGCTTAGCAGACACTCCTACATTGTATTTCTGTCTGAAATGTCAGAGTATACGCTCTGTATAGCTGCTGTATGAATAAATGGGCTCTACAGCAGAGCAGCAAATAACAGAGCAGCATGTTGACAACAAAGTCAAATTATTGATAAGTATGTCCCTATTATGTCAGTGCAATGGACAAGCTAATAACTCAGTTTCTGAGAGCTGCATTGAATTCCAATAATGTGACAAAGGCCACTGCACTTAGGATGTTACATTCAATCCAGTTTGCAATTAAATCACAATATTTGTTCTAATCTAATACATATATAGTGCTTCACAAAAGTTTTCATACCTTAAACCTTTGTGCATTTTATCATGTTAGAGCCATGGACATCAATGGCTTTTGTAAAAATTTAATGTGATTGATCCAGTCAAAGCAGCTCCTATTTTTCACATGCGAGTGTGGGAAGCAAATTCATGTATTATCCTTTATGCTGATAGCCCAAAATAATAAGATTGAATGCAACTAAGTCAACCTGTTTGTAATTTAATCTTAGTATAAATCCTGTTTTTTGCGGTTGTTGTTTTCGTGAAGATCTCAGAGATTTGTCAGATAACATTAGAGGACAAATAGCATCAGGGACCAAGGTACATTGTGAAGAACTTTAAAGCACAGTTAGTTTAGAACCAGCACTCTTTCCACTTACTAATTACGCGCTGCTTTGAGCTGGTCCGTCACATCAAAACTGAATGAAATGCATCAAAGATGGTAACTGCAATGAGACAATTTGTCAAAGGAAATCAAGAGGTGTGGATACTTTTGCAAGGTACTGTATGCATGAAATAGCCAGCAGCTTTCTCTGTATCAATTTAGCCGATACTCAAATCCGCTGACGGTCAATGTAGCGAACCTGCAATGCTGTCACCAACACGATGGAAAGTTGGGAGAGTCAGCTGACTGACACATGTACACACGCCGCATGTTGGTGGATATTTAAAACACCTACATTTTGCACATGGATCGTTGTAAGGAGAGTTATTTTTATGCAGGAAACCTGCAACTGTTTCATTAAATATGAAAGCCATACCAGTAAATAGATTCTGGTCAAGGGAAATAAAACCTATAATCACAATTTAGGGATTTCAGTGCCCTATCCACTGTCTCAAATATTCTAGAAATCTAGGTATTGCTGGTGGCCTCAATAGAGTTCAGACCTATTTTAGAATGCCATGCTTGTGTTTAAATGGATGATTAAGACATATTTTTGGAAACTGAAGTGAGATACAAGGAGTGGCATAAAATTTGACCATGGGAATACAGTAGGATTAACTGACTGAGATAAGAAAACTGTCAGGTTTTAAAAACATTTCTAAAAAACAGGTGAATTAAGATACAAAAGAAGAAAAACTGGATATTTTAAAGTTTCTTTAGGCATACCAAAATAAAATGTGTACAATTTTGTCTAAATATTTTAAAATTCTGCATGTATTATTTTTTAAATATATCTTGATTTCAGTGATGTATGTGACAGTTCTGATTGTTTTGTACAGAGAACAGACAGAAACTCACTTAAGGTCATAATAAATACAATTTTCCGACTGTTGCTGCTTCTACATTTAATATAACAAAGTGTGTATTTTTTAACGCTTGCAGTGGATATAAAAAGTGAACATACCCCTGATAAAATGACCTATGAAGCACAATTCAAAGGAAAAAAAAAAAAGAAACGTGTTATTGCGAAAATGGAAAACATAAAAAAACAGGAACAATCCGGTTGCCTAAGTGTGCACACCAATCCTTCACTGAAGCACTTTTTGAGTCTGTTTCAACACTTAGAGTTCACATCCTCCATCAATTATAAACAATCTAATTTAATAATCTAATGAGGATTTTCCTGATATTTCCATGTACTCGTTTAGCTAAAGCTGCCGTCTGCGGAGTAGTCACAAAGGATCTTATTATACAAAAGTATCAGTCAGGAGAAGACTTAACTCTCCTGTGGGAGACAGCAGTTCTCAAAGTTATGTTTCACACACACACAAAACAGCAATCCCCCAGAAAAACTCTATCCCCAAAGTAAACAATGAGCGTGACCCTAAACCGTCAGCTGTCTGCTGTGCAGCTAAAAAGGAAGAGGAGTTTTAGATTTCATCATCACTGTGAGTCTAAGCTTATCTGAAATAAAACTTTACAGCTTTGGAATGGCATGGCCAGACTTCAGACAGAAGCGTAAGAGAAAGGCTGTGGACATGAGACGTCCTCACATTCTTTTTAGAGACAGCGTGAGCAAAGACAGACGAGATGTGAGACGGAGACAGACTCCAACCAACGAAAACTGAACGCTAACATTGGGTGAAAAAGTGCTTTAATACAGTACTAGTATAAGGGTGTGCACGCCTATGTAACTAGACTAGTTCAGGCTTGTTTGTGAATAATTCTTTATACATTACCTCAAAAACAGAAGTTGTGTGCATTTATCGGTTTTAGGACTTCTGTTTTTATGACTTTATTAAAAACAAGCAAATCCAAATTGTATTTATGTAATGTGAAGTATAACTTTACTTTCTTTCCCTCCAAATCCTTGTGTGGTGCCAACAGTGAAACATCCTGCTATTCACAAAGCACCCCAGTCCTTAAGAGAGCTCCCAAAGTGGAAAAATGTTAGGAGTAGTGGGGAGGACTTTTAGCGAACCTAAGAGTGTCTCAAGCAGGGAAGATGATGGAAACAGAGAGAGCTGATTGGCTGATTCACCATCTAAACAGTAGAGGAAATGAGCACATACATTTCTTTAACATACAATTATTAATATGTAGATAAGATAAAAATTAGAAACATTTCATGGGGGAAATTAATTAGGTTCAGTGGCTTGACGGTTTAAAGGCAGCTGTAGTAGCATAATTTTGAGGATAAATAATAGGAAAAATACTGAATGAATAAAAAGTGAAGCAATGTACTAAGAATATAGTACAGATAAGTTTTTAGATTATTTGCAGAAAATGCTTTTAATGATAAACATTTCAGAAGAATTGGAAAAAGTGGCAGAAAATGTGTGCATACACATACAAGATAAAAGAGCTGAGAAAGTGTTTCCTGTATTGTATATGATAACGTCAGTTATGTAAATGTTCATATGAAGTTTGCTTGAGCGATGCCTTTTCCTCTGGATCTTGGTTGCTGCACAGAGCTGTGTTGCTCCTCTTTCTATGTCGTTTTACCAAATCCGGCCACTATATACAAGCATGCAATCCCAATAAAATGATGACAGGTGAGTGCGTATTAATATCAAATATATCTAGTAAAATGACCAGTATGACAAGTAAACATAAGCAAATCAAAATGATGATGAGGGTGAAATTAAGGTGCGTTCAAACATTTTGATGCTGAGACTATTTAATTTTGTTAAATTTCATCATTACGACGCATTTCTTAATCCAGTATAACCAGTTAATTTCTCTCTTGACTACTAAGAGTGCATTTTGTTGTTAGTTTCTTGTACTATCAACCAATCACAGTTCCTATGCTCCACCTATATGGAACAAACTCCCAGAAGACAGAAAGTAATGAAACCCTGAGCTAATTTAAATCAAGGCTTAAAAAAACAAACAAAAAAACAAAAAAAAAATTTTTGAGTTGCCTTTAAATGTTAATGTGGAAGTTTGTGGTTCTGTTCAACTTGTATTATATCTTAACCTGCTGCTACTGGTTCACTGCAATGTACTTTCCTCTGTAATGTTTTCTTTCATTTGTTCTGTTCATGTACAGCACTTTGAATTGTCTTGTTACTGAAATGTGCTACAAATAAACTTGCCTTAGAAGACAGCATCACATCCAACAGCGAGGTCAACCACACCTCCTCACTAAGATCAATATCTGCGTTGTCTTCTTACTCAGAGTTGCTCACTGCAGCTATCTGGATCGATCTGGAGCTAAGACTCCTCGGTAGGAATGTCTAGACTAAGACAGAAGCTCTCTGAGAGGATTCTGAGAATCTTTGTGAATACGGGCACAGAACCACGAAGGAATGGTTTAGATCAAAGTACATTCAGACCTAAATCCAACAGAGCAAACCTTGAAGTTCACAAAGGCCCTCCAACAAATCCAAGTTTGAGCGATTTTGCGAAGAAATTTGAGCCCCAAAAGACCTGCCGTTGTGAAGAAGCAAAAGGTAGTTCTACAAAGTATTAACTCATCCTTTGTGCGATGTTCTTTCATGCAAAGCCAAACACCATACTGCAAAGTTTGGGTTTGTAAAACAAAACAAAAAAGCTTCTGCAAAGCAACATATTTCCAAATAAAAGCTTTAAATCTATTTAATCCTTGTTTCCTCTACTGTACCAAAGAAACCAGCAAAAAAAGAAGAAGCTAAAAGCCATTAAAATAAAACTGTTGTCCATGATTTTATGGTAAATATATTATTTTTGTGCACACAAAACATTCCTTAAAAAGTGTTAGTGTCTTGGTACCACTCATGTAGCTTTGGAAAAGAAAAAAAAACAACCTCTAAATGTAAAAGCAACATTAACAGACAAGAGCAGAGCGCCGCATTTATTATGTGGAATCTTATCGACCTTCGTGCCTCCACTCCTGCGTTAGCGTCAATATGCTGCTTACAGGCAGGAACTCTGGACATTCTCTACCGTCATAATGACACGACAATGTGCCGGAGATATTTTTACACCCGCATGTCACCAAGCAGCCGGATGCTGCGCTGTTCGTCTCACCCCTTGTACTTTTTGTCTGTGTGCTGCGGGCTTCCATCAGGAGAAAGTGAAAAGATTCAGCGGAGTGAAATGTGTCATTTTGCGCGGCTCCGGTTTAATGGACACTCAAAAAACCATCAAGAAAATATACATACAGTGTGAATGGCAAAATCTAAAAGCAAAGCACTTTGTTTGCAGGGGTAATGCAGACCATCAGGGTTGTAGAAACGCAGGATGTGCTGGATCATTTTAACTCCAGGTCCCATGGCAACACAGAGCCACTTTAATTACAGGAACGGGAATCGGTTTTACTGCAGAGAGTATTTTTGTGACATTTCTCCCAGTTAATGCATCGAAAGAAAATCTAAAGAACAGAAATTAACTTACAAACATCACAGAGAAATGTTAGCTGAATAAAGTATCGCCCCTCTTCACCAAACCAACAATAACTGAATACACTGGGTGAATGCGCCGAGGATTGGGTCACCTTTAAAAGGTTCTGTGTTCCTTCATCTGGACAACAAGAACCTGCCAAATGGTTCAAGAATTGCTTCTTTACAGTCTGTAAAGGGACCCCGACCAGCTCGGATGGAAGAAGAGGAACACCCTGGGTAAAGAGCTCCCTCTGGTGGGCTGTCCGCGTATCTGTTCAACACAGATAAAAACAACAGATCCCTGCTCCAACCTCAGTTTTTCCCCACGCGGATGTTGGGGTTAAGAAGAGGATCTAGATTTGGGTCTGAGCCGGCTGAGGCACGTCCGAGTTTAGCCATGATGATTATCAACGTGAAGAATCCCAGAACTCCGACCAAAAGGAGCATGAAGACTCGCTGCTTCCAGGACAGAGCTGTCTTCTTTCCTCCGGTGCGGTTTCTGAAAAGTATTTAAGAAATGAGACAAAGCTGCGACTAGCAGAACCCTTATTTATGGCTTTGTCTCAAACCCAGTATTCAAAGGCTTACTTTAAAATGCGTGCAAACCAACTGAGCGTCGGTCGCCGCCGGTACTTGTCGTCGTCAAAGTCAACCTGCGTGACGGAGCTGTGAGCGTCCCGCGTGTCATAGACCTTTCTGGGCGATGACGCTGGAGAAGGGGAATATGAATGAAATTCAGTTTCGTTGACGCATGCAGAGAGAACGTTCATCTAGAACCAGGGACAGAGACGCCCTGGGACCGAAAGGCTTTTATTGACTCAACCTGTGTGCATTGTGATAGTGTCGCTGGTGGCAGCAGCAGGAAAGTTGATCACGGAATGCTCCGACATATTTGGATCCCCATTTTTATGAAGACCTCCAGAACTTTCTTGTGTTGGAGGCGAGACAGCAGGTGGGCTGAGGCTAGTGTTATAGGAGTGACTGGAATATATGTTACTTTTTTCTTGTGCTGCCAGAAAAAAAAAAAGAAAGGTACAATTTGATTATATAAAGAGATAGAATCAAAACCAAAAGATTGCATCCTCATTTTGTCCCCTTAGAACCACAAACTGTAATTCATTTCTAGGGACCGTATGTGACAGACCAACACAAAGTAAGGCAGAACTGTGAAGGGGAAAGAAAATTACACGAAATGTCTGTCAAAAGTTGGGAGTGAATTGGCATTCAGCTCCCCTGGGTCAATACCTTGTCCTGTAAGCCCAACATCAAGTACTTTGGGTCAGTTAGCTTTGAACATTTAGAGACAACCTTAAGTCAGGTTGGATAGAGACCATCTGTAAACATTCACTTTCAACTCTTATCAGATTTATAATTAGCTTTAGGTCTGGACTTTGACTGGACCATCCCAAAACCTGAATATTTTTGATATAAAGCGTTCCACCGTAGTTCTGGATGTTTGCTAGAAGGTGAACCACCGGCCCACTAAACGTTTTTATGCCCCCTTTAAGAGCCTTTCTCCCTGGATCGCCCCGCCTTCTCATCCCCGTCCCTGCTGAAGAAAAGCCTAACCCCACAGCGTGATGCTGCCAGCACGGTTTGTCACCGCATCGTCAATGTGTTCAGAGTAATGTGGAGTTTAAGATAAATAAAGAATCTGTCCTTTCATCGAGAGCTTTTATTCTGCCACCTCAGCTGTGGATCCCTGCAGCCTTGGCTGCTTCTCTAAATCATGTTCCTTTGGTAGTTTTGCCAGACTCTTTCTCTTCGACATGGTTGACTGAGCAGAACACACTCAGATGTTCAAACCTCTGAGACGGTTTCATAACCCAACCTTGATTTAAACTCATCTGATGTGTTCCTTGGTCTTACTGCTGTTGTTTGTTCACTAATGTTTTCCAACAAACTTCTGAGGCTTTCACAGAACAGCTGCATTTACACTAAGGCAGACCATGTTATGAATAGGTAGGTGATCTTTGAATGCAAGTAGTTGAACTTTTGGGCTAATAGAGTAAAATCGACTGCTTACAAATGTGCACTGCCAAGGAGCGGTTTCCTTTCACTTAACAATTATGGACTACTTTGATTTGGTCTATCACATAAAATTGAAGTTTGTGGTTGTAATGTGACGAAGTTCAAGGGGTATGAACGTTTTTTTAAAGCACAGCTGACTCACCATCAAAGGTTGACCAGTCTCTGTAGTCAGAAACATCGTTAACTGATGTCTCTTCAGGAACGCCAGCAGGCTCTTCAATCTGCCAAAGGACACGTTTTCAATGTTAATCAACCTTAACGCATAGTTTTGGCTTTTGAACCCAAGTGCATCACGAGCAGGTCATTACCAAAGGCAACCCTAAACCAGCTCGAGCCCAGTTGACGGATGAAAGCTGCTCTCTCAGCACATCAGCCACGGGGCTGGCCAGATTGGAGGGTGGGAACACCGGACCCTGACAGGCGGGGCACTGGTACCCGGCAGGGGCCGTATGGAGCGGCAGCCGACATGCCAGGTTATTGAGACACGCCCAGTGGAAAACATCTAGGGAATGACAAAAAAAGAGACGTTGATGCCAAGCTTGACCGTTTCTGTCGTTTGGGGTTTATAAAGAACCGGCTGAGGATTCTTTTCACAAGGCCTGTCGGCACCAAAAGACTGAATCTCACCATAGCAGATCAGCCTGACTGTGTCTTGTGCCGTCAGGGGATTATTGCACAGAGCACAGTTTGGGTTGTAATCGCTGTCCTGGAGCCACTGGAGATAAGACTGCACAATGCACTGTGGTGTGGAAACAGAGAATGTTAATGTAAACCTACAAGAGTTAAACAAACATCACAAGACAGAGCCTGTCCGGACCCCCCCCCCCCCCCCCCTATATTTACCTTGTTGTGGTTTGAAACAAGGCAATGTTCACACACGTTCACGCGATGCTCGAAGCAGAACAAATTGGTCACCTTCCTCTTCGGACACTTGCAGAGACCCATGGCCACATGTGCTGAGTTGGAGGAAAGATAAGCAATGCGGAGCTGTTATTGGCTTATTCTGGCAGTATTTAATATGCAATGGCAGCTGTCAATATGCATTTAAAGAGGAAAAGTTCTTCCTGTGAAGAGGGTTTGATGTATCGTTATCAAATGGGTCTTAACTAGAGATGCACTGATCCAGTTTTTTTCTGATCCAATCCAATAACGGGCTAAGTGTATCAGTTGATTCCCGATACTACTGCTGAATGAATAAACCGTGTACCTTGTCACGTGAGTGAAGTTATCAGGCTTGAAATTAAGACTGTTAAAAAGAAGTTCTGCATGTTCTTTAGCATGGTGCTTATTTAAGTTTGTGGTTTTGAGTTTACCAAGCTTCTCAGCCCCCCTCGCAGCTTATGCATTGCAGATGCTGCATGTTGCAGTCGGACTTGTTGGCGTATCAAGTTTGAAATGTTTCCAAACAGCAGACTCTGTCCGGCACCTGATCCATGTTGCTCTGTGTTTGCTCACCGCTAGCTGCTGTGTGTGCGCTCTGTGTAACCGCCATTACAAACATAGGATGGAAGTGACTAGATCGCCGTAGCTGTATTGCTGTGTATGATATTAATAAAAAACAGAAATGACTGGATCGGCATCAATCATCCGATATATGATCCAGCTTATTAGTCAATATCGGGGCCAATATCGAATCTGGGTATCGGCTTGGTGCATCTCTAGTCTTAACAACAACAACAACAACAACAATAATAATAATAAATATATGGTTCATCCTGCAATTGGCGGGTTGCTGGTGCATGACCAAAACAAAAGGATTCCTGCCATGGTAGAAGTTGTACTGATAATCTATTTCTATCCCACACCATTCAGATTATGTAGGAATGCCAAACAATAAAACGATTCCAATAATTGATAGAGAAGTGAGACAGGTTCAAGGACGGCTGTTTTTAGCTTCTTGCCAAACCTGCGATCGATATCTGACAGTCTCAGATATTTAGAAAGAATATCTCAGTGTGACTGACAGCTGCTACAACCTGCTTAAGAGTAATAGTATATACATTACTTTACACATCTTAAACCCTACATAAAATGTATATATTTTTACTACTCTTTCAGATCAAAGCCATTATGATATGAGAGGCTCCACAGGTTCTGAACGATGCTGCCCTGCAAACAAAAAAAAAAAAAAAGGAAGACATTTTGGATTTCTGAATCCATTCCTGTCAGGGATGACCTGTCCCGTTTACTCCGACCAGAGCAAACACACCGCCACAGGGAGCATCAACCAACGCTGTGAGCAGGTGTATCCAAGTGAATCTAAATAAATAATAATAATATTTACTTAGATACTTATTAGTCATTGCAACACATTCCAATTCCAATGAAACTTCATTTTTCATGTCCACTGCATTTAACCCACCCTCAGGGAGCTCTGGACTGCCACTAAGCGGAAAGTATTCTGAGGCTAAGGGTTTTGCTCAGGGACCCAGAGTGGCAGTTTGCGGGAGTCAAACTCACAACCTCCAGGATGCGAGCGCAATGCGTTCACCACTAGACCAGCATTTCATCCATCAACTATCACAGATACAAGAGCTTCATTGACCTCTGTTGATCTGACATCAATTCTTTTAAAATCCCTACTATATAAACACCTTTGGCTTCACTGTTACTGGTATGAAACTTATTTGAAATAAACAAACCTTAGCCTGACATTTATGAGCTAGAAAGACAATTCTTGACCCTGCTCTGACCTAAAAAGGCATCTGTTTGTTTTTTGAAGTGAAGATCTTAGATTAGCATCTGTAGATAGGTCTAGATTTAATGGTCATGACCCATTAACAAAAACCCCATTGGTGAATGTGAACTATCCCTTTGGAGCAATGCAGCTATGAAAACCTGACTAACAAGTGCTTCTAGCTTATGAGTGGAAATGTAACTTTTTGTCTCACCTTCCCAGAGTGAAAGGTGTAATCTTTTAACATTAAACCGCATTTTCATTCTCTTGTCAAGAAAATCATATATTTTTTTTATTTCTTAAACCAATTTATAGTAAGATAAAGGTTTTGATGCAAACCTTGACTAGTGATTTATGGCAGATATTTCTACAGTGATGAGGCTTTCAGGACAGAATCTGCTAAAACCAAAAAGGGGGATGATGGATAGATATACCATTTAGACAATGGGATCAGGAATACAGTCCAGATCTAAATATATTTGTTTTAATACTCTTACATTCATTTTTCCCTACCTATCCATAACTGTATATTTAACACTTTTCCAGATATTTTAGACTGTAGCATCCCTCCAAAAAGGAGTAACTCAATTCCACATTAAACTAAATTAAAAAACAAAAACAAAAGTTACATCTGATCAATAGTGAGTTCAGATCACATTTTGATGGATTTAATGTCATGAGAACAGTTTATATGCTCCAAGGCATATTGTAAGGTTGGTAAAATGTCTGTAAATTACAACAATTTGGCATGAAAAAAAAAAAAAAAAAAAAAAAAACACCAATGCAATATAATGATTGAAACGTTTCTAAAGAAAGGGAAACCTACAATCTGGTCTAACGTTTTGCATGGTACTATTTAATCTAAAACTTGGGTAAACATAATATGTTTAAAAAAAATGTATTGGGTAAAAATATTTCCTTTCAGAAGCTTCTGGACGTGAGGTTTTCCAACACACTAATGCCATCTTACAGGAAATGACTTACTGTGGCAGAGGATTGTGGCTACATTGTCCATATTGATGTTAAGTATCTTCAAGAATAACTTAGGTTTATTATTATTGTTGTTATTGTTGTTCCAGTATTCAACGAAAATAATGGCAGTTACTCAATTACCCAATCATAAAACTTAAACAGATCCTACTGGAAAACAATGATCCAATTAGCTTTATTCAATTTAACAAACTACGACTCAGTGTTTTGAAACCTGATTGTAGTCCCTAATGTGTTTATTTATGTCTTAATGAAACAAGCGTCAGTCAGGTGTACATTGCTGTGACCAGCTAATGTTGGACGTACCAGCCTGATATTAAGAACCAGAAACACGTCTTACTTCCAGCCCATGTCACCAACAGGACTAACATCACGCAGCTTTAAATGCTACATACAATTCGTCCAAAGTTCATCCTCCTCATCCGGAATAATAAACCCGAAGACTTTTTAAGAAAACAGTTGATACAAATGGGATATTTTGATGATCTTTTCAGCTAAGACAATCTTCTGACAGCTTCCCTTTTAACATTTCTGGATTCTCACGTTGGTTAGCTGCTAGCTCAGCGAGCTAACCAAGCTAGCTGCAGGGCTAAGGAAGTAACGAAAGCAAATACTCACCTAGTTAGCTGTCACACTGACTTACAAAAGACTGGTTCCTTTTAAGTAGTGTCGCAGTGCTGTCATTTAAGCTATCTCCCAAAAACTCCCACTGAAAGCTGCTACAGAGGATGTCATCACAAACCTGAGCTGTCTGCTTCCTCTGAGTGTTTATGTGCCACGTCTCTTCCGGACTTCTACTTCCTCCTGGTGGCTTTTCATTGGTGGCCCCACAAATGCATGCTGCCCTCTACCGAGCCGGAGGTCAAAGTCATTTAACGTTTATTTGAAAATATATATAAACAACTTACGTTTCTGCCGATATTTTAAAGTGATTGAATAAAAGCAAAATTATTTTTGTCCTTTTCCATTTATTGTAATTATTTCATGTTTCCTGGCATGAAATATCAACGTCATCAATAGACGTTATATCTGATTGGCTGACCTGCACAGCAAATCTGCCACGACTTTGACAAGTGAGGCTGACAGGTAAACTTGGATAGAAAATGGACATGGCTAATAAACCCCCGGTCTACTTATACTGACCACCCAAATCTATTTCAGATGGGGAACATTCTCCCACTTGTACTGACACAATCATACACCACAGGAAGCATGAGGTTTAAAGGAGCGTAGCACAAGCTCCAGGGTTTTTCAGAAGTTTGCTCCCTTTGGCAAAAACTTTAAATGACACCAATGTGGTGCACGCGCATGGGAGAAGATTGAGGAAAAGCATCTGCCGCTGCGACTGCACAGGTCTTTTGTTTTTGAATGTCTTCTGAGGTAAGAAGGGGGTGGGGTTATAAATACTCAAGTCAGCCTGTAGGCCGGTGATCAAGAGTGCACACCCAGAGAATATGACCCGAATCACTGGCAGTATCTGAAAACGCCTTTTGGGTAAGAACTCCTCAGCCAAAGCGAAAGTGTGTCAACGGTCTCCATGATAAGTGCTGTCCGAATAGTGCAGTAAGCAGAGAAGGAGGTTGAAAAAGGAGCCTGTATGCTTTTGCTTATAGAGGTACCTCCTGTAAACGGGGGAAACCCATTTTACATGTAGGGCAATTCTAAGGGCTTGTATGGGAAAAATTATTAACTTTCAACTTGTGCAACATTTCTTTAAGATGGAATCGAACCCATACTTTTCCATATGCAAAACAACAGCCCTTTATGCTGAGCAACATCAGTACTTACAGATGTGTTTAAAATAAAAAAGGATACAAATTAAATTAATATTGGTTCATTGATTAAATTGATTATCTAATAACATTTTGTCAAGTAAATGTAAATTTTTGTTCTGTACATCTGGTTTCTGTTCTATATATTTCCTGCTATTTCTCTATTTTCTCTGGCTGTCTGTATTCCATATATATAGTCCACATAAGTTGCTGTCATTTAAGGGAAATATTTACTCCAAGACCTTTATTTCCAAGTAAATCAGATCAAAGATATCCTACAATGGTTTGGTTTTTATCTTACTGCACATCTAATAAATTAAATGGCCTTGAGTCTTTTTTCAACATTTTCTGTCTTGAAAGTATATAAAAAAAACTATGTAGGGTTATAACAATGGCATGTCAGCTGTTACACTGGAGATAAAGATGTTAACCTTTCATCTCTAAGCCACCCACAATGTTGTCTTATTGATATTTTAAAAAGATAATCAATGATGCGCTGTTATGAGTCTGTGAACGCAACATTGCACATTCCTGCAGTGTGTCATCACAAATGGAGATCCTTTTAAATTCAAAAATTCTAAACGAAAAATGTCTTATTTTACTTTCCTTGCATTGATTGCAGAAATAAATTGGTAGCAGCCAGTTTTGTTCCAATATTTTATCTGATCAAGCCTTTAGCAACATTTTAGGTTAGAAACAAAAGCCATATTTCAGGAATGTGAGTTGGAAAAATTACAATTATCCCACAATAGATTGATTAAAGCAGTGCACAGAACACAGAACTATGAAATAACTCTCAATAAATAAACCAATAGAAATAAAGAGAGTATATTTGATTAATAAAATTAAACAAAATACAACAAAATAAATAAATTCAAAATTCAATTCAATTCAATTTTTAATTCAATTCAATTTTTATTTATATAGCGCCAAATCATGAAACATGTCATCTCAAGGCACTTTACAAAGTCAAGTTCAATCATATTATACAGATTGGGTCAGATTATACAGATTGGTCAAAAATGTCCTATATAAGGAAACCAGTTGATTGCATCAAAGTTCCGACAAGCAGCATTCACTCCTGGGGAACCGTAGAGCCACAGGAAGAGTCATCTGCATTGTACATGGCTTTGCTGCAATCCCTCATACTGAGCAAGCATGAAGCGACAGTGGGAAGAAAAACCACCCATTAACGGGAAGGAAAAACCTCCGGCAGAACCGGGCTCAGTATGAACGGTCATCTGCCTCGACCGACTGGGGTTACAGAAGACAGAACAGAGACACAACAAGAGAAACAAAAAAGCACAGAAGCACACATTGATCTAGTAATCTGTTCTACATTAGATGGTAGTAGCGGGTGAGCCGTCTTCTCTGGATGATGTCACAGTTAACAGAACGCCAGACCAGGTGTACCTACTATGAAGAGAAAAGAGAGAGAACAGAAAGTTAAAGCAGAAATGACAACACATAATGCATAATTGAAGAACAGTAGAACTCAATATAGTGAGAAAATTAGATCCTGATATACTCCAGTAACCTAAGCCTATAGCAGTAAAACTATAAAGGTAGCTCAGAGTAACATGAGCCACTAGTTATAATTTTTGTCAAAAAGAAAAGTTTTAAGCCTAGTCTTAAAAGTAGACAGGGTGTCTGCCTCACGGACCAAAACTGGGAGTTGGTTCCACAGGAGAGGAGCCTGATAGCTAAAGGATCTGCCTCCCATTCTACTTTTAGAGACTCTAGGAACCACCAGCAGACCTGCAGTCTGAGAGTGAAGTGCTCTGTTAGGAACATACGGGGTAATCAGAGCTCTGATATATGATGGAGTTTGATTATTAAGGGCTTTATACGTTAGAAGAAGAATTTTAAATTCTATTCTTGATTTAACAGGAAGCCAATGAAGGGAAGCTAAAATTGGAGAAATATGATCCCTCTTGTTGACTTTCATCAGAACTCTTGCTGCAGCATTTTGGATCAGCTGAAGGCTTTGAACTGCATTTTGTGGACTTCCTGATAGTAAAGAATTACAATAGTCCAGCCTTGAAGTAACAAATGCATGGACCAGTTTTTCAGCATCGCTCCTGGACAGAATGTTTCTAATTTTGGCGATATTCCGGAGGTGAAAAAAGGAAACTCTGGAAACCTGTTTAATATGGGATTTAAATGACATGTCTTGGTCAAAAATAACACCAAGATTTTTTACTTTATTACCAGAGGCCAGGTTAATGCCACCCAGATTAAGTGATTGGTTAAGAAGTTTATTTTTTGAGGACTCTGGCCCAAAGATTAAAACTTCGGTCTTGTCAGAATTTAGATGCAGGAAATTTAAAGTCATCCAGCTTTTGATGTCATCAAGACATGACTGCAGTCGAAGTAACTGATTGGATTCATCAGGATTTATGGATAAATATAGCTGAGTATCATCAGCATAACAGTGGAAATTAATCCCATGCTGTCTGATAATTTTGCCGATCGGAAGCATATATATAGTAAATAGAATTGGTCCAAGGACTGAACCCTGTGGTACTCCACAGGTGACCCTAGAGTTTGAGGAAGATTTATTATTAACATGAACAAATTGGAATCTGTCTGACAGATAAGATTTAAACCAGCCTAATGCTTTCCCCTTAATCCCTACAGTATGTTCAAGTCTTTGTAGGAGAATATTGTGATCAACTGTATCAAACGCAGCACTGAGATCTAACAGGACAAGTATAGACACAAGTCCATTATCTGAGGCCATGAGAATATCATTAGTGACCTTCACCAGAGCTGTTTCAGTGCTATGATGAGCTCTGAAGCCTGACTGAAACTCCTCAAGTAGGTCATTACTTTGTAAATGTTCACAAAGTTGATTAGCAACTACTTTCTCAAGAATTTTAGATAAGAAAAGAAGATTAGATATAGGTCTGTAATTTACTAACTCATCTTGATCAAGAGAAGGTTTCTTAAGTAAAGGTTTAATAACAGCTACTTTCAAAACCCGTGGTACATATCCATTTACTATGGATAGATTAATCATGTCTAAAATAGTGCCACTGATCAAAGGGAATATGTCCTTAAACAACTTGGTTGGGATTGGGTCTAACATACAGGTAGAAGGTTTAGATGAAGCTAAAATTTTAGATAGCTCAGAAAGCTCTACTGCTTCTAAACAGTTCAAACACTGCGCAGATTCTAAAGATTCGTCCAATGCTGCCTCACTTACTGAGGACGAGGTAATCATGTTTGGGAGGATGCCAATTATTTTATTTTTAATGGCATCAATTTTATTTATGAAGAATCCCATAAAATCGTTACTACTAAGAGCTAAGGGAATGGATGGATCAACAGAGCTGTGGCTCTGGGTAAGTTTGGCAACTGTACTAAAGAGAAATCTAGGATTATTTTTATTCTCTTCAATTAATGATGAAAAATATGCTGCTCTCACTCTGCGAAGGGTCTTGTTATACAACAATAGACTGTTCTTCCAGATTAAGTAGGATTCCTCTTGGTGTGTAGAGCGCCATTTTCTCTCCAATTTCCTAACATTGTGCTTCAAGGAACGCAGCTCTGAATTAAACCAAGGAGCCAGCTTCCTGTGAATAATCACCTTCTTTTTCAAGGGAGCTACATTGTCTAATGCAGAACGCAATGAGGAAGTCACATTGTTAGCAAAGGTATCGATTTGTGAATGGGAAGAAACAGCAATGCTGCCATCTACAGGGCATTTCTGCAATACTGAGGATATTAAAAAGGGGACAGACTCTTTAAGTTTTGATACAGCATTATCTGATAAAAATCTACTATAATGGAACCCTCTTTTGGGGGTGGAGAATTCAGTTAGATTAAACTCAAATGTTATTAAAAAATGATCAGACAGGACAGGGTTGTGAGAGAATACTGTTAATTCTTCACAATCAATGCCATATGTCAGAACAAGGTCTAAAGTATGGAGCCGAGAGTGCGTCGGTTCATGCACATTTTGAGCAAAACCAATTGAATCTAGGATAGTTTTAAAGGCTACACTAAGGTTATCACATTCAGTGTCAACATGGATGTTAAAATCACCCACTATAATAACCTTATCAGTATTTAACACCAAATCAGATAAGAAATCTGACAACTCATCCAAAAACTGAGTGTAAGGGCCTGGTGGACGATACAAAACAACAAACAGAAGAGGTTTTATTGCTTTGCAGTTTGGATGAGGGAAACTGAGGGTTAAATGTTCAAAAGAACTGTAATTATTAGTTGGCCTGGGACTAATTAATAAATCAGACTGATAGATGGTTGCCACTCCTCCTCCTCTTCCCACAGATCTGGGAATGTGGAAATTTGAATAACTGGAGGGGGTTGACTCATTTATACCAACGTAGTCCTCTTGTAGCCAGGTTTCTGAGAGACAAAACAAATCAATCTGATTATCAGAAATCAATTCATTAACTAACAAAGTCTTTGGAGGGAGAGACCTTATATTTAATAGACCACATTTTATTATTTTATTTTTAGGTTCAAGGTGAACCATATTGATTTTTATTAGGTTTTTATGATTTGTTCCTTTTAGATCAGTTTTTGATCTGTTAAGTTTTGGCCGTGGGAAAGACACCGTCTCAATAGGATAATGGGTGGGTAACAGTACAGAAGCTGCAGAGAGGTGTGTTAAACTAAATTGCACATTGAGATGTCCAGCATCACCTGAATCATAAGCCAACGAGTCAAGATAAAAAGGTGATGCTTTTTTATCACACATTAAAGGTGTGTTAATGGTTGCTGAGTTGTTGTATGGTGAAGATAAGGCTGCAGCAACTAAAACAACTGCAAAGACATAATCACCTGTTTGACCTCAGTCCACCCAATGAAACTCAACGTATCCTGTGGATAAGTCAGTCCAGTAACATTAGAATCAATCGTGTAGCAAACAGGAAATCAGTTAAGTCAGGCCTACAGTGGAGTTGCATGTTTGTTTGTTTGACAAGTGTGACATGTATTTGAATTCAGTCCCTTTCAATCTGATACTTCTACATTAAATCCTGTAAGATACGTTGCATTTAGTATCCTAATTAGCAAACATACCACTTGTTGTTGATTTGATCTCAGAATAAAATCAGCTGTTCCATGAAGGCCTCAGAGGTGTTGTTGGAGAACATTAGTGAACCCAAAGAATCATGAGCACCAAGGAACACAGCTGGCATGTCAGGGAGAACGTTGTGGAGAAGCTTTAAATGTGGCTATGTTAAAAAAAAAACACATCCAAACTTTTGGACACTTCATTGAGTGCCGTTCAGTTCTAAAAATGGGAGGAGGGTCGCAAGCCAACAAACTTCCTAAGCTGGGTCTTCCACCTGAACTGACAGGCTTGGCAAATAGAAAGTGAATCAGAGAAACTGCCAGGAGGTCCTCTGAGGTAGCTCAAGAGGAGCTGCCGAGATCCACAGCTCAGGTGGACACGACCGTCATGACTTCCACAAATCTAGCCTTTATGAAAGAGTGGCAACAGGAATGTCGTTGATCAAATATCAACAAAAGTCTTGTTTGCAGTTTTCTACAAGTCATGTTGGAGACACAGCAGACACGTAGAAGAAATACACCGATCAGCCAAACCATGTCTGCACCATTACATGAAAACACCACCCCCACAGTAAAACACAGGAATAGCCGCATCGTGCTGTGGGGATGCACTTTTTTTGACAGGGGTTGAAGACGGGTGAAGATAGGTACAGGGCACTCCTGAAAGAGGCTGTGAAAGAGCGTAAATTACTTTGGTTCACCTTACAGCTGGATAGAAAAGCTAAACCTGGAGTCAGGACCACAATGGGAAGGTTTAGATCAAAACATATTGATGTAATAAAATGCCCCATGGGGGATGAATACAAATTTCTAGCATGGTTTTCAGTTTTGTAGTTGTAAGAAATTTGGAAATGGAAGCATCATTTTCTTTCCCTTTACTTCAGTGGTTCCAACCCTGGTTACCTGATTCAATTTATGACGGCATGGCCTCCACTGTATGCCGTCAGGTGCTGCAGAAGCTTCTCCAATGATCCACTCCTTTAAGTCAGGTGTGGGCCACTTGACCAGGGCTGGGAACCACTGCTGTACAACTAAAAAGTACAGTTCTTGTCTGTCACAGCACAGAAAATAGGTTTGTTGCTGTTATGTGACATAACAAGGTGTTAAGGTGTAGCATTGCATACTTCACACAATCATACATATGGCATATTTTCTCACATTGTTGCATAATTCGGCTGCTGTATTTCCTCTGTTTAACTAGAATATTTATTTTTTACCTGAATAGTCAATTTTATTAAAAACTGTGCAATACTAATTTCTCTGCCTTTCTGATAAGTTTCCTACTTAGCGCTATCTTTAGATTTCTTTCTATTACTGATTTAGTGTTTAAATCTGTCTATGTGTGTGTGTTTTTTTTTTGTTTGTTTTTTTTTGCCACTTACGCTGAAACTTCCCCGTTGTGGGAGAACAAAGCTAATACTTGTCCTTAAACTAAGCTCTGTACAATAGATAACAGTGGTTTTAACCTGTTGTGATGAAAGCATCGATAAGTGTCCCAGAATCTTTTAGAAGGAAATGGGGTTTCATCCAGACTGGAATGCGTAAATGAGAAAAGCTGTTTTGTCTGTAATTGCACCAAGGACCTTTGCAGGGGATCCATCACTTAAGGCCTCTTCTGTTATCGGTCCCTCATCACCTCTGCAGGCGTCCGGCTTTCAGTCGGTGCTTTAAAGACCTGCGATTTCTAACAGTCTGCATGTAAGCGTGCGCGTGTCAATGACCAGAGCTGCGTATATGAGAACAAATTGTTTCCTTCACACTTCACTGCCCCCGTGAATTGCCTGCAGAGGGAGACATTGAGGGCAAAATGAGAAAATAAAAAATGGAAGGAACAAACCAAGAGCAAAGCGGGGAGACAGAGCAGTGCTGCACATTTATTATTCAACGTGAAATTTGGTTGAAATCATGACACAGCAAAAAGTCAAACAAAGCAACCTAACTGTTTGAAAAAAAAAAAAAAAGAAATACAGATGCCAGAAAAAGGGGGAGTCATTTGTTCTCCCACAACCCCCAACAAGTCACCTGCTCATCAGGTGAAACATGCTTCAGCAACATGGACACATGTGTCACCCTCTAACCCTCTGTGAGAAAAAAAAAAAAGGAGAACGAGACTAAATGAGTTTGAGCCAGGGAGCATGGACCCGAAGTGTCCTGCAGTGACAGCCGGGGACAAGCATAAATCACCGGCGGGGAGGGATGAGGCTGGAGCTTTCAGATGAAGACAAATCTAAAGACAAATGACAGAGACGCTGGAGGACGTATCAGCCCCCGAGGCGCGGCGGCGTGGTCTGAAGCGGTGACGGAGAGCCGAGCCGGGTTAGGCTGCAGGACGTTATTGACTGATAGAGTCTGGCAGGTATTGATCAGCTATCAGCTCTATCTGCGAGGGAGAGCGTTAAGATTCAGGCATGGCTCGTTTAATTATTCTCCTCCCTGATGCTGCAGTCAGAACGCAGCCTCTGGGTGTTCACATGTGTTACTTTGACATGTTGCATTTAGATTACTGTACAGAGAGGGGGAAAAATGGGTTTCTGGTAAAAGGATCCTTGCAGGTTCTTAATTCAGATATGAGGTTTAACCCCAAATCCACCTCCTGCGGGGCCACGGCGGCTAATTTTAATCCTAAAAAACATAATCAATGGTGCTTTTAATAATTCAGTTTAAATAAACAGATAAAAGGATGTTATCGTTAAAGCGAACACAATAGAACAAATTGTCTTTAGAAAAAAAAAAAAGCATTTTCATCTTGAGTAATGAAAGCACGTGTCTTATATTAGAGTTTGTTATATGAGACATACGGTACGAACCAGCACAGAACAAATCCTTTCAGCAATCCGCTTTCTTTTGTTACGTGGCCTTTTAACAAAGATTGGATATAGCTCTTGTTCTCGTCAGAAAAGCCTCCAAGCACTCTTGTATTTAGGCTGAAATAATTAGCTGCCATTCAACAGGGAAAAAAATCTACAAACAACAAAAGATGCAAAATGTTTTTATATTAGTCAATCACTCCCATGGCCACAGGTGTATAAAATCCAACTCCAACGCATGCAGACGGCTTCTAGAAAGGTGCGTAAGAATTCTCAGGAGCTCAATGAATTTCAGAAAGTTGCCCTACAATTCCATCTGTGCAAACACCCGAGTTATGAAATCTCATAATTTCTAAAATGTCAAACGTTAGTCGGTGTCTAACAAAATTGGAGCAATTGGAAAACAACAGCAACTCAACCATGAAGTAGCAGTCCATGTAAAATCCCAGCGTGAGGTCAGCGGATCCTGAGCGACAGAGCCCACAGAGGTCCGCTTCCCGGACATTTAACAGCTACACACCCACAAACTTCATGCGGCCTTCAGACTTGCTCAAAAACGTTGCTTTGAGAGCTTCATGGAAAGGAGTTCCATGGCTAAGTATCTGCATCCAAACCTTACATCACTGATGCACTGCAAGGCGTCTGATGTAGAGTGCAAAGCACACCGCCGCTGGCTTCCAGAGCAGCGGAGATGTTTTCTGGCGAGGTCAGTCCTACCTCTCTGAGTGTTGAATGGATGAGTCTGGGTTTGACAATTGCAAGTAGAGCAGTACTTGCCTGACTGCATTGTTTCAAGTATAGCGTCTGATGCAGCGGGTCTGTTTTTCAGGAGCTGGGCTTAGCCACAAATCTAAATTATGTCTTGCAAAAATTGTTAAAAACGTCAGATTCTACAGCCTGTAGCACATGTTTGTAATACTCGATAAAATTGTCTCAGTTTTCAAATAATTAAGTTCGCCGGTTCAAACCTTGACTGGGCTCTTTGCGTTGAAATGTGCATGTCAGTGTCTTGTAAAAACGTTCATGCCCCGTCAACGTTTTAACATTTTGTCCAAATTGTGCATAACTGGGAAGTGGAAGACCAGTAAAGTCTGGCATAAATTTGTATTCAGCCCACTCAAAGTCAATACTCTGTGAAACCAATATTTGCTGCTTGCATAATCTGCAATTATTTGGGGATACGTCTCTACTAGGTTTGCTCATCTAGAAACTGAAAGTTTCTCCCAAAATATCTCAAGCTCAGCCCAAACATTCTCAATCCGACTTAGATTTGAGATTTTGACTGGGCCATTCCAGCACATTTGTATGCTTTCATATAATTCTATTGCAGCTCTGGCTGTATCTTTCGGCTCTACGCATGTCCAGCTGGAACATGAACCCTAGTCCTTGTCTCAAGTGTTTTGTAGCCCCAGGGTTTCTTCTAATATCCTGTATTTAGTGGCATCAATCGTCTTAATAATAATAATAATTCTCAGCAGCCTCACTGTCCCCGATGAAGAAAAGCATCACCATAGCATGCTGCTGCCACCACTGTGTTTCACCATGGAGATCCTGTTTTTTAGTATTTAAGTTTTTTTGACCAACAAACCGTTTACAGTGCGGTCCAAATAGTCTTGTGTTGGTCTCCTCTTACGAGAGCACCTTCTATCTACCAGATATTTGCTGGGTCTCCTTCATGGCTTTTCCAAAGTATAAATAGATTTCATTTTATCGTTATTTGAGGAATGGCTCCCCACACACACACACACACACACACCTTTCTACTCTTCTATGTAAATCATGCTTTTGAAGTTCAAGGCAAGCTGTCCTGTTAACAGATACGTCCACCAGATCTGTGGGCTTCATGGCTGCTTTTCCGTTTAATGTTCTATCAGAAAAAAGGGAACTGGAACCTTATTTTTAACCTGAAAATCAGGTATGAATTTTCTTTTACTTAAGATGCATCTGACTTTGTGCTGATCTGTAACAATCTAATTAAAATACATTGGAGAGAAAATTTTCATAGACAATGAACCCCTTTATGATGAACTGCATGTTTAATCATGACCACCCTAAGCTTAAAGGAACATTTCAACAGTGTCGCTGGTTTCCTTCTGCAGTCCAAGATATGCATGGTAATTTAAACGTGACTCGGCGTGTGTGTTTGTGTGTGTGTGCATGTGTGTGGATGCTTTTGTGCTTCCATATTGTCCCGACTGGTGGAAGGGTTCCAACTCCTCAACATCTGAGCATTAAATCAGTAGGAAGTCTTTTGGTTCTTGTTTGATTCTTGTCTCAGATACAAACTGGTAAGTACTGAACTCCATCCTCAGAGCAGCTTTATCCTCAAAGCACGGGTGGCATGACAACGGGTATTGTAATCTTCAGGTCAACAGATGAACAATAACCAAGTTTAACCAGTGTTAAAAAAACAACTGCATCTATCAAAAGTCTCAGGATTTTGAACATCTTAAAACAGGAATCTATTTTGTGTGTGTGAGTGTGTTGTGTGAAGCTGTGTGTATGCATGTGTGTAGTTGTGTGTATGAGGGAGATAGCTGAAAATGAAACTAAATCAAATCTATGGTCACATAGCCACATCATCTAATTCAAAGGGTAATTACACTCTGGATGCCGTTACTTTATCAGGACGGTGGCTCTGAAGCAAATCCATCAGGCTTTGTTCTGGATGAAATTGGACTGATTGATTTATGGATGTCAAGTGAAGGGCAAAGAGACGGAGACAAAGAAACTCCGGCGTGTGAGAGCGGGTTAGGAAAGGGGAGTCGCAGCTGTACGGATGAGGCACGGCCCCCCTAATGGGGGGGAAGGAGAGTATTGAATCAGACGGAGACAAATGGAGTGTGAGCGACAGAGAGAAAGAAATTTAGACATATGCCTGCTGACCTCAACTCTTTTTCTGGACTGATCAATACAGGAAAATGCATGTGTGTGTGGTGTTTGAAGGGGATCTGTGTGTGCTGCTCCCTATAGAGACTGCAACAGCAGTGGCATTACCTCAGTTCTGGCTGGCTCCTCCATGGCCCTCAAACCTTTGCTCATTTCTCCATTTAATTTGGGACCTTGTAATCTTATCAACGACTGAGAGGTCTGGAGATCCTGGATTATCGTTGCCACTGTGTTTGCTGAGGAAAATCACAATTTCACTGCAGCTTTGCCAGCCAAGTAAATAGTAAATGTTGTTGCCCAAATATATTCCTCATGTGTGTAACTGTAACGATGATATAAAGCAGATTTGCCACGCAAAAAAGACAAAGAAGGTTAGATTTTTTTTAATTTTTAATTTTTTGGTTTTTATTCACACCCCACTTTCAAAAAGAAACCAGCCAGCCTGGAAGATAGTTGTTTTTTTCTGGGAGCTATTACAAAAAGCTACTTAGTGATAGCAAAATACAGAAAGCCAATTTGATGTAAAAAACAAACCTGTCTCCACATCCTGTTTGGATTATAAACCAAAAACAAATGTGGTGAAATTTTGCCTTTTTTTTTTTTTTAAACTGTGGCCATGCTCCTTGACAATAAAGCTTACATGACTGGAAAGCCTGTTTATTCTGCTTTATAATTTATGGATTACATTTGAATATGTGAGAGTCCCCTGTGAAAAACCTGCCAAATCCTATTTTGGAGAAAGATTTTTAGCAATTTACTGGTTTATTAATCTAACAAAACAGGGTTCTTTGCAGAATGTGGAAGAACTGTACACAGCCACAAGAGCTTGGAACTGCCTCCATATTGCCATCACCAGCTTGGACACACACTGCTGTGGGATGGGTGTTGACATCTGGGGGGTTAGAGTTTGATCCCAAAGAATCAAGAATCAAGTAGCTTTATTGTCATTATGTGTTACCATAATGACATCTTGGTAAGGCAGACACTGGTTCAGAATGCACACAAATACACATAACATGCAAACACAACAAGAATTGATCTTCATGTTTTGTTTTTTGTTTTTTATAAACAAGAAGATTGCACTGGCCAGCCACATCACTCCCCGTGGGCCTTAAGTGTGCATATAATCCTTAGCAGCTAATGGATTCATTTTCAAGATAAAAAAAGAGAGAGAGCATGTGGGATTTCCACTGGATGCAGAAGCGTTACTTCCTAATAAGAGCTGAAAAACCGACTTGGACTTGAATGTCCAAGAGTTTATAAATTACCGGTTGTTATGGTAGCACTTCACGCAGCTCGTATGGGTTTTCTGTCATGTTTATTGACATTGGCTGTCAGTAAAAGGAGTAAAAAGCAGCTTTCAAGTTTTGCAGTAAGTAATCCACAAAACTTAGCTGTAATACCTATATTCTGATATCAGAGAGGTAGTATAATGCCCTCACTTATGTTTCTCAAACTCTGCTTTTAAAAAGACTTTGGCTTAATACAAAATTTAAAACTAACTTAACAAGGGTCGCTGTGGGCACATGGGTAGAGGAACGCCACCCATGTACGGAGACCACAGTCCTCGACGTGACTCGGGTTTGACTCCCAGGCCGTGGACATTTCAGTTCAATTCAATTCCATTTTTATAGCGCCAATTCACAAGACGGGTCATCAAGACACTTTACAAAGTCAAATTTAATCAAATCATACAGACAGATTGGTCAAAAGTTTCCCATCTAAGGAAACCCAGCGGGTTGAATTAAGTCTTGACAAGCAGCATTCTCTCCTCCTGAAAGAGCGTAGAGCCACAGTGGACAGTCTGCATTGTCGCTGGCTTTGCAGCAATCCCCCATACTGAGCATGCATGAAGTGACAGTGGAGAGAAAAACTCCCCTTTAACAGAGAGAAAAACCAGGCTCAATGTGAACGGCCATCTGCAGCAGGCAAAACTGAACCCTGACAATACCTAAAATGAATCTAAGACAACTAAAAAATATTGTTCTGTGCCTTTAATTTACAATAGCACCTTGTTTTGACATTGTGTTCTTTTGTTACAGAAAGCAAATAAAGACATTTGATATTTTTCAGAAATAATTGTTAATTGTATTTCTTACAATTTCATCAACAGCTGCTGTGAGGTTTAAAAAAAAAAAAACACCTTGCATTTTATCCATTTGTCCCTGAGAATTGTCCAGCTAGGCTCAGTCCCGGTCATCGTTCTCTTTTGCCTCCTCTCTATGTCCCCACACCATTCCCTAAGGCCCTCTTCTGCACTCTCATCACACTCTTCCTTTTCTTATCCAGTTCCATCATTATTATTATTTTGCTGCAAGAGAAATACATATTAAATATAGTGTAAATGTATTGCTTATGCTTACTTAAAATATGTTTAAATTGTTTACAGCTGTTAACTTACTCATAGCTTTGGTGAAGACGGAGGCTCCATCCAACTACTACTACTACTACTACTACTACTACTACTACTACTACTGAGAGGAAAGGAGCTTCAGACTGATGTGCAGAATTCAGACAGCCTTTAACTCCGACGTCATTACGTGACCAAAACGCACATGGATGATGTAAGTCAAATCAGTGCCGATAAATTGGCACTCTGTAGGGAACAGAAGGTAATTTCAGCTCTAAATTGTGGAAGGTCAAAAAGTCACTTTATCCGTCCCAGTAAAAGAAATAAGTTACATTTTTATAAGTAAAAATAGCTACCATATTTGTTTTAAGAAACCAAGAGTGTGGATCTCAGACATGATGGCGGTTGGGCGAGTCGCTACGCACTCAAACCCTCATCGGGAACGCAAAATTGAGGGACAATGGTGAAAGTGCGAGTATTGGGACCTAGCCTAAGGCCAACCGCCTTGGCTGACAGGAAGTACAGGTGTGCAGAGGGTCAAGGGACACTCTGCATCCTAGCTCTCAGCTGTTATTGGTTCTCAGGATAGAACAAGATCACCATAAAAGTCTCAAAGGGTCCTGCTGTATGGTATAATAAATTAAGTTGACATTGCACAGTGTGAGATCTGGACAAGTTTGAATTAGAGATGGACACCATTGTGATGGGCAAGGAAACGGTAGAGACCTTGAGCAGATTGTCACAGGGTGAGGTCCCACCCCGGTTGTCTGCAAATAGATAAGAGTAAATATAAGACAATAAGAAAGTACACTTTGGATGCCATGTAGTTTACTGTTGGTAAATCTCTGATTGCCTTCAAGCCGTAGAGATTATAAAATTAAACATTTCCCTGTATGCCTGCTGACAAAAAAATTATACCAATTACAGAATATGGCAAAACCTTTAGGAACAAAAAAAGTGTTTGAAATTTATTTAGCAGTTATTTTTGTCAGTTGGGTTTTGCCGTGTAGGTTAATTTCTCTGTGCTCATATGTTAGAAGTCTTTTCCATTTTTGTGCATTTCTTTGTATTAAATAACTGGCCAAGTGGGCTATTTCTAAGTTTATTCTTATGTTCTTCATAGTTTGAGTTATTTGTTAGTAATTTCCCCCAGGCTTTCTTGCACCTGTATTTCTACTCAGCCCTAGTTAATTAGTCTCTTGTCCTCTGACCGCTCCACCTCAGCAGAGCCAGTTCCCCGTTTCCTCTGATTAGCTCTTTTGGTTTGTCTGTCATTTCACACCCCCTGCCTCAATGTATTTATACTCGTGTGTTTTCTAAGTTCACCACTGGATCCTTCTGTTACGCTGCCTGTTCTCTACGCTGCTTCTGTAGCCCAGGGTAAGTCTTTGAGACTCATTAAATTATTTACTTCACTTCTGGTTTTACCTACGCTCGGGTCCTACTTGAAGCAGCACTGTGTAAGTTTTGACCCAAGTATCAGCTTAATTTGAGATACATTAAATGACATAGCATGCGTCAATGCTCAGTAAAGGCTGCCCTTCACAAAAACTCACCTATGTAACTTGAGTGGGTCGGATCCATCACTGAATGGGTCACGTGACCTGGAACGGGGCTCTAGGTCACATGACCCATTCAGTTGTAACAAAACAGATATGACACGTAAATGATTAAACATATTTTTGGTTCTCTGATGCAGGACTTAATCTAGACGGGTGAATGTCCAGAATATCTCAGGCTGCTGGTCAACTGGTCTGCTGTCAGATTCCAAAACACAGAGGGAGACTTTAATTTATGACAGTGTTTCCAGTGTCCTTCAGGGGCGCTAAACCTGAAAGTTACAGGTCTAGCGATCCTAGTGGCTAAAAGTTACACAGCACTACTTTACTCCAAACATGATGTAGATTTCACTGGGGGGCATATTTCCATACTGGTTGTAATTGAGTGTTCAGCTGTTCTACAGCTTAGTGAAGTTGAAAGAGCTAAACACCAACCTAGCATGCTAACATGCTCAACATAAACATGCCAAGACATTTCTCTACTCTTGTTTCCACAAAGACAGTCGCAGAACTAGTTTTCATTGCAAAAAACAAAAAGTTAGTCAGAGATGTCTCATGCTCTTGACCTGCTAGCAGCATCCACAAATTCCTGCTGGTTGTCTTCGACCACTGCAAGCTACTGTTTCTGTTTACAATTTCTAAACATTGTCAGCTTTCTGGAGGCAGAAAGACTGCTTACTCGCTTCAGTTCAACACAGGGTTCAGAAAGAATATACATTTTAGACCCAATCTATCACAAGGCAGATTGATGGGCACTTGTTGAGGAGGGGGGGGGGGGGGGGGGGGGGGGGACACTGAAATGTTTAATATGTTGTAGTCAGGTCTTCTCTATGTCTTGTGACAGAAAGTCAATAAGGGAAAGGCCAACTCAAAAATACATTTTTTAATCTTGCTTTATTAAAAAAAAATGAACATATCCTTTTCAGTCTGCTAAAAAAAAAAGAGCCATTAGTGATTATTATTCACCTTTAAGAAGCCACAAACATGTTGAGTGTTACACAAGTCTTAAATTATTAAGCACTTCAGTTCCTCTCTTAAGAACTGACAACACTACTCCTTGACATAACGATGAATGGTCTTTGGGAAATTGGCAGAAATGTATTACCTCATTCAAGGCCAATCTGTTTTTTAATAGATGGCCCTGTTTGCCCCACGTATCAATGCTGGGTTGTACTGGCTAAAATTCATATTTTTACAGAAGCAGATGTTGGGGGAGAAAGAAAATACAATAAATGTTTTCATCTCAAGAGCCTGTTAACCTTTTCCACTACCAGAAAAATCCTTCTGCTTACAAGTGTCAGCACTTTTCATTGTTAGACTTGTGTTTGCCTAGTTTGAATGTTAAATGAGTTGGTGGAAAGGTGATATGGAACAGAATGGTGTTTCAAAATCTGCACTGGAAGGCTAACACATTTTCAGGTAGTATACAGTCAGTTGTTATAAATTCCCTTTAGTTCAACAAAGGTTAATCTGGAGCCGTTTTAATTGCAAGAGCCAACTTTTGCTCTTCATCTCAGTAAATAACCTCTGACTAGACCTGCAAAAAACTTCTTCCTTGAAACAGTACTTCTAAATGAACGAAATATAGAGCTAATCAGACTATTGTTGTTCAAAGCAGAAAAAAGGCATAAGGAAACCATGTTTTCATTACATGCACACAATTATTTCCATATTAAAATGAATTTCATTTCAGGATTTTAACAAAGAAATCTGTTAAACTTGTTTGCTGAGCCACCCCATGATGGATAAATATACTTAAACTGTAGGCAACATTTTTCATTCAGTGTAAATTTATGCTACTGCAACCAAAGATAATTTATCTTAAAAGGTATATAGCCATGTTATATGCTAAAAAAAAAAAAAAAAAAAAAAAAAAAAGACTGAAAACCATTTGATCGAGATAAAATAAGGTTATATACACCAAGTATCCATCCTGTCCTTTTTGAGGCTAAATAGAACCCCAACAATGGGCACGATAAGCAGATATAAACAAATGTGGAGCCATCTACCAACAGCATCGCAGAACTATCATAATGCCGGTTTGCTTAAATAAGAAGTCACTTGTAAATAGTGCTGGACTGAGCCTGACTCTCTCCGATGCCTTGCAGTAAAGTGGCAGCTCGCCATGATCGAAAACCAAGCATTATTAATTGAATAAACCAATCTACAGCAACTTTAAGAGCCTCAAATCAGAACATTTACTTATGTCAATCAACTCTCTGGTCAAATCTGAGCAATCAGCAGGTTTAGGGTCTGCTTCAGTGAACACCAACATTCATATTGTATTCCTAGCGACATTCTAGTCTTTTCCCTCCTGGAATAATTTTTTTAGCGTTTTTATTTTTGTGTTGGATTTTGGACCATTCTTCATTGTTGTTTCACTGGGCGATGCCAATAGCCGTTAGCCGCTTCCTTGTTTTATCCTCTGCTGTGCATGCACAGTACGTACATTTATATTATAAATGAACACAAAAGGCTTTATTTATCAACAAATTGAGCAAAAACATAGAATAAAACACAAAAATAACAATAGGCCAGCAAGGTGTGATAATCTTTCATAAAATCTTTGCATGTAACCAGAGTGAGCTTCTGACGTAAAATTGAAAAAAGTCAAATAACATGGCAATGCACCTTTAAGGGTTTTACACAATTTATGTGTGGCTGACCATAAGTTTCGGAGACCCTCTGTGTGAGTTAGGGGTTTCTTAGCCTTGTGACTAAAATGTACTGTACATATGTATAAGGATATTTTTGCACTGAGCAGTATGGATCATTATAAAAAGGGGAATATACAGAATGTGTGTGCGAGGAAAAAAATTGTATGTGTGACAAGAATATATGTATGCGAGAGTGGCAGAAGAAATTAGGCTTTAAATGGTCTTTCATAGTAATGTCTAGTAAGTTGTGTGTTACACAGACACATACAGGCGCCACAAACTCAATCCATTGCTGTTCTTGTAGTGTAAACTCTATTGATACATTACCAGAAAAAAAAAAAATACATATTTCCTTTTGACATTTGAATATATGCACTCAGTTTTCTTGTTTACTGTGCTGTAGTGCAGTATGTGGCTACAGAGTTGCAATATTGCAGACATCTGCTCTGGTCTATAACATTTGAGGATTGTAAAATATAAATCCTACATCTGTTTTTAGCATCACCTCTGTGAGCCACTATATTGTTTGCTATTAATGCCACAAAACACTGTCCAGAAGAAGATGCAATCGATGTGATTAAATTTACTGTGACATGTTATTGTTATTTAAGGACCACTGCATTCAATGCTTAAACTCACTTTAACACATCATTCTATTTTAGCATTTTAAGCCTACTTTTCACCTTATAAAGCTACATTTGTAAACTTTGTCAAAGAATTGTTTATGTTTTGATTTGAGATTAACAATTTTACTACGATACTAGTAATATTAAATATTAATATTTAATATTACTATTTAATGTAATTTATGTAATGTAATAATAGTACGCTTTTTTAAAGCCTATTATGTAAAGTAAAATGAGCAAACAAGGAGTGTAATTTGAACAGATTCTTAAGATTAGGCTTCTTTAAGAAGTAGTGCGTGTATAAAGATGTATATATATGCTACACCCGCAATAATTTTTTGCATGGAAAACTGTTTGCAGTTGTGGAATTTAAAAAAAGTAAGTTTGACATAATAGGGACAATAATTTAGACAGGTCCAGAAAACCAAAGTAATTCAAACTTTAACATAATTTTCAGTCAGTGCTTATTGCTACTTACCCTCTTTAAGTTGTAGGTCATTGCAACAAGTGAAAGTTCTGCTAACATTTCTACTTTTGTTCCAGTGCCCATATTCACAAAGATAATGAGTCCTCTCAGAGGACTCATCTCTTTGCCTATAAATTTTTGTTTCTCATGATGCCTGCTGCTTACAGTTTCATTTGATATCATGATTGGCATTCTCTACGGGTACTCCGGCTTCCTCCCACAGTCCAAAATCATGACTGTTAGGTTAGTTGGTCTCTAAATTCTCCTTAGGTGTGAGTGTGTGCGAGAATGGTTGTTTGTCCTGTCTGTCTCTGTGCTGCATTGCGATAGACTGATGACCTGTCCAGGGTGTCCCCCCGCCTCTCGCCCATTGACCTCTGACGATAGGCACCAGCACCCCTCATGACCCCACAAGGGATAGACGTGTTAGAAAATGGAAGGATGGATCATAATTGGCTAAAACTAACCTCTGAGCACTAGGTGTCACTTCACCCAATCAGAACGGGAAGGTTTGCTGAAAGTCCTTTCCTAAAACGGATTCAATGAGAGCAGTCCCAGATGGATAATGTGCAAAATTTCAAATGCTACACATCTGTTTTGCCAATATTTCTGTTTGCTTCTCTACTTTCATCTTTCCCCTGGCCCGTGCTTGGCTGCCCCGCCTGCTCTCAACTAACAATTGGTTTAAAAAAATTCCGGCGTCATCTGTCAAATTTCCACAATCTTAAAGCGGGTGTGACTTAAGTCATTTTGGGGCTGACTTCTCAAAGTATGAGTAGAGAGCCAAAACAAACTTTTCATGTTCTTGCCACCCCGACAACAGCAACATTTTCAGCTCTCATATGTAGCAAGCTTAATTGTCACTTTGTAGCTGATACATACAAGTGTGCCAAAGTTCCCCTTTTCAGGAAACTGAAAAATTAAAACGCAAAGTATTTTTGGGGCAATTCAAATCCACTAAAACCTGTTGAACCTGTACTGACTTACAGTTGAATTGCTGTATGCCATTTATCCTTGGTGGCACAACTTGCATCACCCATCTGAGTGGTCATTTAAAATACTGAAGTTTGCCCCAGGTATGCCATAATTTAAAATCAAGTGATTATTATGTTTTTAAATGCATGTCTAATACAATAAGTATATGTCAAGCTTTTACTTTAAAATTATCAAAAGGCAAGGCAAGTTATATAGCACTTTTCGGTAGCAAGTGCTACCGAAAAGTGCTACTTGCTTTTAATTTCCCCTTTAATATAAAAATCAGCCATACCGTTTGTTAGGTACCATCTGCATCATCATATGGTCCGTTTATTGTTGCTATAAATCCTGCTGCTACATATACTTGCACTACACATATGGTCTTACACAACTTTTCTGTACATGTAAAATGTCTTTTTGGTTTCCTGCTACATTCATGACATACTTTGATCTATAATGCTTCTTTGTCTTCTGTTTTTGGTTGGAGCCTTGCAACATAATTGCGCTCAAATGTACATTTTGAATGTGCTGTTGAATGGCAAGCCTGCCAGAGTCTAAAAAGCCTAATTAGTTCAGTATGCACAAAATGTCAAAAACTTAATTTGTATTTCAAAGACTTATTAATCTTCAATCCAAAATTCACCTCAGTTGTTAGCTTTGAGAAACATGTTAATGCACAATGAGACATTTTAAATAAATATGAATAAATCTCCAGTGTTGGCAAGTTTACAAGCTTAGAATCTATTGCCAAGTCACCACATATTTCATCTACAGATATTTTATAATATCTGTGCAACTCACCTCGGTACAGAGTTACCTGCGGTGCCCAAAGCGCCGAGTGAGTCATGTGACAGACAGCTGCAGCAGCCAGTACAGCCTCTCCATCACTGAACTGAAATGCCATACACAGAGAGCCTGGAAATTCAGCCCAACATAGCAGTGATTTAAAAGGCTTATTAAAAGAAATCCTCTGGTGCGAAACAGGAAAGTGCCAGGAGCCCTCACAGCTGCTGGAAAGAGAAGTTAGAGGCTGTGGAGAACTGACTGAAAGCTAGAGAACTTAAAAATGAGGCCACCAACCTCCTCAGAGTCCAGCAGGGTGCACAGGGTCAAATCAGTTGTTCTCGGGTCTTCGTTTGCATCCAGAGTGTGACAATCAAATGGGTAAAGATAACAACAAACAGAACTGTCTGCTTTAATCTGGGCCCTGACAGCTTTAAGGTCAGAGGAAGGAGTGAGGGCTGAGGCTTGAGGGGAATCCGTGATCCAGGCGAAGGTCATAAACAAATGGGCAGACGAGGGCAGAAGATCCAGAGGGCTAGGTGAAGAACTTGGTCAAAAATAGCAGAAGGTTGATGTCTGGAAATCAGAAACCAATGGAGAAATCTGACAGGGTCAAGACACAGGAATATATATATATATATATATATATATATATATATATATATATATATATATATATATATATATATATATATATATATTAGTGATGTTACGTGATGTGCCGAGGCTTCGAGGCGTGTGTCGAGTAATGGAGGGGGCGTTTCCGTAAAGCGCATATCGAGGCTTGCTTCATTTAGGGGAGGAGCCGAAAACGATGACGTCCGAAGCCTCGATGCCCGGCTGTACCACGTGACTGCTTCGGGAAGTGGCTCAGATTTTGCCAGATGACCGGTTCATTCAGAACCAGTCATGGCTGCAGGCTGGATCATAAAACAGTTCTGCTAACCAGATGCAGTTTAAAACGCCACTTGGTCTGTTTATAAGTTTCGTTTTTATTAATTCTGCATTTTATAACTACATGCACCGTATTTCTGTGCCTCAGGGGGGTGCTTGCTCCCCCCCCCCCCCTTTCCCTCGGAACAGGTGCTTTTATCACCATTCACCATTCAAAACGTGAATCACTACGTTTAATGTCCTCACATCGGTAGCAACGTGTGCCAGATAAAGTCAATAGGAGAGTTACAAGCTGTGTTTCATGCTCTTTTGTTTATAACAACATAGAATCAGTGGCGCTTCGGTGGGCGTGCTACCTCGCGCTTTAATTCAGGTGCGCACTTTTAAGGGTCATTTTAAAGAACTTGTAACATCAGGGGCTTCATCTCAGACCCTTTACAGTATTTAGTTATGCATTTTCCCCACTGTTTATCCCTCGCACGCAGCGCACCAATGGGGTTAAAATCCGCCCACCGCACCGCCACACTGACGAGAGCAATAGAAATGTGTCTGGTCAGCGCGGCGACTGACTGAGAAACCTGTCGCTGTGAAAGGTGATGAGAATGTTATAAACTGTAACAGTCTAGAAGTGCATTGAGCTGAAAAGAGGGAGACATCAGCAGCTGGGTCGTGCGTAAAGACGCAGCGTGAACCTCTGTGTGCTTCAGTGTTGCTGCTGAGGGGAAATTGTTGACCATAATCCCCCCATGAGTATAAGGGGAGAAACAGGTGAATCATATGAGGCTAATTGGGCTGCTGCAAGGGGGACACAGGTGCAGCTGCTCAAACTAATTAGAAGAAACAGTGAGTGAGACACAGACAGCCAACAAGAAATAAAACAGAGGCAGAGAGAAACACAGTCTGCTGGCCAGAATCACGACATGAACATTGGCCCCTCATTCACACATGCTCCTTCATCTGTGTGTTCTCCGTTATGTCACAAATAAAAAAAAAAAAAACATTCTAGTCAGCAGGGCATTTCCCAGCAGCACGGTGGTGCTACGGCACCACCGTCCATCAAAAATTCCGATCGAGCCTATTTGTGACGAATGACGGAGCGTCAATTTCTGAAAACCAGGTGACCCAGACACGAAGTCAGACGCAGGAAGTGTAATATTTCAAAATAAAGGAGGGAGGGGGCCGGGGCTGTCTGGATTGCGGCCGAGAAGGGTATAGCTGCAGCGACAGCTACTAGAAAACACGCCCCCCCCCCTCCCCCACACTAAATACGCCGTTCCTTGACCCCTTGTTGCATGCATGTGGACATGTTGTGTGGGGCATGGGGTATGTTTTGCAGTTTCCACAGCTGCAATTATCTGTTATTGTTGCTGCGAGGCACATTTTGCATTGAATGAATGGAGTGCACAAGGAACGTAGTGAGTATGAAGCCTGTTTAGGAGGGAAAAGCATCCCAGATTGACAGAACAGGGTGCACAGCCTAAAATACTGTTTTACAAACTTTGCTCACAAAAAAGTTTTTTAAATGGCTGCACGCAATGTAGCCAGTGGGGATGCAGCTGATGCAACGGCTGCATTTAAGACCGAGAAAGGGTCTCACAAGTTGAGTTTGACCAGGCGCCAAACTAAAACACATTTTAAATAATTTAACAATGCTGGACTTTATAAATGTTGAACTTTTTTATGATTACAGTGTTTTGGAACAAAGTCCATCTTGTTAAGCTTGCACGTTATTGCTTATTGCTTTTTTCTTAATCAATTTGCCCTTTTTTATTTTATATTTTATTTATTATTCCCCCGTACAGCACTTTGGTCACTTTTGATTTGTAAAGCGCTTCTAAAAATAAATAAATTAAGATGCTGGCGATATTTATTAATAATGCAGTATTATTAAATTTTCCATTCCTCAGCATTTAATCACACAGTGCAGCGACAAAACACCCCACTATGCAAAAACATTTATTTTGTCATCAGTGCAATACCAAGGCATAGTTGACTTGAGGCAGACATTTACAATTAAACAGAACATGCTGATATTAACCAAGGTGGGAAAACAAACTTTTATTTGGTAACTTTTGATTACAATCATAATCACTTTCCTGTGTAAGTTATCGTGTAAAATCTGGAGATGTCAACAACAAAATCCGAAAACTTGAACTTGTATATTTGTGTTGGAAACAGGAACTATCTTGATTGTGCCTTTTCTGAATTTGATTGGATCACATTCCCCTGTCCATACATACCAACCTACCTGATTTAGTCTTTATACACCATGGTATGATAACTGCAGGGATAAGGCAATTTTTCTTAACTCGCAAACCCCAAAGTGTTTAGGTTGCACAAATTCTGCTCTTGTTCAAAGAAGCTCTTTCTTAATGGTATTAGTTTTATTCAATGACCTCTATAGAATGTAGCTTTTCCCCCTCAAACAAATGCATCGATGATGTTCCCCTGATTTAATTGTGAAAAAGGACGAAGCTACATTGATTTACAAAATGTAATTTTATCCCAGTCTGCTGTAGCACATCAGTAATGTGAGCCACATCATGATGATTACCACCACTTCAGAATAAATAGCCCTCTTCAAACAGATGTTCAGCTACCTACAGCAAATCTGTTCAGCGGTAAATTTGCTTTTGATAATACCATAAATAAATCCAGGCTGGGAAGTAATCTCTCACCCCCACGCACATATATTAAGTCTTCATTTAGCTCCCACATTAACTAATTAAGCAAAAACACAAACGCAAGCTTTGGAGCAGATCAGGGAAACAATATAGTCCACCTGCCTGAGTGTGTTTCTGGGAATCTGCCACAGATAGTCTCTTAGACCTTGAGGACAACAAGATTAGACTGGTATACAATTACTGTATGGATCATTGTACGGTAATAAAATGTCACAGGGCAAATCGTCCTGGCTTCCGAAGACCAGGGTATCATTAAACAGAAGTAAAGTCAGAGGCTGGGAAAAAGAATATCCTCACATCAAACTGAATCACTGCTGTACCTTGCAAACGTATTAACGCCCATGGAACCTTTTCACATTCTGTTACATTACGTCCATAAACTTAAATGTATTTCATTAGGATTTTATGTGACAGGTCAAACACAAAGTAATACCTAATTGCAAAGGGGATGGAAACTGATATATGTCTGAAAGAAAGTCACATGAAGTCCCAGTTGCCATGTCTCACAAGCCATGTGGCTCACAGCAAACATGTGAAACAAGGATCTCCGGACTGATCAGACTAACATCGAGCTACGCTATAAGCAGAATGCTTTGTAGGGGGAAAAAAATGAACCTGCACATTACCCTAGGCAAATCCCACTGTCAAACATGGTGATGGCAGCATCATGCTGTGAGGATGCTTTTCTTCAAGGAAGTTGCCCTAGGACTTCTTGAAGTTTGCTCTTAGTACATCATCTTAGCAGAACTTTTTCCGTGACTTCCAACAACTATTTATGGTGGTTTAGAGCACTATCCAGGAATTGTGTACCTGAGTTGTGGTGAAGGGACAAATTTGGTGGCCAGAAAGAATTGTGCTCCTGTAGCCTCAAGTAAGAACACAAATGTATCTTTTCTTGCAGCGTATGTCAAAACTGAAACTTTGAGAGATTCACCATCCAACAGAGCAATGAGGATAAAGTACAGGCAAAGTTGCATTAGAATGGTTTAAGATCAGTGCATATTTGGATGTCAGACTCAAATCCAAATGTAAATGTGGGGCAAAGCTTCACTACTCCCTTCTTATTGACGCTCTCCATCTGATCTGACTGAGCTTGAGCTATTTTGCAAAGGAGAATGGTGAAAAAAGAATTACCAGTGAAATACCAGAACATACCTAATCCTAACCTAAAACTAACTGACATCATAGGTGAACAAAAAACATAATTTCACTTTAAATCAACGTCCTCGCTTTTGTGGTAGATTATTAAAAATATGTTCTCGCTGATATGAGTATCGCTGTTCACACAGAGCTTCCATCCAATCAGACTGAAATTTTGTTCATTTTGCGAGAAAGAATGTCAAAAGTGACAGGCCAGCAGATGTGAAGAGAAACATACCCCTAAAGACTAGCAGCTGTAAACGCGGTGAAGGAGGGGGGGGGGGGGGGGGGGTTATGGTTCTACAAAGTATTGGCTCTATGGGGCTTAATAAAAACACACCACACAAGCTGTTGGAGGGCGCAAAAACACCATAGGGCAGAGGCTCTTTATGATTTAACTGCCGAAAAAAAGGTGCTTCTACGAAGCAATGGTGTAAAGAGATTGAAAAAGTTTCAAAAGAATTTTAAATCCATGCATTATTTTTCTTCTACTACTCAATAATGCACCATTTGTCTTGGTCCTTCACACATTACTCCTAAAAACATGCCCTGACGTCCATGGGTTTAATGTGACAAAAATATGACAAAGTTCAAAGGATAGGAATACCTTTGCTAGTCACTGTCCATGTTTTCATCACACGGACAAACTGGTGTCCCTATGAGAGGTTTATCACACCATTAAAGAGCAATTTCTTTTAAATAATTGCAAAATAAGATTATTCCCTCATCATGCTCAAAAGCTCTAAAAGCATAGTAAAAAAATCTCATCCTTTGCAGGATTGAAAAAAAACATACAAAACACACTCATCAGCCACACTATTAAAGCCTCCCAGAGCAAGACAAACTAATCAAACCCTAGACTAAACATTTAGATATGGACTACACTATGGACATCCCATGACTGTCAAGTGGAAGGAAAATTACGTACATGGTTGTCATTTTTCTTTGTGAATCTGAAAACGGCATTTGTCCTTTTTAGTTGGCGCAAGGACAGCCATGCAGTGAAGATATTCAAAGATAATATTTATTGGAAGAGGAATCGCAGGAACAGGCACCAGACACAACATAAAAGTGTTTGTCACTCTCAAGCGCTCCTCTCTGGTCAGCCAGATGTTGTTGAGCCATGGTTGACTCCACATGTTGAATGTACAGAGACTATTTATCCTGACAAACAGGAGGGCCTCCGAATCTAAATGCAATTGTTTGTTTGAGACTCTTTTCTTTAAATCCCAAAGTTCAATGTCAGGTTTTATTTATCTAATCCAGTTATCCAAGCCTGTTCTGGGTCTTTGTGGACGGCGCAGTTTTCTGCTGGTCCCTGCCTTTTCACAGCTGGTTCTTGCCAAAGTCACAGTCAGCTTGTAACTGGTCCCAGCTACAAACCTTTAAAGAGAGGAAAGTGAGACAATGAAAACCAGATTATTTTAAAATAATGGAAACAGCAAAACTCTCATGAGTAGTAAAACATCCAAGACAGATAAATGGCAGTTTAACATGTTTATTCACATATACTTCATATAGTTAATGGGTCAGAATAATGTTATTTCAAAATGTGACATTTGGCTCCTAATTTGATGAAATGTGTACATTTGATTCTAACAGTCGGCCTTGATTTAACACTAACCACATAAATATGTACAACGTTAGTTGCTGTTGTTGTGATGGACGACAATGAACTGCAGTGTACTCTGGAACCCCGCGTCATTATCTGCATCTTCTGTCTTCATGATGGCCTCCAGGCAAGCTGGACAACTCGACGAAAAGAGTGGCAAGAAAAACATCTTTGTCTTGGAAGTGGAGCTGCATAAAACTTGGGTCAAGCAATAAGCATTTGAAGCTCACTGCCTGCACTTTTCCCTGAAAAAAAAAAAAAAATCATGAAATCGTTTATAGATTAACTGGTTCGTCCTACTCATCACACATCCGGTCAGCAGAAGTGGTCAAGCAAGGCTCTGGCACTTATCTCCAAATACATGGAGATTTTTACTCAGGTCCACTGCTTTCCACAGTAACACCAGTGGGCTCTAACAAGCTCAGCAACATCCCCCAGGGGGGCGTAGATTACGCCTGAGTCCCAAGCTGCAGCCGAAGATTTCTTTGTTGACAGAAAGGCTGCTGTGGCATGGTCCGTGTCAGCAGCTAAATGGCCGTCAAAGATGTTACGCTCCAGGGTTTCTTGCCCCATATACGTGTTGATAAGTGTCTGTGTGATATTGAGATCTTGGTTTTCCCTTTTTGTATCTTTTGCACAGTCGGATCCATACGTTTTTGGACACCGACACAAATTTTGTATTTCTTTTCCTGATTACCGCAATATATTCAAGTTAGTTATTTAATGGACATGAATGTAAAGTCCAGACTTTCAGCTTTTATTTGAAGGTATTTGCATCAAAATCGGACAAAGTTTCAACTCCGAAACGTGTGCCACCCTGTTTTTCAAGGGAGTAAAAGTAATTGGACAGTTAACTTGAAGACTATTTCATGGGCAGGTGTGAGCAGTTACTTTGTTATGTAACTCTCAGTTTTGCTGATAAAAGGCCTGAAGTTGATCGGGTGGTGTGCTCGTATTTGGAAGAATTTCCTGTGACGTATGCATGCGGTCAAAGGATCTCTCCATGCAGGTGAAACAAGCCACTTTCTGCGAAAACAGAGAAAACCCATCCGAGTAATTGCTACAATATTGAGAGCAGCAAAACCTACAGTTTTGTGCATCCTGAGAAAGAAAGAAAGCAGTGGTGAATTCGTCAATGCAAAAAAGACCTGGACGCCCACGGTGGATGATCGTAGAATCATTTCCATGGTGAAGAGAAACCCCTTCACAACAGCCTCAAGAATAAAAAGGCTAGACTGGACTTTGCTGAAAAAAAAAAGAAACATGTAAAAAAGCCCGAATGGTTCAGGAAGAACATTCTTTGGACAGATGAAACTGATACGGCCAGTGGCCTTTATTTGTGTTTTCTCTTTTACTCGTTATTTAAATTCAGGTGCAGTTGCTGCTTCCTGCCAGCTGGCACTGCTATGGGATCTTGATGCAGACCCTCTTCTTGGTAATTTCCTGTATTTCCTCCTGCATCACTTCCTGTAAAAGTTCTCCTCCCGATTGGATACTCACCATATTTAAACTGCCACTTTTTTACAGACAGGCCAGCTGTGTTTTGTTGCACAGCTTACCCTGTATACATGGTGAGTCTTCCTTTTTAGTTATTGCCTTTGATCCAGGTCGTAACAGAAACAAAGATCAACCTCTACCAGAATGATGGAAAGAAAAAAAAGTATGGTGAAGACGTGGTACAGCCCATGATCCAAAGCTTACCACATCATCTGTAAAACATGGTGGAGGTGGTGTAATGGCTTGGGCATGCATGGCTGCCAGTGGGACTGGATTACTTGTGTTCATTGATGATGTGACACAGCACAGAACCAGCCGGATGAGCTCTGAGGTATATCGTCTCCTCAAATCCAGCCAAATGCAGCCAAACTGATTGGTCGGCGCTTCATAATATAAATGGCAGATCACCCAAAACATAAAGTCAAAGCAACCCAGGAGTTTAATAAGGCAAATAAGTAGAATATTCTTGAATGGCCAAGGCAGTCACCTGATGTAAACCATGCATTTCACTAGTTAAAGACTAAACTTTAGGCAGAAAGGTCCACAAGCAAACAGCAACTCTGCTGCAGTAACGGCCTGGCAGAGCATTAAATAAGTCAAATGTTCTTGAAATTAGTGTATTAGTTCTTTATTTGAGCAGGTAAATAAGATGATTTGCCAATGAAATACGATTTTTGCACTTAAAATAGGAACAATTCATTTCCATCATCTTTTTTCAAGTGCAGTATATCTATTTATCTTATTTTTGGGGTAAAAATACTAATTCCATTGGTAGCTAATCTTATTTACCTGCTCAAATCAAGGACAAATACACTAACTTTAAGAACATTTTACTTATTTTTAGATCTGTTTTAGCAGTGTGGTGATATCAATAGGTTTAAGACTTCAGTCGGTCATTGCCAACAAAAGGGTTTTCAACCAAGTATTAGAAATTAACAATTTGTTCACAGGTATTTAATTTGTCCAATTACTTTTGAGCCCCTGAAATGAAGGGATTGGGTAGAAAAGTTGCTTTAGTTCCTCTCACTTTTCCACAATCACTTTGTTCAACCTACTGAGTTATTTATCTGTCCGAATATTTGTGGACCTAACTATCTCTTTACGTCCACTGTAGAGCCGAGGTCATTTTTAGTTTTGCTTTATGTCTGGCTTCTATCAAGACTTCCAGTGAAAACACGCCAACAAGAAAAGCACATGTTGTCCATGAACTTGAAAAGGGACTCTGAAGTTCCTGAAAAAAGTTCAACTTCCCTGAGTTCTCATCCATGTGGGTCACCTTTGATAAAGTCACAGAGTGTGTGTGCAGAAATAAGGATTTCAGTGCAGTCGGTGGAGTTATTACTCAAGATCTCAAAGGCTCAGATCAAGCATTACTTCCAAAAATCCTAGCTGTACAATGACTCCCAACCAAGATGATCCCACTGCCAGTGTATTAACTCTTAAAACCATGTACAAAAACAACCGCATTAACCCAACCATTGTTAAAACCTAGTAAGCCTGTCTGCTGTTATACTCTTCAAAGACTCATTTCGCCTGTATCTCCATACAGACACTCTTGAGTTTGGCCTCCATCTTATCTGGTGTTTTGGATCATTTGGTGCTGTAGCCTGTAATTGTGGCTGCACAATGAGATTTACAGGAGATGGTCTTAAATTGCCCAGTAATGAGGCAAGAAATTACTGCCTCACATCCAATTTGTCTTATTTTTGAGCTTATTTTTCATCTGCGCCGGCACCAAAGGTGTTTGAGCGAAGCCGTGGATAGTCCAAGGCCAGCAGGCACACACACACACACACACACACACACACACACACACACACACACACACACACACACACACACACACACACACACACACACAAATATATAGGTAAAACTACAACAAGCAGAAAATAATCAGTTTGTCTCAGTGTTCAAAATAAGCATAACTTCTCTGGATAATGATTTATGAGCTAACGTCAATTTACAAAGCATCTCGCTTTTTTAGTTTCCTTTGTCTGTGCTTTGAAAATGATCCACAGCAAAATTCCCATCGTGTACCGGTATACAGTGCTCGTCAAATGTTTCACAAACTCATTACTGTAACTCAGGGAAACATCTGACATCCGTTTTTGTTGTTTATTTTTTGCCATCCTCTCAGAGGAAGGAGTATGGATGCAACAAACGATTTTAAATGGATTTTAAAACCCAAATTTGGATGCACAAGTTTAAATTTATCGTAAATTTGTCATCAGTTGTCCACATTAGGTCTAAAGCCAGTATCACTCACATATGCAAAGGGGTAAATTATACATACAGAGAACTCCCTACTCCGTTTGGGTTAAACATTCCTTGGCAAGTTGCAGAAATGCAATGCGCTCTTTGTAGCCAACAACAAGCTTCTGGTTTGATGGCTAAATGCTTGACCATCAAAAATGTCCGACATTATTTAAATTGGTTGGTTTCCCTGCAGAGATCAGGATTTCTTAGCATAGATCTTGAATTTTTAACAGGGTAGAGCTCAGAGGCATTTCAGAAACTTCATTTTTTATTCCAAAATCAGTTTGGAGGTGTGTTCCAAGATTGTTGTTCTGTTGGAACCTTAATTTTATGTCTCCTATGTAACTTTCTAGCTCTTGATTTGAGGAGAAATTCAAAGAAATTCAAGCTATCCCTCCTTCTGCTATTTCACCCACTGCAATGCAGCACTGCTACTGGCAGCGAATCAGACCCTCAGCATGATGCTCCCACTGCCAACCTTGAAAGCAAGCACAGTGTTTTAAGTTTGAAAGCCTCACCTTGATTCATCCAAACGTTCCTCCTGTTATGATGGGTAACCAGGTCAGCCTTCTCCAGAAGCCATTTGACTTGTCCATGAGGAAACGTCATTGGAGCTTGAAGGTACTCCTTCAGTCTTTGTTGATACTGAACACACTTCATGAGGACCTTGGCACTTGTGTTTTGTCATCTATCGGTTTTCATGGGCTTGACTGGTTCCTTCGTATGCTTCTAAAGATTATTTCAGGTTCTGATTTCATCTGAGAATGCAGATTTGGGTCTGATTGTTGAAATTTTAACCCCCTTACATAGAAGACTTCAAGGTGGGATTAAGGATTTAAGGGGTGTTGACATCAGCAACTCGGTCACATCCCTAATTCACCAAGCAAGGTAGTCACAGCCCGGCATCAGCCGACCTGCACCAGTGCAGACTGGCTTTGCCAGTCCAGGGATTGATGATGTAGGGTTCGTGCAAACAGCCGGCAGCAGTTAAAAGCTCAAGCAAGACTATAGAATGTGTGGTTTGTCTTCGAACTGCTAGCTGACATTGGTCCCCATATTTAGCGGAGTCATGTGTCTGTTTGAAATTGTGTGTATAGATTGACCTTGTCTGAATAAGACAAATTTATATTAAATTCAAACTTGGGCAACCGCTTATTGTTAAAAGTCCTCCACTTCAACAAGAAGAGCTCAAAAGCATGATTAAAAGCCAAAAAATCAAAAGGTCATTCACATCTGTGAAAAGTGGCTTTAGACATCTGAGTGATTTTAGGAGCTGTAGGTTTTCCCCAGTCAACACCTGGTTAGTCATTTGTCTTAAAAATGATAACTAGTTGGTGATTGAGCTGTTGTTGTTGTTCCTGCTAATGTAGCCTCATGCGGTTGGACCCAACCAAAGAGTCGGAGCAAGTCTGCCGTGTTCACCTCTCTAACAACTCTGCTGTCAGTAATCTTTTGATCATATTTGCTGCTCTGTGGAGAACTTTATTGTTTTAACTATTTCTAATAGCTGCCCAAGGGCTTGAGCTGCCATTAGAAATTGCAATTTAACAGCACACTACGCTGGAATGGTTATAAATAAATGAAATCGTGGCACATTGCATTTCTGTGGCAATCACCTGTGCGACAGGCACAACCTGAAGTTGTATTAAAGAAAAAAGAACAACTATACATCCATCTTCCCTTCATTGTTTATACCCGCTTATCCTGGCAGAGTCAATTAGAATAAAACTGCAGTTCCCTTCACACTTATTCGCACCTCTGATAAAGCTGGGTAAACACCCTTAACATAAATTTGTCTTTATTGCAGTAGCATATTAGCACAGTGTAAATCTTTTGAAAATCTAATGTTAAATACAATCTAATGTTAAATACAGTCACTGGAAAAGCAAATTGTACTTTAGGAAATAGCTATTTTTGCACAATTATTAAAACCCCTTACAACTCCTATGAACTAAATGTAGCTGACGCAATGGCTTACTATTTTAAGTTGATCAAAATATCTACTGATCTTTTAATTAGTAATCAATAGCGACCTTTTCCCATGACACAGGCCAATTTCTATTAGTCACTCCTCAAAAGAGGAAATACCAGTAAACATGCAAATCAAGTTTCCCAAATGCGTGTTGATCTTTATAGGTCAGGAAAGAACTAGAAATAAAAAAAGGGTTAAAAGGCCTATATCATGCAAAATCAAATTTTTGAGCTTTTAACTATGATATGATGCTATTCCTTAATTAAACCCATCATACCCACAGTGGTATTTTGCTTGATTCAGGCATGGCTGAATCATCCTTGTGAACTCTGCTCTCTGAGCAGCAGCCAATCCCAAAACGAGCGACCGTTACCGGGTGAACGTGGAGCGATCTATACCCGCCCCATCCAGGAAGTACCTACCTTGATCGTGCCGCCCCTGCCCAGTAAACAATACGCCTAGTAGTGGTAATAAAGTTGAGACGAAGTGGCTCTTTTAGCACCTAATCTGCACAGTGACAGCAGCTCCTCTCTTTGATACCATGCTGCAGTATATGGAACACCAAATGGTTCAAGATTAAATAAATAAATAAAACATATTGAAATAATTATCTACATGAATAAATATGATATGAATATGTCAATTGACAATGACATTGTGAAATAATTTGTTGCTTATAAAATTATCAGTTTATTATGATGAAATATTTTCCACTCTTCTTTAAAAATGTGTATAATAATAAAGAAAATTCACATTTATATTTTTTACAATAATATAAAATCACTGTTTAGGTATTTTTTGTTTAATTCCATCAGTTTTTCTTTTAAAATGTTTTTTAAAAGTCCTTTTATTTCATAGTGGTGTTTTTCACAATGGCCTTTTTATTTCATAATGACACTTTTTAGCAGAATCACTTTACCTGCCAATCAAGAGAAACAGGCGAGCAGCTGGCTTGGCTGCTTCTTTACCGAGATGAAAGCAATCCAACACGGAGTTTCAAGTCAGGCCCGAAGCTCCTAATTCAGGGCTGCATCCTTTGAAGGACCCGGTTTTCTTGGGCCGGGTCTTGCAGCTATACTGCAGCTCACCACTGAGCACCTTGAGAAGGGAACATTGCAGGTGAATGTTTTAAATGCTTCAAAACTCAGTTAGAAAACTGTAGACAAGGATAGCATTTTGGGGTCTTCAGGTCTCCCCAACAATACTCCTTAAATACTAACCAGTGGTTTGAGAGGCATGGTGGGAAATCAGAATCTTTCCTGTCATCACAAACCTAAATTCGTTACATGCTCTCTACCCTCCTATGCATGAAGGTTTTGAAGTGTTGTTTAAGGTTTTTGGCAGCAGTCTTTTTATTTTGTTCTGGAAGTCTGGATGTTTATAGCCACAGTGTTCAATTTGGTTCTTGTTTTTGTCACATCTGTTTCAGAGTTTCTTTTTGCTTTGGCTTTTTGAGTCCTTCTTGTTTTGGGTCAGGTTTTGCGTTGTTTCTTATCTGGTCTCTGTAGGTGAGCCTGTGTTCAGCCATCTCCTCAGTTAGCTCAGTCCTCAGGTTTCTCTGTCAGCTGTTTCTGTTCAGTTTATTGCCACCACCTGTTTCTATCCCCCAGTGAATCATTCTCCCCTTTTCTTCCTGATTCATTCATTCATTCATTGCAAGAGCCTGCTGATGTCCACCCTGTATGCATGTGAGCTGGTTTCTGTCTCGTTGTGACCCATGTTAGAATTTTGTCTCTACTTTGGACATGTTTCTGTGAGTTTCTTTTTTAAACATATTGTTATTGCATTGTGCTAGAGAATTTGCACAGGCAAATCCTGTCTCTGCCCCATCACATGTTGACATGCCCCTGCACTTTACATCAAGCTGCCTATCGGTCTGCACATCGGTGTATGAATGGAAGTACAATTGGGTGAATGTGGCTATATTGTGCATGGCTTTGAGTGGTCAGTGTCACTAGAAAAGCTCTATATAAACTCTGTCCATTTACCATTTGTCATGTGTTGGACATCATGGGGCATTTTAAACAAATATCTGTTGGTCTTTACCATGAAACAGAAAATGCGGTGTGGATTTGTCTTTAAACAGGATAAAGACCTAAAACGTTTAGTCAAATAAACCTTTGAAATGGTTCATCAGACAAAAAAAAAATGTCTTCCATGGTCATCTTAGCTCCAAGACCTAAATGATATGAAGTAGAGAGGACACAGGACTCTGACTGAATGAGAGGGATTGTGCAAAGAGGAAGGGGCAAGGGTACCTCTCTCTGCATGCTTCATTCTCATGAAAGGAGTAGAAGATGTTACTATATATGCCCCGTCATGTCAGCAAAACTTGACAGCAGGAGCACCAATAAATTTTACACCTGGGACTTAAAAACACAACTTTTCCACACTGAATGAAAATAAAAAGATTGGATTTTTCAGTGTGAATTTACTTCAAGAGTTGTTTTTTTTCCCACATCTTTACCAGGGTGACAATGACTGCTGCAGGGGTTGTGGGAATCAAAATTTTTCTGCCACAATCAAACCCAGTCTTTATCCACAAAGGCTGCCAATTACTTCACCACTTTTGTTTGATGTTCACTGTTTATTTTCATAAAAGAACTTTGAAAGGTGGGGGTGGTCGTTCTAGTACCTCAGACTGTGTAAAAGATGGGCCCTCTTCATATATTGTGTAAACATGCAACTCATCCATTTTCCAAGAGCGGTTTATTCAGAAACAGCTTTCAAATACGCCTCCACGTCCATTTGATTTCAAGTTCCTAAGTTTTTGTACAAACAAGCACTGATGGGGAATTTCACAACACTCTTACACTCAATTTCCTTGCAGCTGTTTTCTAACCGTTATCTTCTTTATCATTGCACTGGATTAACGATGCCAACTGCACAAAATACATGCAAAGGCCAAAGGCGCCCATCATGTCCATCTAATGTGAGCCACTCACAGCTATTTTTGCATTAGGTTACAGTTTTATTCATTCCAGCCAAGTACTCAGCAGATGTAGTGAGGAGAGGGACTGAAGATGTTTCACTGTTTTTTTGCTGTGATTGTAACTAACTCTGGTGTCAGTGGACATATTTACCTTTAATAACCGCTGCATGTGAAGCACTATTACACTATGACTTCAAAACGTTTTACTATTTTTGATGAGAAAAAAAAGTATTTGTAAAGAAAGTAGGCACAACTCGCTGGAAGAGACGACGAGTTCTACCTTCACTGAACTTCCTAACCAGTTTTTGTGAAGCCAGCAGTGCTCAAGGTCACTGTGTGTTCTCTTGTTTTTCCTGGGCTAAAATGACCAAAAGCTATACGAAGGTGGTATTTTTTCCCCTAATCTATGTGGTACAAACAGCTTTCTTTTGTACCACATTCTCAAAGGAATCCACATTCTTTGAGAATGTGGATTCCTTTGGTCTATCTATGGTTCACATAAACATAAACAAATAATGTGATATATATATATATATATATATATATATATATATATATATATATATATATATATATAATATTTTTGTTTTTGTTTTGTTGCAAAACTCACCTAGCTTTGTAAACGACTGTTCCTTGTTTAGCATAAAAAAGTCAGGCATGGTGGCACAGGGTTACTATGTACAGTCAGTAACATAAAGACACTGGTTCAGTTACACAAACAGTGCATCAGTCAACCACATGGCAGCCACTTAGTAAATTATGGAAATCTAGATATAGTGAAGATGACTTGCTGAAGATCCAGCCCAGCATCAGAACTGGTACAATTTAAGTAACTGGGTAGTAGTATCCTGTCAGCTAAGTAAAACACTGACTATAATTTGCACTGACTCACAAAAACTGGACAACAAAAAGTTGTAAAAACAGCCTGGTAAGATGATTTAGTGACAAAATTCTGATGGTGTCTTCAGGATTTGAGGTGAACAACATGGAAGCATGGATCCAATGAATATAATGGTTTGGAGAATGCTCCTGGCAAACTTTGGCCACCTTCATACTAACTGAACATTGTTTAACCGTTACACCCTGAGCATTGTGGCAGATCATTTCCATCTCTTTATGATCATAGCATAGTACACCATGTCACAAAGCTCAAATGATCTTGATCTGGTTTCTTGAACATGACAGCGAGTTCACTGCACACCAATGACCTCCACGGTCATCAGATCCGATTTCAACAACAGCATTGGGAGGAGGTGGAATGGGACGTTCACATTATAGTAGTGCAACTGACGAAGCTTCAGCACTGTGTGATGCTGTCATGTCAATGTGGATCAAAAAATCGGAGAAATGTTTCAAACACCTTGTTGAATCTTTACAGTAAATAACACGAAGGTTCTGAAGGCAAAGTGGGGCCCGACCAGGTACTATCAAAATGTACCTAATAAAACAGCCTGTTTAGTGTAAGTCAAAAGACTCACTATGTGATTAGAAACTAACTTAGAAAAAACAAAAAAAATCAGTCAGTTTATCTGTTTAATAGGAAGCTGTTAGTGTGTTTTCTTTATCATTGCCATTGAGACTACACACTGAAAGAATCCATCTGCACGAGATGCAGTCTCTGTGCTTCCTTACTGCCTCTCGGGTACATTCACACATCTTCACTGAGTGCTGTCTACACATGTTAACGTCAGGTTTGAACAAGGCCATAAGGTCACATCTAGGCAGCAGCCTGTTAAGAGTCTTGCATGCTCTGTCACATATTCTCAGCCAGTTTCAAGCATCTGGCTCCAGGCTGTGGTATGTTTTATCACAGCATACATTAGGCCTTCCTCAAACTAAAACAATATGTGGGTCAGGTTTATGCATGAAGACAGCTTATTCAAATAGAAATTATTCCTCCTCCAATGGTTTTCGAGCTGCTAAAAGATGATCGTCGCAGGGGTGAGGTGAAATGACTGGTTGCAGTAATAACAAGATTATAAAACTTTTATTAATCCCCTCTGAAGATGAATTTATAAACCAAATTCCACACATATCTCAGGTTTACATAATTTCTTTTGAACGCAAAATGATGGCACTACCACTTTCTAATTTCACCCAAACAAAAATATTCATGTGGCTGCGGCCATGGTTTTATTTATACAAATGAAGAGGAAGTATGCATCTTTAACAGACCCACCTGGGAAAAAAATAAAAAAATCACAATTACACTATATCAACATTCCCCAAAAACAAAATTAGCCAGGCCAAATAAATTAGTTTAAGCCAGTAATTGTGGGTGCAAGGTAAATTTTACATTCCACTGACATATTGTCTGACACCTGTTCAAAACTCGGGCCGGACCAGAACAGTCAAGGAAGCACAAACGGTTTCCCCTTTGGAAGCAACACAGTGATAAATAACTGATAGACGATAATAAACCCAGGGGTAGCATCCAGGTATGACAAACAGATTTATGCAGTGCCGAACCCGACTGTGCAGCAGCCATCAATTTTGTATCCTTCTCAGTACACAAGTTTGTGTCTTTACCCTCCTTCTCTCCATGCCTGTCGTATCTTTTATCCCTCCTCCCTGCTAAGTGCTAATACATTTACATTTTTAGTGCTGCTCAGTAATAAAAAAGGTGGAATGAGTGGTGGCCTTTCTCCCATCGCTAAAACAAACATCAGCGAACTGCACTCACTGATGAGCCGCCCCGCCCTCCCAGGCTCTCCTCCCCCCACCTGTCCACCCGCCCACACAGCTTTGCCGCCCCACAGTGTAGGTCAACAGTGTTGCGGTTGGAGTCCCCTTCAAATGCACTCACAGTTCTTGGCCTCATCTTCTAGGTCACTCACAAGAGTCTTCCTCCAACAGGAGGCTCCACTTTATTAGTTTGATCCCTCAGTCGGAACAATGGTGGGGTGGAAACAGTTTACAAACCAAAAGTCAGCAACCGAGGTCACGAGGTGAAGCACACGGACACAACATCAGAAAGGAGCAGCTGAGGTCATTTTCTAAGGGATCTGAGGGTCGACATGCTAAACTTTGGGTCGTCTGCTTTTTTTAAATAAAAAAAAAAAACTACACAACAGTACAAACAGACTCAATCAGAAATTCACATTGATGTTTAAAATGAAAAACAGGAATCTGGAAACAGCTATCAATGTGTTTTTCCCCCCCTTGCTCAGATATAACAAAGATCACAATCTCCAGTGAGAGCTGGAATTCATTAATTATGACAAACATGAGGGACAGATTACAAAAGAAACAAAAACAGTTCAAGCAGAGACACATCATCTCAGAAAGAGCCATATAAATAAAGATAAATGTGCAGAATTTCATCATTAGACAAACCACTGAAAAAATAGCAAAGCATTATTCGAACACAGCCCGGTCGGTAATGATAATGGTAAATAATCTACACACGTGTGCTGCAACACTGCCTTACTGATCTCAGGTAAATGATCTCAAGAGGTAAAAACAAAGCTGACCTGCCTTCGTACCATCGCAACCCTGCCATCTTCTGAATAAGGAAATAGCAAGCCTACTTTAAGACAAGTGGTTATTGGGTTGTTTAAAATAGAACATTTCACAGCTTTACAAAGCCCTTTGCTTGAGTAGCTGGTAGGGCACATCAATATAGTTGAGGCATTTGGAAAAAATGAGTCAATAAGACTACATACTGTGTGTGACTGGTGAGCGGGAAAAGAGTACCAAAAACGTCTGTTTTTCATCATTAATGAATCCATTTTGAGCTGACTGCTGTGGCTCCCACAAGTGAAAAAGAAACTCTACCTTCGCCCACGCTAAGTTTGACCTTTCCACAAAAGATACATTCTTACATGTCACAGAGAAAGAGCAAAAAAAAAGAAAAAAAAATACCAGAATCATACACAGGCCATTACTTAGATGGTGAAGAAACACTCAGCTGTGCATTTACACCTGGGGCACTGGCTGCTGCCTCCTGCAGTGAAATGTTCCCGCACAGTTCAGTTAATCGTATCCAGTTCTCTCAGTAATGATCAGTAGGTCATTTGGAATGGGAGACCAGAAGAAGGCACAGAGGGGTGCTTCAGAAGTGTCCATGCCAAGGGAAATTGTGCATCTATACAGTTTTACCAATTACACTCTGAACAGCATCTGGTACAATACATCATGTGTAGCAGTAGTCTATATCTGGGATTCCTCCTTCTCTGTAGCCACGGTTGGTGCCTTGCCCGGCATTAGAAACGTGGTTGGACCCTTTGTATAAGCCAGTGCCATTGGAAGGGAATATGGTGTGAATAATGTAATCCTCTCGTAGGGGTTTCGGCTGCATTGGCTGGCAAGCAGGCATTGGTGTCATCTGGAAACCCGGGCCACGAATCTCCAGGATAGTATTATCCTTCTTGGTGCCAGACTCAATGTAGTCATCATAGGTTTTGCTTTTTCTCGAGCTACTGCGAGTGTAGTGGTCACGAGAACATAAATGGCCAGTTCTATGTCCATACCAACAGAAAATGCCAAAAATTAGAGCCAAAGATACAGTGGCGGTAGCTCCACCAATAATCCCTGCCAGGGGCAGCGTTGTAAACTGCTGTGAGTTCTCATCTTCTTCCTCCTCCTGTGAAGTAAGGTCTGATGTTTCTGCTTTTGCACAGACTAAAGCTTCCTCAGAGTCAGCGTCTCCAGAAATTGTGGCTCTGCTTTCCGAACTGACAGGCAGTGGGACCATGCAAATGATATAGCTAGAGCGTGGTTGCAGGGAAGTAAGAAGATACTCTTGTCGATCACCCCTTACAAGGGTTTCTGTGATTGATTCCATGGCATTCCCCGTACCCTGTCGGAGCCAGCTCAACCTAAAAGAGGAGCTTGGCTGAGCTGCACTCCAGGTAACACGAATACTATTGTGAGACAGAGGTTTTACATTTAGCGCCAAGCTCTTCCCAACACCACTGTTGCTAAGCGTGTAATCTAACCCAGAGTCAGGAAACCCGAAGCCAGGCCTCTTTGAGCGCAGGGTGAAGAGGGAACCTTGCGGGGGTGTATTGGTTGTAGAGCTCTCTCCTCCGCCAACAGCCGCTTTGTCTTTAGTCCCTGTCAGTCTCACTACTTCACATTCTTCCATTTCACTGCCTAGGTCAATTAAAGCCAGGTCTCGCACTCTCTCTGGCCCATGGCAAATGAGACCCCTGACAGTGATGGTGTTGCCACGGGCACGCAACCAGTCATAAAGCCATCGCAGGTTGCAGCCACAGTGCCAAGGATTCCCACGCACCAGCAGCTGACCAAGACTGTCAAGGTCTTTGAACAGTCCTCTTGGAAGCGTGGTTAAGTTATTCCCTGACAAGTCCAGTCTCAGCAACCTGTGCATGCCATCCAAGGAACCCCGTGGCATATGAGTCAGGGCATTGTCTTGTAGAGATAGTCGCTGTAAATGGGCACTGGGCAGGTTGACAGGTGGGGTTTGGAGGGAATTGCGCACAAGGGACAATTCTGTCAAGTTAGAAAGGCGAGAGAATGTGTCATCTGCAATGCGCTGATTTGCCAAAAGGTTACCATCCAAAACGAGACACCTTAAAGAGTTTAGGCCTCGAAAAGCATGGGTTGGGATGGTAGAGATCCGGTTATCATCCAGACGTAGTTCTTCCAACGAAGCTGGCAGTCCTGAGGGAATACTAGACAGGTGGTTGCGGGAGAGAAAAAGCAAGCGTAACCGCGGGTTGTCAGCAAAGGCTTGGTCTTCAATGGAGACAGTGGAAATTGAATTGTCATCCAAGTGGAGCTTTTCTAACAAGGGCATACGAGCCAGAGTGCTACGAGGAATGGTGCGGATATTGTTGTCCTGCAAATGCAGCTCCCGCACAGATGGCGGAAGGTGCATGGGAAATTCATCCAACTCGTTATCATAGAGGTAGACGACACGTACAGACAGGTGACGCTCCAAGGAGGTGGGGAGGCCTGGATTGTTTATGTGGTTGTTCTGAAGGTAGAGGACAGATGCAGAAGGAGGCAGTGATGGGATGGAGCTCAGCCCACGATCATTACAATAGATAAAGTCCTCATCGCATCTGCATACAGATGGGCATGTCATGTCTATATCCCCAATGTATCCTTGTATAGTGGCCGCAGCAATGCCAGCATGTATGGTCAGGCAGAGGAACAGCACAAAGAGCCAGGCACCAAGTTTGGCCGCGCAAGCAGGTGCCATTATCAGGAACACGAAGATTGTCTTTTTTCCCCAGGAATGGTGTTACCTCCTAATATGCTGCACTGAGCAGGGATCCTGCGACCTCCACCCTGAGAGACAGAGAGAAAAACAGAAGCAGTTAACACTGATGCAGGAGTGTATTACATAATTGCCATAGATGTAACTCAAAAGATTCAATTTTAATTAGCTTAAAAAGAATCAATAAAATATTTTTTTGTGGTTTTACAACAAGAAGATGGCAACAAAGGAATATGTGCTTACTACTGGATCTAAAGAGAAGCATCTTGCACCAGTAATCATTATCAGGAGTTCCTACACCAACATGTGTGGACCTGCAAGAATTCCTAGTCTCACAACCCATTTTGCTAACAAACCATAGCGAAAAAGACATATGTACAGTTAAATATCATCGTTCCAATTTAGGGATCAATCCAAGCATACAGAATCACTGTTTTCAACCTTACAATCAAAAGTTGTCCCAAGAAAATCCAGAAAGGAAATGATAAACCCAGTCTAACATTTAGAATTAAACATTGCTAGTAAGAAATACGTCTTAAAATAACAAATTACTACAAATTATTTAGAGGATCTCCATACCTACTCTGTCTGACTGTGTGAGCAAGACAGAGATGGTCATGAGGCAGTCAGGATGACAAATGTAATAAAACAGTTTTTCAAAGATCCTATCAGTAGCCAAATTAAGACATACTGGAACCTCATTAACAGGTTGTAGTCATTTTAATTGTGAAGGGAGATCTACATAAACTGCACTCAGACCTTGATTGGGTTTGTGACATGCTGTTGTTGCTGATTAAATGCACGATATCATAACAGTAAAGGGTGGAATTGATTACAGGGCTTCGGAAACTGATAAATCGCAACACTATCAGTGACAACTTGAGCCCATCACGGTGTTCAATAACCAGCATCTTCAGTTTGCGTCGTTCAGGCCCACACAGCAGCCAACAAAGCCCGGCACACGTATTGATTTTCCCGCAAATCCGAGGTGATCTGCCAGAGTGAGTCGCCTCTTATAGAGATTACAGGATTCCCAGGAGTGTAAGTCAAACAGCCCGATAATTAACCAAATGAATGACAAACTCTGCTGCGAGTCCAATTTGGTAAATGCACATCTGCAAACATTGCCCCGAATGCGCTTTTTCAAAAACTATCAACGAGTCACCTCGACTTGCTTTTGGGGGAAATTTTCAAGTGTAATGAATTACTGTTTCAATAAATAACCACGGGCAAACACTCCAGGATCTGTAGAGCTGAGACAGATTAGGGATGATTTAAAGGAAAGAGAAGTACTGCATGTCATGTGGCAATCTAAATGTTTGTGGAGGATTACGTTGATCTCCACAGAGATTGGGCTTGTTAGTGTGGGGACATGTTAATGTGACGTTGTGACTGAAGGGGATTTCAGGGTCTCATTATCAAGTTCATTCTATAACAACAATAGAACCAGAAAAAGGAATTCCTATTGAGTTGAGAGTAAGCGTGGGCGTGTTACCTGCATCAAGTTCTGTAGTTTTGACCTTTCACCTCCAGAAACCCTTCAGGCCCAATTTAACTGGTCTGCCGGAGTTTATTATGCATTCAAAATTAACTTTTAGGCTGAGCCAAAATAAAGCATCTTTGTCAAACAGGATGTTTTTCTGACATTTAAAACTGTGGAACCTTCTATTATGTTTCTGAAGCTCACCTGCAACTGGTTGGTACTCTTATATGAGACAAAAGAAGAAATTGTGAAGGTTACTCATTCTATCTCCTTCTAATTAAAGCTATTCAGAATTAGTCATACGAAGGTTTAACGCTGAATGTTTACTATGCCAAAACTTGGAATGTGAAGCTTATTTTTATTCACCAGAATTATTACATTCATAAACATGCGTACGTTTAATGTGCTAAACAACACTTCAGTTTGTTCGAATTAAGGAGAAATGTCAGGAAACGTTACACATCTGTGAAGCTCTGAGTTGGTAATTGGTCGAATCTGTTCTTGTTTCAAGCATATCAGCTTATCATCTCGTCCCTAAACGCAACATGTCTGTGAAGAAGCTGACTGCAAGATAGCAGATTGGCCAACTACGCAGCTCATATGAGTTTGGCCAAAAGCGATAACATTCTGTGCAATAAACATTTGAAAACTATTGCTAAATGTAGCATGCATCAAAATAATGATTTTTTTATATTAACAGCAATAATATATTATTTATAGGTAGGAATATTCTTTTTTCCTGTTTTAAATAAAATCAGTTCAAAAATGTTGTGTATCTTTTTTCACACTATTGTGTGATACTGTCTAAACTGATGTATTTTTTCACAAGACATCAAACCATGAGAACCTCACAATAAAAGCTAATTGTATGATGTATCAAAAATTAAACAATATATAGTTTCTATGGTGAGTGTTTTTTATACATTTAAAGGTGTTTAAATCTTCTCTTTTTAAGGTCGTTTTTAAAAAGTCGAGTGTTGTTTTCTAGCACTTGCCCCCGTTTCACGTGACTGGGTGCAGTCTGGTAGTAAAACTTGGTCAACAACCTCGGAGCTGTGTCCCCCAACTCCACAGAATATTTAAATTTACTTGCAGCCCACTAATCCCTTTTCATGCCAACTCCTGCTCCAGTCCCCTCGATGATGCAGCAGAGTGGAGTCAGTGCACTTTAAAGTGGGACCTGAAAAGCAATATAAAAAATTTAAAAAGCGGAGATTGTTACTTTACGTAGTTTGATATTGACTCTGTTTACGAGCAGAAAGGCGGACAGACGCCGGTTTCTGCTGTAAATGTTCTTAGGGCTTTAGTGTGTGTGTGTGTTTTAAGCGAGTGTGTGTGTGTGTGTGTGTGTGTGTGTGTGTGTGTGTGTGTGTGTGTGTGTGTGTGAGCGTGAGTCAGAGTAGTGCTAAAGAATGGATGACTTTTGAATCCCAAGAGCTTCGGCAGTGAGTCTCTTGAACACTAGAGTATTTGGGTCAGCCCTTTAAAAACAAGATAGATGTGGTGTGAGATTGAAGCGGCGCAGAGAGCCAGGGGGATTAAAAGAGCATATTGAGCTGTGATTCTCTGGATTAAGCAGGTGCTACATGGAATAACAGCCACACATTTTCGGATTTTCCTTCTGTTTTGCGTTGTGCTTGCTCGTTTTTTCCACTAACACGGAACGCTGCAAAACTCCGAAGCAAAGCTTAGAGCTGTTTGTGTTTGTGAACGCTTAAGGTTGATCTCTTTGTTTGTCTGTCCAAGCGCGATCAAATTGAAAGCATTAACCCACATGTGGCCCGTCGACCATGATCTACTGCTGGGAGTGGGGTAATGTGTGAGCTAGACAGCCGGTCGCCTCGGGCCGCATACAGTACACCCAACTACGCCCGGTCTATTGCTGGACCCCAGGGCGGGATGAATTTACATAAAACACAGACAGGGATGTAGAGTGAGTGGCAGAAGCGGCTTTTAGCTGGACCTCTGAACCCCTTCTCCTCAATAGGACCTCCTCACAGTGGGACAGAACAAGGGAAATCTGGAAAACTGGATTTTAGATGGACAGAGGAGCTGCTGATGTATCGGGAAATCCACTTTGCTTATGGGAAAGGGGGAAAAAAAATGTCCACAATGTCGTTTTCCTCGATGACATGGCGCATCACTTTTTAGATTAAGATACTTGCAAAACAAGGGAGAGACCACAGAGAAAGAAAGAAAACAAAAACAACAGGAGGGAAGCATGGCCTGGTTGCATTGGTTAATTACAGAGGATGTAGGGTTTTATTTGCAATATGTAATAGTTGCTGTAATACTCTAGGATGCTTTTGCTTTACAAAATGCCTCTGTGATCTTTTATTATAATATGGAACAAGGGTCATAAAGGGTAAATCTTGCTCTTGTATGCTCCAATGGTGCAGGGGTTGTGAGCACAACCCATATACAGAGGCCTTAGTCCTCGACGCGGCTGACCTGGGTTCGATTCCGGCCAGACGTGCTTTGCCGCATGTCTTCGCCTCTCTCTCAAACCCCCTTTCCTGTCAGCCTATGTTGTTAAAAAATGAGCCACTAGGGCCAGAGAAAGAATTCAAAAAATCTTGCTTTAACCAGAGAGACTAAATCAACGTTTTCAGCATCGGTTACCTGCAAACGAACTTGACCAAACGGCACAGATACTAACCATGGAAAGTTGGATCTGGAGCCAAGAGTGTAGGCTAAAAATTGCCCTGTGCTTTCATTATGCAGCTGTCTGTAAATAAGATCGGCAGCACTTTGACACACTCTGGATGTTTCCGTCTAATTGCCTTAAAACGTGAAGGCTATAATTAAATACTTCACTCACATTTCACTTTCTGAATTTACAACAGAAACGATTTGCCATTAGTTGCTGCAGTGTAATAGAAATTCAGTGGCCGGCGTCTTCCGAGGGCCCGGCATCATTCACGGTTGAGAGATTCACCTTTAGAGGGTTGTGTTTGTTGGTGGCTACGCAGCTCACAGGACCCTAAAGCCACTTGATGTATAGCTTTACAGCACCATATCGTGTTTCATTTCTACAGCACTATAACAAGTTCTGCTGTGCCACCAGTCTAACTCCCTGCTCTCTCTGCTGCAGCCACTGCTTCCCTCTAAATTCCTTTAGCTCACCGTTCCCTCTTCGGGATAGCTGGATTGCAGTTAGATCCTTTCAGCATTAACATGAGGGCGACATCCTCCTTGCAGCAATATGCTCCACCACTGTGAACAAAGCTGGGACCAAATCTATCATAAGTTGACAGGATTTTTTTTATAGGGGGGGAGTGTTTGCGATGTGCTGAATGCTAACCTTGATCAATAGTGTAATCCAGCAGGTTTCTCGAGGCTGCTACAGGGGAGTTAGTCATCTTAACTGAACTGGATCTGACCTCAAGTTCATCAATAAATGTCCCATTTGAAAAGTTTTTCTGTAATACAGGAAACCAAACAATTTAGGTTAATAAGAAAGCAATTTCACTTCTTCTGCTCAATGAAATGTGTCATAATTTGAATTTGTAGGGCTTTGCACTGCGGCCAAATACTGTACATCATATTTCCCAGCAACCCTTACACATCGCCAACAAGCATGGACATTTTCCACCATAGAAAAGTGTAATAAGATACGTATGACATAACGCACTTATTTATCACGAGTGCTAATGCTGATGACAGTCATCAGCATTTAGCGACGGGCAGGGTTGGTTTGAGAATCGATCTTTGGTGCATTAGACTGAGGAACCATAACGGCCTCAGAAACAATGCAAAAAAATTATTTCAAATTAATATTCAAATTGCCTTTGTTGAAACGTAAGAGTTTTGCATTTTTTCACTAAGTCCGTGACACTCTACACTTGTAGTGTAGTTAACTGCTTAGAGCCAGAATATTGTTGCAATTATGTATATATATATATATATATATATATATATATATATATATATATATATATATATATATATAAATAATTTGTGTTTTTACTGTCAGCCTGATCCTAAATTAAGTACAGATTAATCTTAGTACTGAGCATACAATAAATATACATTTTCTTATTTAGTATGCAAATGAGATTAATTAGTAATTATTTGGCATAACTCCAACGACTAGATGGAAGGAGAGTGCTTCCAATTGGATCCTTTGATGGAATGGATATGCATCAACAGGCAATAGCGGCATGGTACCTTGGCTATGTTTTGGTTTGGGGCAAAAACATGAGAAAGCAAAAACTCTACTTTTTCCCCTTTCCATGTTTACAGAAAATGGGGATGAGTAACTTTCACATTTGATCCGATATGGTACCAATACCCGGTACCTGGGAATTGGTACCGGGACTCAAAGGTACCTATTTTTTAGTACTTTTGTGTGTTTACGTGGTAGTAATTGTAAAAATTTGAGTTTAATAACAAAATCTGAAAATGTTTCTATTTAACATTTATTTCTCAGTACATACCCTTGATGGGATCTACCAATAAACCTTAAGAAGTAATTTATGAATTTAATTACATTGCTTGAATCCACACCACATAAAACACATTTTTACCAAAACAGTAATCAGAGGCATGCAGTGAACAAGGTGAATGAGTGACTGAAGCTTTGGGTGAATCAAATTCAGAGAATTATTTTAGTGCAACAGTTATAGAGAAAAAAGACTACTTTAAAGCATAATATTTTATCCCGCTTTGCAATCCAGGGTGGATTACATTTTCAATAAGGAAAAGGAGTGGGTCTCTCCTCTGCTCTCTTTGCTCTGACTGCAGGCCGAGGCAGCTGCATGTGAGACAGCACTTGGAGAAGAGGGAAGGTGCACACGGTAGCACTCGCTGTTGCCTCAAGATAATGTGGCGGGGGCTGGGGTTCTTTATTATGTGGTTAATAGTTCTACACTTTTAACACGAGTCCAAAAGAGGTTGAGATTTGGACTGTTTTTGCTTTTTAGTTGGGCAAGTTTTACGTTGTGTTCGAGCTGGAAACTACCAGTCAGATCTGGCAACCCGTAGCGTAGCACTGCGTCCATTCAATCAACTCAAAGCATAAGCTTTCAACACTCTTCGCTGAGGAAGCTGTTACTGAAGGAGGACATTTCAAAGTTATTATCAGTGAGGTGTTAAAGGAAAAGTCAGAAGAAACACAGGGATATAAGAAGTACAATAGATGTTTTATTGACACATGGCAGTCCGGCTGCTAAAACAGAGCTAGATGTTGGCCTATGCAAGTCATTTTGGCCCCTCGCCAGGTTCTACTATTGGAGTTTTGATCGTTTCATCCAGGACTTTCTTTTAGATACAAAAAGCAGACATTAGTTCTTACCCACTTCGAGGACCATTTGTCAAATTATTGACAGGACACACATTCACTCTATTTTAGCGGTTATGGAACGTGTTGGATTTGGCTATGTACTGCTAGTCACTAATATAAGGGGCTAAAAAACTAAATCTAGGTGTTTTAATTTCTTTGTTGCTGAAATCTCCTCTTTAAGGCTCATGGCATGATATCTGCTCCACTTCTAAAATACATTAATGATCTTTTGTGGCAGGAAAGCTAGATGAAAAAAACTTTTTAGTTTAGGTTTAGGTTCTAAAGACGGCCTGAAATTTACTTAAACCGGTTTCTTTAGATAAAAGCTTTATAAATACAGGCGATCCGATTTTTTGAAAAAAATAAATAAATTTTAATTTATTTTTTCCCCCCAAAAAAATAAATTAGATAAAAACACACTTTATGCTTACATACAAATATTATGATTTGTTCATAAGATGCTCTGTCACCCTAGTCCTACTGCAAATAAGAATCAAACTATAACCATTGTAAATCAAGACAGAATTAAAGTTTTCCATGTGCTTCATATTGTTGGTTTTCTATGCTTCTGATAATAAACAGTGTTTGCAGTGTAGGTTTGAGCTTTACAAATATTCTCTGACCTTTCTCATACTATTTCTACAAGGCAGGTAGTCTAAATCAGCCAAACAACCTTTTCAAACATCTATATTATTAGCTGCTTGACAACTGATCAACAGAAAAAAAGAAATACAATATTCAGGAGGAATTTCTATATGCATTAGACTTTGAGGTTATAAACAAAGTGCAAAGCAATGTCTTTACTTTCTGGGAGGCAGCTGTCACAGTTTGCCCTGTGATCAAAATGAATAGACGTGGCATGGGGCAGAGTTTTGGCTCCTAACAGAACTACTGCTGCCTTTACAAATACAAAATGTAATAATCACCAGACTAAAAGATGGAATTGCTTCAGAGTTTTGCGGAAAAAAATAAGATATGATGTTTGAAATTCAAATAAATAAAATTGAAAGTCCAACCTTTGATTTGAGTATTATTAATAAGCCAGAAAAAAATCCCTCAATGTAATACTGATTTATTTTATCTTTATTTATTTCATTGTTTTCTAAATCACCAGTGTATACCACAATTATAGGCATGGCTAACAATCCTAATGAAATTAATGTTCCTGAAACATTTTTGTATGCAAGTGCTACCCATGAATTATTGAGCAGAGGTTCCTTAAGCTTTTGACTAACTTATTTAGTGTCTTGTTTCCTTGGAGTATATGACATGCCAAACAAGGCCCATTTCTCTCAGCCACTCTTCAAAATGGGAAAGACAAGAACACATTTAAGAAGGACAGGCATTCGGTGATCTTTATAATTTGGGTAATGGCTATAAAAATAACAGCTCTTTGTTTAAAATTTCTCACAACTAAATTCAGAGCAACAACCAAAAAGTTTGAAGCTGTTTGAACTGTGACAGACGAGGCTGGGCGAGGACTAAACATCCCAGCACTGTAGGAAGAGCGGTGAGGTTTAGGGCACTACAACGTCAAAGAGTTGTAGAAAAAAACCCAAAAGCTCTATGTTGGACAACTGCAGCAAAATTTTCAGTGGGAAATTAGGCTCTTACAATAAAAAGATGAATTCCAATTTCAAGGCTTTTTACACATCGTTACCAGGGGTGCCAGTGAATGTGGAAGACGGCGCATTTCGTTTTATGTTTTCGGTCCAGTTACTTGTCCCCGCAAGTTAAATTTGGTTGGACCGCAGGTGGAAATAAACAAGAAGAAAGAAACTCCGGCACCTTGGAGCCTGATACACTAGGGCCTCAGTGGACAGCGTGAGCCTGGTAGAGTAGCTGGTAAACAAAGCTCAGAGGTGTCAAACTGTGACTGCGGTCATACTGCAGGCTTTAATCAAGGCCTCGCTGGCTTCTAGATTACCCAGCCCTGTTTTCAGTGTTGTCACAACATAGCACAGAGACCACCATTTCATCTCAGGAAGCACTAGCTCCTTGATTTTAAGAAAATACACTTGATAGTTTTAAACGGGGTTCATAAAAGGCAAATTTATCTTCTACCTCCTTTAAGCCAAAGAGTCAGCCTGTGGTTGTCATGCTTCAGCAACAACTCTGATTGGATTTTTTTTTTTATTTGTGAGAGACACAGAGAGGGAGGTTGGTTAACTTAATTGGTTAGATTTGAATTCAACCCTGACGAGTTGCGATATAAATGCAAGGCAGTGGGAGGCCCAGGCACACGACAAGGCCTTTCCTTCAGGGTAAAAATCAAGCTCAGAAAAGAAAAGCTTTTTTGCACACCTTTAGCGAAACATTTACTCTGACAGCCATATGGGGCTTTTATCATGTATCAAAAACTGAACATGTCTCCAAAAATAATATACTGAGCTATTATAATACCATAAGGAAATCACATAAAGTGTACATAAAACAAAAATTCAGGCAAGATTTTGGTAGACAGCAATGTTTTTTTTTCTGTTTCTAACCAGCATTGTTATTCTGCACAGGCAGCGATGGTCCTTTATCCTCTCAACAAGTGTCACCAGAAGTTACTGCATTACAGAGTCGATCAGTGTTTGTCAGAAAACATTTGCAGTGAACTAAAAAGTCAGTATACAGTTAATTTAGGTTTTATTTTGTTTGTTATTACAGCAAAATGGCTTTTTGATGACAAAAAGAAAGTCAGTGTACTGCATCACTGATTAATTTGGCTCACACACAAAAAACGAGTCACTGTTGCAGCTAACTATCGTGGGTAACATGGATGGGACTGATTTATCATGATCCATGGAAATCAGCAGATGTTCTTGTACCAGCAGTAAAACCCAGAGTAAGACCCAGTTTCATACATGATCAACTTTATGCTCACAAACAACAGCCACCGTTACCTTAGTGGTTTGACTGTCGTCTCCAAAGCCCAACCAGCCATGGCTGTGACATAAACTGTGTTGTATCCGGTTTTTCCTTTGCTTGAAATATATATTACAATTGTTTCATATTACTGTGACATTATAGGATCACAAATTCTAAATCTGGAACAACCGGAATCTTTGAAAATTACTTTGTTGAATAGCAGCTAAACATCTATTCTCATTACAAAGGTCTTTTTTAAGTTAAGAAAACTGGATTTCTTTTTGCAACAGTACACAGTCCTGCTCTGCTATTAAAAGGCAATCATCCATTAATTGTTGTGCTTCCCCATTCTAGAGAGACGTAGTCCCAAGGCTCAGAAAACTGGGTTTTAAAATCACATATTTGCTTTAAACAAACAATGGAGAGATTGTATTTTATTAAAGTTTATTCCTTAAAGCGGATCACCAACCTTTTTGAAACTGAGAGCTACTTTATCAGGACTGTATCATACGAAGGGTCAGAGTCAGAGTTCACCTTAACTTCATGACAATTAAACATATTTTTAATGCCTTTTTTAGTTGTTGTCATTTTTAAATGTATACAAATGCAAGTGTGATTTAAAACGAAAAGCAACACAATATAATTTTTTTTAAATGTATCTCACTGATGGATTGTGTTATTTTTAGGCCCCATTGGGGGCTACCTGGTGCCCATGGGTACAGTGTTAGCAAGGCAAGGCAAATATATTTGTATAGCACATTTCAGTACAAGGACAACGCAAAGTGCTTTACATGATTAAAACATAGGAAAAAAAAACAGAATAAAGTTGGAATAAAATGTAGGAAAATTGAGACACAATAAAACATAGGAAAATGGAAACTATAAGCAGACATTAATGATTTTAAAAACAAACTTAAACTGATTATGTTTCAGTAAAACAGTTTAACTAGAACAGTTAAAGGCAATCCTAAACAGTTGTGTTTTTAACCTTGATTTAAAAGAACTCAGGCTTTCCGCACTTTTACAGTTTTCTATAAGTTTGTTCCAGATAAATGGAGCATAGGAACTAAATGCTGTTTCTCCGTGTTTGGTTCTGGTTCTGCAGAGTAGGCTGGAGCCAGAAGACCTTAGTGGTCTGTGGGGTTGATACACTGATAACAAGTCTGCGATTTATTTAGGTGCTAAGCCAATCAGGGATTTATAGACTAACAGCAGTATTTTAAAGTCTATTCTCTGAGATACAGGGAGTCAGTGTAAGGACTTTAGAACTGGGGTTATGTGCTCTACTTTCTTAGTCTTGGTGAGGACGCGGGCAGCAGCGTTCTGGATCAGCTGCAGCTGTCTGATCCACTTTTTAGGCAGGCCTGTGAAAACACCATTGCAGAAATTAATTCCACTAAAGATAAACACATGGATTCGTTTTTCCAGATTGTCCTGAGACATTAGTCCTTTAATCCCGCAAATGTTCTCCAGGTGATAGAAAACCGACCTTGTAATTGTCTTTAGATGCTTTTGGAGGTTCAGTTCTGAGTTCATTTCTGCACTCAGATTTCGGGCCTGATCAGTGGTTTCTAGCTGAAGCAGCTGAAATTATTACTTCAGTTTTGTTGCTATTTAATTGAAGAAAATGTTGGCACATCATTGCATTGATTTCTTCTAAGCCTTTAGTCTGCACAGGTGACCCCTGCTTTAATATTTTTCCAAGATTTGTAGGCTTTCTGCCTCTAAAATTTTTTAACTTCGTCTTCAAACTAAGAATAATTGTGTAAACATTTGCTCATTTTAAAGATTATGAATACTCATATTGCAAAAATTATCATTTATGGACAGTAGATTAATTTTCATTTCACTGAATGCCTGAACTTTGTTGGAAAAACTTCTTCTTAGTACATTCACATCTCCCTGAATCAATATGAACATGTTGGCTGCACTGCATTGACCTTTACTTAGTAATTCTTTGGAGAGAAAAAAAACTAAAGACAGAAGTAATTCAGAGTATATGAATATGTTTTCAGCTCACTAGACGATATAAAGTGAACAGAAGCAGGGGATGTAATTGCAGAACTGTGTGGCTCAAACATGAACAACTGTCTAGCGCTGTGGAGATAAATTAAATGGAATGAAAATCAGCTCAATGTAGTTTTTCACACACTTAAATGTAATTGATCTTTGGTCAGTATGTCCAATTAAAGTGAAATCCATCTACTATTAAAATAGAAAGTGGGATCCACACAATATGATGAATATAAAGGAAAAACACATTAGCAAAGTATGACGCACACTAAAGTCACCCCACGATTAATTTCCGTGATTACAACCCACACCAGCAGTTGCTGGCCCTCAAATGGAGCTACTCCTGTGTGTTAATGTTATTCCCAACATGTTTTTGCTCCAACTCTGTGATTTATATGCTAATTGGCCCAATATAAGATCAATCTCCTTGATGCGCTGTTAAGATGATGTCTTCATGTCATTTCCCAGTTCATTGGAGGCCTCTGCCTCTCTAAGACTTGGATTAGCCCTGCTTTCCAAATTCCAATTCAAATGTTAAACTCTAAACACTCCACAAACCAACACCCCCTGAGCATCACACACAGCCGGGATATCTGGGGAACAACTCTTAGTCTTCAGGGGGTTTAAAAAAGGAAGTTCTTCTGAGACATTAATTTTGTCCTTGCTCTCCCATTTTTAAATGTCTCCACATGCATGTGGGACTCATGGGGACAATGAAGCAGCTGACAAAGACTCATCTTTCTTTCGCCCCATCACTGAGCATCATAATCATGTGAGGGTGTTTTTCTTCTTCTGCGTTTGCCTGTTCTGTCAGCTGACATGAACATGAATTTTAGATTCTGCATCTGCGTTTCAAAATGTTTTCATCTTCCCTTTTTTGCTCTGCAGCCGCTTCCCTCTATGTCTTTGTCTCTTCGTCTTTGAGCAGCTTTTGTTAGGCTCCTCGGTGAAAGCGAAAACGCACAGTAACAATTCCTGGGACTGACAGAAGTAATAAATGCTGGCAAAGTGCCAGCCAGTATAAATCCACTTTGGCTAATAATGTATTTCTCAAAGGAATGCAACATCGAAAATCCCTTACATAAAGTAATTTCTGTTTAGATTGCTTTCTAATTCTCTTTAAAATACACCAGATTGCCATGTGTATCTTCGAAAGACGCTTGCAAAAGTCTTAACGTTTTCCATATATTGTCATGTTACCATCACAAAGTTTAATATATTTTATTGGGTTCTTGTGTGACAAACCAATACAAAATGGCGCAAAACTGTGAAATGGAAGGGAACCAAAACTAATTGCCCATCTAAACTGACAGAAGAACATAAATCAGAAGAACGGCCAAGTGCGCCATGATAACTCTGGAGGAGCTGTAGACATCCACAGCTCAGGTAGGAGATTCTATTGACATGACAACTATAAGTCATGTGATCCAAAAAATCTGGACTACAGAAAAGTAAAAGGAAGAAAAGGTTTGTTGATAGAAAGCCATAAGAAGTCAGATTTAAAGTCAGCCACAAGCTATACGGGCTACAGCCAACATGTGGAAGGATGTTCTCTGGACAGTATTAGAAGAAAACCTGTTAAAGGCTGTAAAAAACCTGAAATTGGGCAGAGGTTCACCTTCCAGTAGGACAGTGACCCAAAACACACAGCCAGAACCACAGTGGACTGGTTCAGATCAAAGTAAATTAATGTGTTAGAATGGCCTAGTCAAAGCCCGGACTTGATTCAGAATGAAAATCTGTCAAGACTTGAAAATTGCTGTTCACAAACAATCTGAGCTTAAGCTATTTTCAAAGGAGAATGAGAATAAGTTCAGTCTATAGATTCGCAAGGCTGGTAAGAACAGGCCCAAAATGCTTGCAGCTGCAATCATGGCAAAAAAGTTGTTCTATGAAATATTATCTCAGGGGGCATAAAATTCATAAAGAGAAAGGTGAAAACACTGTATCCCTTTTCGAGTCATTTAACAATTATGCACTACATTGTGTTAGGCCATCGCGTTAAATGTCGTTAAAGTACCTTGAAGTTTGTGGCTGTAAAATTGTAATAACGCTCATGAAGCTGTATGAGTTTATTATAATTTTTATGAGAAATCCCTGGAGAAAAAGATCCAAACCAACATTAAGGCCAGAAAAGGATCCCATGCAGAGTATAAGACAGGGTGGGCGGGGTTTCTCATGTACGAGGCTTCGTATGTCGGACAGTTCTGAACGTAACAACAAGCAGAGTGAAGAGTTTCTGTACGCTGATTTTCTTAACAAAGCTCTTACCATAGAATCAATCTCATACCGAGTAAAACTGTTATATCTACAAATTTGTTCATTTCTGATTTAGAATGCATTAAGTGATACAGAGCTACAGTAAGTTTGGTTTAAATTTGAATGGCACATTTAATCTGACATGATTTACATATTTTGGGTTTAAATCTGAGATACTGGAAATGATGGCGCCCTGACACAAAGCCGGTCTAAAAAGAATATTTTTTTTAATGGTTGCAGGCTTCAAGAGAAACCTTCAGCGATTGCTTTCTTTGGCCTCCTGCCCACAAAAAGAAAATGAGGGGATAATTGTGCTTTATGGCTTTCTCTTTAACTGTTGATAAGTGTTATTTTGTTTTTAATGAGTTCATTCAGGTTGGATGTAATTACAGCCACAAATTGGGAAAGAGCGGCAGCGCAAGGTTGTTTGGGTTGTGTTTGCTACAGCTTGCCTTTCTCATCCCTGTCAGAGATTCACTCAAATCATATGACTATATGAACTTTACATAACTAATATATTTTATAACTAGTAATCAATTGATATACATTTTGGCAGCAACAAGAATACCTTGCTTTTCCGTTGTGCTTTTTTATTCAGAATGTTTGTGCTAATATTGTAATATCATCAAACTCTAAACGGTGAAGACATATTTTATTGACAGGAGAAATCATTCCTGTTTTACCCAAGTTTTAGGAATACATTTTAAATGATCTTGCTTAGATCACATACAAGCAATCATAACTTAGAAAACTCAATGTATAACTGACCACCTGTCTCTCTGAGATGTCCCCACTTAGATATTTAACAATATGATGAGTATTATTGATGCACCTCTCCACTGGCCAGTTTTTGATCAGCTCAACTATGACCGGTGATCAGTCGGCTGGATCATGGGCGGATTAGCTGGTCAGTTTGATTCGTAATTGGATTATTTTAGGTTAGAAAAAGATAGTGATTACAAATGTCCTGCAATATATCTCTGGTGTACAACTGCTGTATTCTGTATTCAGGAAAATATGATGCGGCACCATCCCTCCTGCACTTTGTCCACATGTGGGTGCATTCATAGCAGTCTAGCCCTGTTGCTACAAAAAGACTAAATAATAAGGAAAGGACAGGAAAAACTGAGCAAAGGGATGAATTTGAAACAGCACAAATGAAACTGAGTAACATTCTCTCTAATGCTGCCATTAAATTCTATCCAATATGTGTCATTTTAAGTCTGGAGGAAGAAACTCTGTGTCTATTATAATATTGTAGAGCTTATATCTTGTCATTTATGCAGGGATGCTGCAGTGTATGAGTCACGGCGAGATATAAAGCACAATGAAAGCCTGATATAGCTGATATACCTGTGGAACTGTAAGGAAATCTCTTTGATTGAATATCTTAAAACCTTTAACCTTATTTCAGAAGTCTGCCTCAATTTCAAATGTATGAAGCGCATGCTGCAGGCTGCTGGGTAGCGAAAGGGGAAGGAAAGAGTCTGAGCCATCACAGGCTGCCTCCAGCTGAGCGGTGCCACAAGGTACGCAAATTACCGCTGCACACTTTGTTACATCTGGATTAAAAGGGTAAAAAGGAATCATTCTAGTTTTTTTTTGTTTTTTTTTTACTATAAAATTTAAAAAAAGGTAATTTCTTGGAAATAAAAACAAAGAGAATAACCCTTACACTTACTTTTTGAAGTGGGGCTGACAGGGAAGGAGATGATGCCACACCATCTGCACTATTCTTCCCGACACAACTCCTTCAAAGTCTCCTAGCGCTCTTCTCAGGCTCCTGTTTACACGGTCCGTGAACTCCAGGAAGCTGAGGCGGATGGCGACGTGTAGGAGCGTGTTCTCTCTTTTTTTTTATAGGAGCGGCTCTTTCCTCGGTGCTTTCAGCTTTGATGGAGCTCTGATGTAGATTAGTTGTCACGTCTGATTCCAGATCAGCTCCCTGCGGGCAAAGATGGAGAAGGAAACATCATAAAGGGTCACATGTGAATATCAGTGTCAATCAAGTGTCATGATGGCACATTTCTGATGAAACCGTAACTGGATTACATATCAGTGCAGCACTGTGCCAGTCTCATGTTGTTACTGTATGTCACGTTCTGTCTCTGTTTCTATTTTCATTACTCCTTTTATCCAGTCTTGGTTGGAAATGATTACTGTAATAGAAATCTGATGTGCATTTGCAGTGAATGGGATTTCAGGAAAAAAAGCTTAAACTCGATTTATTTCCCCAATGTCAAATATAGGGATTCTTAAAGGAATCGGTCAGAATTTTTCCAGTGAAGTTCTGATAAAATGTTCCAAGCAGCTGCTAATCCGAGAGCACATATAAATACTTTATATAAAAGTAAAACAGCCTAAAAAGTAATTGCTCTTTTATTCTGTTTTTGTACAGCTTTACATTTATACCAGATACCTACCCTGATGGGAAACGCTTTCCTATGGGATGTTCTCAGTACATTTCTAGTACATTAGTTGTCTTGCACTTGGAAAGTTGTGGGTTCAATGTGCCCATGGGCAAGGCACTTAACCCAAAGTTGCCTACCGATCTGTGTATGAATGTGAAGGCAATTGGGTGAATGTTAGCCTCGTGAGACCATCCTGATCTCGCGAGCTTTCAAGGTTTCACTCGCAGATCAGTCTGGCTACTCTCCGTTAAAGAAAATTTGGAGCCGTTCACCAAACGAACGTCCAATCAGCGTTGGCTTTGAGGCGGGTTGAGGTGTGACGCAACGGGAAGCGCGACAGTTCAGTCTAAAGAACATGGCGGCTTCAGCCGATGAAACTAGCGTTAGCGTGGCTATCGAGCAAGTTTTATCGGAATTACAGAGTATTTCTCTGCTGAGCTAACGAGCCTTTACCTGCAGCAGCAAGAGTAGCTTGGCTTGTGGTTGTATTTTCGTCGTCGCTCGTAACAGAGCGACGACGAATCTGATTGGTTCATTTGGCCCGTCTATCACCAACATAGGCCAATCAGCTAACCAGAATTTTCGCCCCTTCCCAAAATTACTTCAACGGAAGGTTTCCAGATGGATATGCGGAGCAAATCTATCTGGCGGAGTCAGGTAAGGTGAATGTGGCTCTAGTGGAAAAACACCTTGGGTGGTCAGTTTGACTGTAAAAGTGCTGTATAAGCTCAGTCCATTCCAGCGTAAAAACCCATCCAGTGGAAAAATAATGGAATTTAAAAGGTGCGTGGCATAAGTTTTTCAAGTTAAATATAATTTATTTTCTTTCTCATATATGCTTTCACAATTGCCCGATGTGTAAAATGAGTTATCCTCTATTTACCTCGGTTGCCTCTGTAGGCTGGATTAGTCAATTCATGAGAGAGTGCGGGACGAATTCTCTGGGTGTGACTCACTGCGTGCTCTCGACTACTTTGTTGAGTCTCCGCCGTAATCGATGCATTAGCGAGAGAACACATGCTAACTTCAATATTTATAGCTTTCTTACTAAGACATCACACCTCTAAACATAATACCTGTGCAGTCGCAGCGACCAGGTGTTTTTAATCTTCTCCCATGCACGTGCACAACACTGGTGTAATTTCAACTTGTCGCCAGAGGGGGCAGACGTCTGCAGAAATCCTGGAATTTACGCTATGCTCCTTTAAAGATACTACAACAGCACTTGTATAAACTACTACGACTTTGATCAGCTTTGGTCTTTCCCCCCTCTCCAACAAGCTGTTAACTTTATCCTCCAGAATGAACTGACATGGACTAGTTAGTTACTGAAGGTAAAGCAATTTGAAAAGTCGCTGATCACAAACACGTACTCCAACAAAGCTGATTAAAAATTAACATTTACAAAACTACCGTTTCTCCCTCAGAGAATGCTGTGAAACCTACAGCAGCCCTGTTTAACCTCTGTCACTCTGTCTCTGAGTTCATTCTGACTGTGTCAATCTCAAAACTGAAGTTGTTGTGGCACAAGACAGCATGCCGTCTTCCTGTCAGTCAAAATGAATAACTCCACTTGTCGCGAAACCAAGGCTCATCACCTCGTTTGATTTAAGCTCAAAAACCAGAGAAGTAGCGTTTTCCCTTCTTTCCTCATAAATTCTCCATCAAATAATCGGTTTGAGTCTTTTAACTCGAGTTTCCCTGTTGTAAAGGGAACATGTTCAAGATGTTCTGTGCGAGGTTTTCACAAATTTTTCAGAAAATGCTACGCTTTTTCTAAGGAAACATTGAAGCCCAGCAGATAAGGCTGGCATGATTGTAAAATACAGCAAACAGGCTGCATTTGACGAGTCAGATGCAACTTCCTGGCTGTATTATTTCCTGTACAGACAGAATACTCTCACAGAATAACGCTCATAATCTGGAATCTGATGATGATCACTATAGATAAGGCTGATAAAATCGTACCTTGTGCTTTTTATATAAAAAAAAATGTAGAGATGTACAAAGAAATTGTCTGGTCAGTGGAGTTCATCAGTTTTCATCCTGATTGCAGGTCAAAGCAAAACCCAGATCTGTCCTGTTTTGGTTAATTTGTTGTATGTCTTGTTAAGATTTTCAGAATCATTTTGCAAGACATTTTCTGTGCAAACATACAGCAAAATGTCCTCTCTTAATATTTCGCTAGGAAAAAAGTATTTCAGGACTTTATGGTAAAATTAGACAATGCCTGAAATGATTTAGAGATTGTTTTTGTAGGTTTCTTGCCAAACAGTTGTAATCTTGGCATCTATATACAGTACTCTCAGAGAAAACAGCAGAAAAGTACAAATAATTTCAGACGTTGGTGCAACTTAATACCATAAATGCCTGAAAAGAGCACAACCTCTTAAAAATGTATCAAGTGGTGGAAACATGGGGTTTATTAAAAGATGTCAGCTTGTATTTCAAAATATGGCCTATTTCTTGTTAACAGTACTATCAGCTAGAGGGGATTTAGGAATTCAATTCAATTCAATTCAATTCAATTCAATTTTATTTATATAGCGCCAAATCATGAAACATGTCATCTCAAGGCACTTTACAAAGTCAAGTTCAATCATATTATACAGATTGGGTCAGATTATACAGATTGGTCAAAAATGTCCTATATAAGGAAACCAGTTGATTGCATCAAAGTCCCGACAAGCAGCAGTCACTCCTGGGGAACCGTAGAGCCACAGGGAGAGTCGTCTGCATTGTACATGGCTTTGCTGCAACCCCTCATACTGAGCAAGCATGAAGCGACAGTGGGAAGAAAAACCACCCATTAACGGGAAGGAAAAACCTCCAGCAGAACCGGGCTCAGTATGAACGGTCATCTGCCTCGACCGACTGGGGTTACAGAAGACAGAACAGAGACACAACAAGACAGACAAACAAGCACAGAAGCACACATTGATCTAGTAATCTGTTCTACATTAGATGGTAGTAGCGGGTGAGCCGTCTTCTCTGGATGATGTCACAGTTAACAGAACGCCAGACCAGGTGTACCTACTATGAAGAAAAAGAGAGAGAGCAAAAAGTTAAAAGCTGAAATGACGACAGTCATTTCAATGTAATACAATGCAAAACTGGAGAACAGTAGACTGAAGAACAGTAGAAATCAGTAGAGTGAGAAAATTAGACCCTGATGTCCTCCAGCAGCCTAGGCCTATCACAGCACAACTATAGAGATAGCTCAGGGTATGAGCCACTCTAACTATAAGCTTTGTCAAAAAGGAAAGTTTTAACATTAGTCTTAAAAATAGATAGGGTGTCTGCCTTAAGATCCCTTAAGAACTGTGAGACCAAAGCTTATCTTTAAGTGTTTTTAGATTGAAATACACCATCAGTTAGGAGGTTAGGAGCAATTTTCGGGAAGATGTGCCATGTAATTGTGTGCAGACCTTCCAACTTGCAGAATCGCCTTTAGCTGTGGCTAAAATGCAACCTTCCTGGTGTCGGTCTATGCCAAGTTTGCATATCTAATGATGGAAATAATTCCTCATTCTTTTTTGCAAGTTTCCTCTCACTCAATCAGAGTGGATGGAAAGTGTCTGTGAGCAGCAATTTTTAAGTCTTACCACAAATTCTAAACTTTGACTAGGCCATTCTTGTACATGGATGTTCTTTGATCTGAAACATTCCATTGTAGCTTTGGTTCTATGTTTTGGGTCGTTATCTCGCTGGAAGATTTAGCATCTATTCAATTGAATTAAAATCAGTTTTATTTATATAGCGTCAATTCATGATACAAGTCATCTCAAGGCACTTTACAAAGTCAAATTCAATCAGATTATACAGATTGGTCAAAAAGTTTCCTCTCTAAGGAAACCCAGCAGGTTGCATCGGGTCTTGACAAGCAGCATCCTGAAAGAGCGTAGAGCCACAGTGGACAGTCGTCTGCATTTTCCATGTCTTTGTAACAATCTCTCATACTGAGCAAGAATGAAGCGACAGTGGAAAGGAAAACTCCCCTTTAACGGGAAGGAAAAACCTCCAGTGTGAACGGTCATCTGCCTCGATGGACTAAGGTTAGAGAAGACAGAGCAGAGACACAATAAAATAGGCACATAAGCACACGTTGATCCAGGAATCTTTTCTACATTATATAGTAATAGCAGGTGATCTGCCTCCCCTGGATGATGTCACAGCTAACAGAACATCAGACCAGGTGTACCTACTATGAAGAAAAATAAATGACAGAATAAAAAGTTAACAGCTGAAATGACAACAAACAATGCAAATTGGAGAACAGTAGGAGAACTCAGCAGAGTGAGAAAAATAGACCCTGATTTCCTCCAGTAGCCTAAGCCTATAGCAGCATAACTACAGACATAGGTCAGGGTAACATAAGCCATTCTGACTATAAGCTTTGTCAAAAAGGAAAGGTTTTGTCCTTTTATTAACCATCTAGCAGATTTATCTCCACCGTTGCTCTGTATTTATCTCGATCCCTAAATACTTTCCTAAACTCTATCTCCTCTTTCAATACTAAAGATAAGTATTCCCGCACCATGACACTCCCATTGGCATGTTTCACCATAGGATGGTGTGTTCAAAGCAATGTGGATTGTGACTGTTTTTTTGTTGTTGCAAAAAACAGTAGTTTGGAAAAAAGTTCAGTTCTGCTCACATCTGATCAGAACATGGCTTGTTGTATTCTTTCAACAATAGTTTTCTTGTTACTAATCTTGCAAAAACACATTTATTGAGTGAATGACTAATAGCCACCTTGTGGACAGATTCTACAAACTAAACTGTGGATCTCTGCAAAATTTATAATTTTCCTTCCACTTCATAATTATCCACTACTATGTGTTTTCACAAAATAAATGTGTAAGCTGTGTGAAAGAGACGTTCCCAATGTCCTAGTTAAACCACGTGTCACGTTTTTCTTTTTTTTTTCATGTCTCCCCAAATGTGTCACGCCCACCCAGGGAGCTGTGCCGCACAGTTGGAAAACCTTTGAAGCAGACAAACCCTTAACACAGATGTTAGGTGCAAATGAAAGCCTGCATTCAGTCCCGGAAATAAAAGGTTGCCACTGAAGCCGGAGCTGCGACAAAGGCGAGACCTTCCAGATTTCTACACCCTGGGCAGCCGTGATTTAATGCCAGTACATCGTGAGTTATATGGATGGGCTGTGATTAAATAATTTCCAGCGCCAGTGTGGCATAGCGGCATACTGAGTCGAGTCAAGCTCCCACACAGGGGATAAAGAAAAGCTTTATCAGTGCGGAGCTTACATTTAACTTACACAGGGCATGGCCTGTAAGGACAACGACTGATTGATTACCATAACAACATGGAAATCTGTCATAATTCACAGGAAGAAACAGCAGCATCAGAGACTTTCAATCAGATCAAACAGTGCTGTTTAGTTTATATAATTTCTCTCTGCAGGCTCCTTTGAATAAATAAGATGTTTTTATCTGTGATTTAAAAGCGACACAGTGGGAGACTTTAAGGAAACAGTGTTGTAGTCTATATCGTCCTCTCCGTGGAGGTCTGACATGCCCAGACCATCGTCTCTCTCCACCCAAAACTCGCTGGCCTTGTCACCACATCCCATAATTCCTCCTATCATTGCCATGACACTCAACTGACCTTTTGATACCCAGCTCTGGCACACAGGTTGGGTTGCATATCTTCAATTTTCAAGCTGAAATCTCCAATTGGACTCCTGCCAAACACCTCCCCGATTGACCTTGACAAGACTGAGCCGCTGTTCTCCCCTCAGAAATCCTGCCCTTAACAAGAGCCGTCAATCATGGCACTTTCTCTTTCCCTGAGCCATGTTCAGGTTGATCTCAGACAACCAGCTGCTGCTGCTGCTGCTGCTATTGCAGATCTGCTGTGTATAAAATCTGCTGACTCAGGTCCACAAATACTCTTTGTCTCCCATCTGGACTGCCGCAACTCCGATGTGGCTGAGCAACCTGAAATAACTACAACACAACGCTGAGATCAGCTTAAACATACACCTCTTTTACATGTTTTCCAACACTGACAAAAAGGTTGATCTAAGTTGAAGGGAAGGGGAACTTTCTCACCTTTTCAATGTTTATCTTGGTTTTAATCCTTCAGCACTACAAAACCGGGGAAGGAGAAAAGGGTATAGTGTAAACGTATTTGTTATTATTCCTCAGAGACCTGAAGTTGCATGAGAGAAATAATACTAGATATATGTCTACAGGTACCCAACATAATTACTGGATGGTATTGAAATACAGAATTCAGTATAGCTCTAATCATTTCTGCTTTAGATTTAGAAATGACACGTAAAGGCCAATTAGCCATATTTAGAAACCAGAAAACCTAATAATCTTGATAGTATGAATGAAAAATATCGGTCGGTCTTTCAAAGCAGATCATTTTTAAGCACACCTTTCTGACACTAAAAGACAATTCAGAGGCACGCCTGCCTAAAAATGGAATCACCATTATCACGTATGGATGATGATGTGTTTTTTACAACAGGAGGGCAAACCTGCTCATTTTTGTAAACAGAAATGATTCCTCTAGAAATAAGGCCTCTCTAAAGGTTTAAATGAATGTGCAGCTGGTTAGTGGCAAGGCAAAAACGTCTCTTACTCTCCCCAAAGCACACTCTATGTTGAAAAAAAGGTTTGGTGCCTTTTCTGAGAAAAATTTAATTATATTATAAACCTTCATGACTACTTTATTTTTCAGTGTCTTAACCAAATAAAAGAGAAAATGTATGACTGCAGTTGGTGTTTAATTGTACATGACGGTGAAGAAGGAGTTTGTCCTGTAACTGGTGGGTTGCCGGTTAGTATCCCCACTCTGACCGTCTCAGTCGTTGTGTCCCAGGACAAGACACTTCACCTGCTTTGCCTACTGGTGGTGGTCAGAAGGCTTGATGGCACCGATTGTATGGCAGCGTTGCTTTGATCAGTCTGCCCCAGAGCAGCGTGTGAGTGAATGACTGAATGTAGTGTAAAGCATTTTGGGGTCCTAAGGATTTGATAAAGTGCTATACAAGTACAGGCCATTTACCATTACACATTTTCAATTCACTTTGTTCCATCACATGTGTAACATTGGCTTGAAAATGTTTTTTAGTGTCAAACAAAACATTGTTTTAAGAAAAAATAACTGTACATGGACTCATAGGGTCTGAGTCATGAGACCTATCACATTCCTGGAATAATATTTGACAACTACATTAATGTAATGGAGTTGCAGTAAACCTGCACAGGTAAAACATGAGTTGATGAATGATGATTATGTGTAGACTTTCAGCTGCTTCCATTCACTGCTGGTATGGGTTAGACAAGCATTGCATGGCTGGCTGATATAAAGTATTCTGGTGACACTGTTACTTGGATAAATGCTGATTAGAAATCCCATCTACCTTAATGATGACAGAAACTAAGTTTTAGTTGTTGTTGTTTTTTTAAATCACCATTGCTGTCACAATTCACCACTGATGCTAATGGCTGGCAGACTTATTTTAACTAGAACAACATCCCACTGCAGAATTTAAAAAAGAAAAGGTATAGAAATGGTGACGTATGCTCTTTTAAACTGCTGTTTCCATGCTTTCAACCACATTAATTCAACTGTTTCCAGGTTGTGGCTTAAGGGAAAGACATGGAAAGGACGTTCAGGCACACATTGTGAGCAATGTATACATTCCCTTTCCAAGTAAGAGTAGACTAATACCACTCGCTTATCTTTATCTCATTAAGGATTGGAGCATTAGCTTAAGGGTGGAAATTTAGTTTGCATATAGGTTAGGTGCAGGAAACAACAGCTAGCCTGCACCTCACAAACCAGACAATCTTCATAGCAAATCTTTGACATCAAGGTACAACCACTAAAGATATGATTGCAGGACCTGACTTGGAGACTTTTAAGATGTTTATACAGCAAGTCAATTGCAAACTCCCAGTTCTTCGCGGAGGCTTTTTGAGTCAAAGAACATGCGTTTGATCCACAGAGAAAACACTTTTGACTTCACGGGGTACTTCTTTTCTGCTTGGCTGCAAGTCAAACAGTGACTTGCATGCACTGGGTGATAATCACAGAAGGGAGAGTGACTCTACTTACTGATAAGAAAATCATTACAGTGTTCATAAAAATGCTTATTTCCTGCTGTATTAGGTTACACTGAAGCTGTAAATTCAAACAAAACACTCCCCAAATAAATCTGCATAATTATTCTGAACCATAAATTAAGCAGATAAATCCACATTCGATTTGCTGTTGAAAGCATGAATGAGACATAATAAATGTTTTCACAAGCCCATGTCATTAATACTCTGAAAACTTATATCCTATCACATAGGAAATAAAATTATCCACAGTCACAGTGCAAAAGTATTTTTGTATCTTATTGGGATTTTCTGTGACAGGCCAACATGTATTAGCATATCATTGTGAAATGAAAGATATATTAGATACATATAGATATGTGGTTTACAAAATGTTTTCAAAAAAAAAAATCTGAATCTCAAAAGTCCAATGTGGCCTTACCCCCCCCCCCCCCCCCCCCCCCCAGTCATGTACATCCTCATTGCAATCAGACATGAACGCCCAACCCTTGATAATTTATTTTACTGCTGGTAAGGTATTAGGCACAAACTGATGCTGAACATGACAGGGGAAGTGGGGAGAAGATGTGCCCTTAAATTGACACCCTTAAATATGATCAAGTGCAGCCAACACCTTCAGAGGTTTTTTTTGTGTGTAGCTCAGTCTGTCGTCCAAGAACAGACAGAGTATAACTACACCTAAACTAACAGACAAGACAAGTAGATGGTTAATCTTAGAAGTAACTAAGAGGCTCATGGTGACTCTGGAGGAGCTGCAGAGATCCATAGTTAAGCTGAGAAAATGTGTCAACAGGAAAACTATTCGTTGTCAACGGATAACACATATCTGGCCTTCATTGAAGAGCTATAATAAGAAGTAAATTGTTGAATGAAGCCACATGAAGTACATTTTAAACTTGTTGATATTCCATATTTTCCCATTTTACAACTCCATCCCCATGGAACATGGTGGTGGGGCAGCTTCGTTTTGTGGGGACAGTTTT